>NW_006921759.1:1219098-1252356 GCF_000298275.1 Orycteropus afer afer
CGCTATGAGTCGGAAATGACTTGACGGCACTTAACAACAACAACAACAACAAAGAATAGATTTGATGTATTGAACACCAATGACTGAAAACCAGAGGAATTGTGGGATAATATCAAGAATATCATCCATGAAGAAAGCAGAAATTCATTAAAAAGACAGGAAAGAAAAAAAAAAAAGACCAAAATGGATGTCAGAAGAGACTCTGAAACTTGCCCTTGAATTGAGAGTAGCTAGAGCAAATAGAAGAAATGACAAGATGAAAGAGCTGAACAGAAGATTTCAAAGAGCAGCTCAAGCAGACAAAGCCAATTACTATAATGAAATGTGCAATGACCTGGAGTTAGAAAACCAAAAGAAAAGAACACACTTGGCATTTCTCAAGCTGAAAGAAATGCAGAAAAAATTTAAGCCTCAAGTTGCAATATTGAAAGATTCTATGGGCAAAATATTGAATGATGCAGGAAACATCAAAAGAAGATGAAAGAAATACACAGGGTCCTGTACCGAAGACAATAGGTCGATGTTCATCCATTTCAGGAAGTGGCATATGATCAAGAACCAATGGTATTGAAGGAAGAAGTTGAAGCTGCACTGAAGGAATTAGTGAAGAACAAAGCTCCCGGAATTGATGGAATACCCATTGAGATGTTTCAACAAACGGATGTCCTCCTGGAAGCACACACTCAGCTATACCAAGAGATTGGGAAGACAGCCAAGTGACTGGAAGAGATCCATATTTGTACCCATTCCAAAGAAAGGTGATCCCACAGAATGTGGAAATTATTGAAAAATATCATTAATATTGCATGCAAGTAAAGTCTTGCTGAAAATAATTCAAAAATGCACTACATTGACAGAGAACTTCCAGAAATGCAAGCTAGATTCAGAAGAAGACATGGAACAAAGAATATCCTTGCTGATGTCAGATGGATCTTGGCTGAAAGCAAAGAATACCAGAAAGATGTTTACTGTGTTTCATTGATTATGCTAAAGCATTCAATTTTGTGGATCGTAACAAATTATGGATAATAATATTGAGAAGAATGGGAATTCCAGAACACTTAACTGTACTCACGAGGAAACTGTATGTAGATCAAAAGGCTTTCATGAAAACAGAACAAGGGGATACAGCATGGTTCAAAATCAAGAAGGAAGTGTCAAGGCTGTATCCTTTCACCATACGTATTCAACTTGTATGCTGTGCAAATAATCCGAGAGGCTGGATTACATGAAGAAGAATGTGGCATCAGAATTGGAGGAAGACTCATTAACAACCTGTGATACACAGATGACATAACTTTGCTTGCTGAAAGTGAGGATGACTTGAAGCACTTACTGATGAAGATTAAAGACTACAGTCTGCAGTATGAATTATATTCAAGAAAACAAAAATCCACACAACTGGTAAAATAAACAGCTTCATGGTGGATGGAGAAAAGATGGAAGTTGTCATGGGTTTCATATTACTTGGTTCTACAATCAACACCAAAAGAAGCAGCAGTCAAGACATCAGATGTTGTATTGTCTTGGGCAAATCCACTGCAAAAGACCTCTTTCAGGTGATGAAGAGCAAGGACATCTCCTTGAAGATTAAGGTGCAACTAACCCAAGCTATGGTATTTTCAATTGTCTCTTATGCATGTGAGAGCTGGACAATGCATAAGGAGGACCAAAGAAGAGTTGATGCTTTTGAGTTGTGGCGTTGGGGAAGAATGCTAAGAGTACCATGGACTGCTAAAAGAACTACAAAGTTATCCTGCAAGATGTGCAGCCAGAATGCTCCTTGAAGGTAAGAATGGCCAGACTTTGTCTCACCTACTTTGGTCATGTTCCAGAGGAAACATTCCCTGGAGAATGATATCATGCTTGGTAGAGTGGAGGGTCAATGAAAAAGGGGAAGGCCCTCAATGAGATGGATTGACACAGTGTCTACAGTGATGGGCTCAAGTGTAGCAAGGATCGTAAGGCTGGCATAGGACTGGGCAGTATTTCGTTCTGCTATGTGTAGGGTCGCTAGGAGTCAGAGACTACTCAAAGGCACCTAACATCAACAACAACAACCTAACAGATCTTTGTGGCTAAATCCTACTTATCAGAATAGTATAAAACCCTCTCCACTAGCCACCTACTCCAGTCAACCACCATGTCTCTGGCACAGAAACCTTTGGCTGAGTGTCTTTCACTCCCATCCTGGGGGAAGAGTGCAATGGCTGCTTCCCCTGTCATTCACCCAACACCCACAGTGCACTAGATGTTGTAACGATGTTGCAGAAAAATTCCCAGCCCAAGTAATCCTTTGCCAAGCACAGACATTTCTCTTGGATATTCAGACTATACACACTGCTACTATGCTACCCTTCTTAGAGGACTGAGGGCAAAATCCTCTAGGTGTATTTATTCCACTACAGTTCACATCTCTATCAATCTGGACTGTTTTTAAGAATGAGCATGAAGGGTACTGAGAAGATGGCTTCATACCTATAACCCCCACATTTGATCCCTCTACCAAGTTAATCCCTGAGTAACTAGGTAAAGCAGATGGAAATAATGATACAGGAGTTATAAGCAACTAAGGAGAAGATAAAGTATCAGATTTTGTGAAGGCAGAAAAAAAGAGCAGATTAAACAACTGGGAAAAATAAATGAACCCCCCTAGCCAGCAGAAATGTAGAGGATTCAATAGAAATACAAAAGAGGTCAGTGGAGGGAAGGAGGGAAAAAAAAAATCACAGAACTCTCAGGGGCGTTGAGGACTCAGAATATCCACATCAGGAATTTTTGGCAGTGACCTTGGGATCTGAGTGAGCATGATAATCTTACTGGGAAACTGATCAAGAACCCTCCCCCCCCCTTGGCTTGGGCTATCACAGAGTCCAGAAAGCAGTGGGGTAAACAGATAAACTACCTCTGAGTAGGCAGAGCTCTGAAGCAAGTGCATCACTGTGGGCTTGGGTTCAACTCTTCTATAACCCCTTTTAGCACAGAATGGATTGGGGTACTGGGTTTTTGCAACTTCTTGATCCAAGCAAAAAGTAGTGGCCCTCTACCAACTGAGGTCTGTGTCGATTTTGAACCATGAGTCTTTGATTGGCAGTAGGACATCATCATTAGTAGATGTTTCATAAAGACACAAAGTACCCTGCCTGTGCCTGCATTGCTGACTGAACTATCTCCCCTCAACGCAGAAAACTCCTGCTACCTTTCTATTTGGAGGCTCGCTTCTGGTGCCTTTTTTTCCCTTTCTTTCTTCCTTTTCTCCCCTGCCTCATCCAATAGAAGGAACACATTAAACCTCCACCAGGCAATAGGAGCTATTACACTGAACATCTCACCCAATTGACAGGTAACACCAATAGCTCCTGTGCCACAGAATCAATGACAGCTGGTGGACAACACCTGCTTGTCCCAACTCCAAATCCTCTTCATGATGAACAGAGACCTGCTCCTACATCCACAACAGTGATTCCACCAACACAGAGACAGCTGGAGACCAACCCAGTACAGACAAGTTAATAAGCAAAAATGTACACCTACTCCACACTTTCAAGTATGTTGTTATCGTTGTTATGTGCCGTGGAGTCAAACCTGACTCATAGCGACCCCTCCTTGGGTTTCCGAGGCAGTATCACTATGAACGTAGATTGCCCAACCTTCCTTCCGAGGAGTGGTTGTTGGGTTTGAACCACCAGGCTTCTAGTTAGCAGTCAAGTGCCTTAGGCACATACAGTAAAACATAAAATCAGGGTGAAAAAAATGAATACATAACTAACAAACCCAACAACTTCAAAATGTCTAGGAAACAACAGACAACCTCAAATCAAAAAAAAAAAAAAAAGTACAAGCCAATAAAAAGAAAAGCCCAGGCTAAAGAATTATCTATCATGGAAGAAGAACAAGCAATAGAACTATCTGAGAAGGAATTCAGAAGGTATATATATACAACTCTCCAAGAGCTCAAGGAAACCATAAACAGAAGCATTGAGAAGACAGATAGTACCCTGAAAGAATTCAGGAAAACCATTCAAGAACAAAATAACAAGATAAATACACAATTAGAACTCATACAAAAACAGCAATTAGAAATCCAGAAGATGAACACTGAAATTACAGAGACAGACAACACAGTGAAAGGACAAAAGTGTAGACTAGAACTGGCTGCAGAACACATTTCCTAAGTACAAGATGAATCCCTTGATGCCAGCCTATAGGAAGAAAAATCAGAACAAATATTTAAGAGAAATGAAGAGAACCTAAGAGTTATATAAGATGACATGAAAAGAAACAACACATGCCTAATTGGAATACCAAAACAAGAGGAGACCAAAAAAAAAAAAAAAAACTTCTGAGAAAATTGTCAAAGACTTGCTAACAGAAAATATCTCCCATATCATGGAGGAAGAAAAGATATCTGTCCAAGAAGCTCAATGAACCCCATACAGGATAGATCCAAGAGAAAGTCACCAAAACATATCATAATCAAACTCTCCAAAACCAAAGACAAAGAATCTTGGGTGCAGCTCGAGAAAAACAAAATGTCACCTGAAATGGACAACCAAAAAGACTAAGTTCTGATTCCTCAGCAGAATCCATGCAGGCAAGAAGGCAATAAACCAAAAACAAAACCCACTGCCATCAAGTTGATTCCAACTCATAGTAGCCCCCTTTGGGTTTCCAAAGTGGTAAATCTTTATGGAAGTAGATTGCCCAGTCTGCCTTCTGCAGAGTGGCTGGAGGGTTTGAACTGCCAACCTTCTGGTTACCTTAGACACTATGCTGCCAGAGCTCCTTAAAAAGGTAATGGGATGGCATATATAAAACCTTGAAGGAAAAGAATATCCAACCAAGAATTATATATCTAACCAAATTGTCCCTCATATATGATGGTGGAATCAAGACATCTCAAACAGAAATTAAGGGAATTTGTGAAAACCAGACCAACCCTGCAAGAAATGCTGAAGAGAGTCCTTCCAATAGAAAACCTGCAACAGAGAACAACAAATTAAAATCAAGACACTTGATATCACCACTTAGAAACCAAACCAAATATAGATGCTCAAAATAAACTCATAAGATAATGTACACAGAGAAATAAGAGAGTCAATCTGCAGATGACATAAGTAAGAAAGCAAATAGAGTAAACTAAAGTTTTAATTACAAAACTTCCAAATGGAGAGGAAAACAGGACAATGTCTTTAAAGAACTGACTGTTCCAAACTAAGGGAGATAAGAATTTACTTCAGAGTAATCACAAAGAAAATTAACAATCCTTCTAAACAAACTCAGAAAGAAGAAAAACATATAGGCTTAGTAAGCACAAAACCAACAATAATGCAAAAAAGATAAGAAAGACTTGATAACAAAATGAACTCAGCACAGAAGAATAATTAGAACAAGGAAATCACTAACAACACAACAAAAAATGTGATAGAATGACATCAATAAATTCATACCTATCACTAATTATACTCAATGTGAATGGACTTAATGCACTAGTCAAGAGAAAGAGATGGCAGATTGGATGAGAAAAGAAGACCCATCAATATGCTGCCTACAAGAGACCCACCTTAGACACAAAGATAAAAAACAAGTTAAAAATTAAGGGGTGAAAAAAAAAAAAAACAAGCTAATGGCAACCAAAAAAGAGCAGGAGTGGAAATATTAATTTCTGATAAAATAGACTTCAAGGTGAAAACCACCATAAGGGACAAAGAAGAACATTATATGATGCTAAAAGGATCAACTGACCGAAAAGACATTACCATAATTATTAACTTACCCCAATGAAAGTGCTCCAAAATACATAAAGCAAATATTAACTGAATTGAAGGAAAAATAGACAACTCTACAATAGGAGTAGGAGACTTTAATATGCCACTTTCAAGGAGGGACAGAACAACTGGAAAAAAAAAAAATCAACAAAGATGCAGAAGTCAACAACACAATCAACCAATGTAGCCTCATAAACATATACAGAGCACTCCACTCAACAAAAGCACAATACACATTCTTCTCCGGTGCACATTGATCATTGTCCAGAATAGGCCATATGTTAGGACACAAAACAAGCCTCAAAAATTCAAAAACATTGAAATACTACAAAGCATCTTCTCAGATCACAATGCTGTAAAATTAGAAATCAATAATAGGAAGATCAAGGAAAAAAATATAAAATATGTGGAAACTGAATAATACACTGCTGAAAAACTATTGGGTAACAGAAGAAATAGTGTGAAACAAAAAAAATTCCTAGAAACAAATGAGAATGAAGTACAACTTACCAAAACCTTTGGGACACAGTGAAAGCAGTCCTCAGAGGTCAATTTATAGCAATAAATGCACACATCAAACAAGATGAAAGAATCAAAATCAACACTCTTAACAGCTCCAACAAGTAGGAAAAGAGCAACAAAAGAAACCTATGGTATCCAGAAGCAAGGAAATAATAAAGATCAGAGCAGAAATAAACAAAACAGATAACAACAACAACAAAAGAAAACCAACAAAACAAGAAGTTTGTTCTTTGAAAAGATTAACAAAATTGACAAACCACTGGCAAATTTATCAAAGGAAAGAAAGAGAAGATGCAAATAACACAAATAATAAATGAAAAGGGTGACATCACAAAAAGACTAAGAACCAACTGAAATAAAAAAGATAACAGAATATTATGAAGAACCGTACTCCAACAGATTTGAGAACCTAAAAGAGATGGACAAGTTTCTAGACACAGAAGACCTACCAAGTCAGAAATAGAATACTTGAACAGACCCTTAACAAAAGAAGGAATTGAACAGTTCATAAAAAACTTTCTACAAAAGCTTTATATGTGGAAGAAATATTTCTTTGTTGGTTCCCAGGGGTGGGATAGGAGAGGAATGAGCACTGCAAAGAAAAAAAAAAAAAAACTTCCCACCAAAAAAAGTCCTGGGCTAGATGGCTTCACTGCAAAATTTTACCAAACGTTCAGTGAAGAGTTGACACCTATACTACTCAAACTATTCCAGAACATAGAAAAAGATGGAATATACCCAAATTCATTCTATGAAGCAAGCATAACACTGACAACAAAAATAGGGAAAGACACCACTGAAAAGGAAAACTACAGACTAATATCCCTCATGCCAAAAGAATCCAATAACATATCAAACAATAATACATCATTACTAACTGGGATTCATACTAGGTATGCAAGGATGGTTCAACATCAGAAAAACAACAAATGTAATCCACCACATAAACAAAACAAAAGAGAAGAACCATACGATCATATCAATCCATGCAGAAAAGGCATTCAATAAAATCCAACATCCATTCCTGTTCAGAACTCTCAGCAAAATAGGGATAGAAGGGAAAATCTTCAACATAATAAAGGGCTTATACACAAAGCCAACAGCCAATATTATTGTTAACAGAGAAAGGCTCAAAGCATTCCCCTCACGGACAGGAACCAGACAGGGATGTCCTCTATCACCACTTCTATTTAATGTTGTACTGGAAGTCCTATCCAGGGCAATAAGGTAAGAAAGAGAAATAAAAAGCATCCAAATTGGCAAAGAGGTAATAAAACTACCTCTATTTGCAGATGACATGATCCTGGAACTAATAGAAAGGTTCAGCAAAGTGGCAGGATACATGGTCAGCATTCAAAAATAGGTTGGATTCCTCTACATCAACAAAGAGCCCTCTGAAAAGGAAATAAGGGAAACAATACCATTTACAATAGCTACCAAAAGGATAAAATATTTAGGAATAAATCTTACCAGAGACACAAAAGGCCTATATGAAGAAAACTACAAACTACTACTACAAGGGACTGCAAGGGATCTACATAAATGGAAGAATTTGCCTTGTTCATGGATAGGAAGACTGAACATTGTGAAAATGTCAATACTACCCAAAGAAATCTACACATTCAATGCAATCCCAATCCAGATTTCATCAACACTTTTTCAGGACATGGAAAAAACAATGATTAATTTCATATGGAAGGGAAAGAGACCTAAGATAAGCAAAGCACTGCTGAAGAAGAAAAACGAAGTAGGAGGTCTCATACTCCCAGATCTCAAAACCTATTATACAGCCAGTTAAAACTACTATACAGTAGTTAAAACAGCATGGTATTGGTACAATGATACAATGATAGACCAATTGGTAGACCAATGGAACAGAATCGAAAACCCAGAAATAAACCCATCTATCTGTGGACAGATAATCTTTGACAAAGGCCTAAAACCCATTAAATAGGGGAAATATAACTTCTTTAACAAATGGTGCTGGCAAAATTGGATATCCACTTTCAGAAAAATGAAACAAGACCATACCTCACTCCATACACAAAACCAAACTCAAGTTGGATCCAAGACTTAACTATAAAACCCAAAACCATAAAGCTCATCAAAGATAAGATAGGGGCAAATCTGTTGTTGTTGTTGTTGTTATGTGCCGTCGAGTCAGATCTGACTCATAGCGACCCCTCCGTGGGTTGCCGAGGCAGTATCACTACGGAAGTAGATTGCCCAACCTTCCTTCTGAGGAGTGGCAAATCTAGGCACCTTAATTTATGGCATATATAGACTATCAAGCCTAACCCAAAATGCACAGGCAGTGGAAGAGAAGCTAAATGACTGGGACCTTTTAAAAATTAAACTCTTATGCACATTAAAAGACTTCTCTAAAAGGTAAAAAGAGAACCTACAGATTGGGAGAAAATATTTGTCTATGACATATCTGACAAAAGACTTATCTCCAAAATTTATAGAAAACTTCAACACCTCAACACCGAAAAGACAAAGAAGCCAATTCAAAAATAGGCAAGGGACATTAACAGACACTTCACTAAAGAAGATATACTGACAGCCAACAAACACATGAGGAAATGCTCATGATCATTAGCCATTACAGAGATGCAAATCAAAACAACAATGAGATATCATACCACCCCAGCAATAATAACAAGGTTCAACAAGACAGAAAATACCAAATGCCGGTGAGGTTGCAGAGAGATTGGAACTCTTATACACTGCTGGTGGGACTACAAAATGGCACATCCATTATGGAAAATGGTATGGTGTTTCCTTAAAATACTGAAAATAGAAATAGCATTTGATCCAGAAATTCCATTACTACAAACCTTTCTCCATGTATTTGTCCTTGAAACTTCAGGTTTCTGTAGAATTATTTTCTATTTCAGAAGCTTATGTAGTTTTGATAAAAATAGTTCTTTTCTTTTTTCTACTTCCAACTTTTTTGGACATGTATGTGAACCTGTTCTTCCCGTTTGACAAAATTCTGATGATGCACTTTAAGAAATCTAATTTAATGTTTAAATAACTCGTTGGAATGGAGATGGAAGGAAAGATACCAGGAATGATCTCCTGTCAGAGGTCACATACAGAAGAAAAGTATTTGACTTTATAATTGTAACCCAACCTGCGAATTTGCATGTGGAATACTATTCCCTATTCCAGGACATGGGAGCTCTGGTAGCATAGTGCCTAAGGCACTTGACTGCTAATCAGAAAGCTGGCGGTTCAAACCCACCAGCCACTCCTCAGAAGGAAGATGGGGCAATCTACTTCTGTAGTGATACTGCCGCAGAAACTCAAAGAGGGGTTGCTATGAGTCAGATCCAACTCGACCTCACATAACAACAACAACATTCCAGGTCATGCATTGCAAGCTCACTGAGAAATAATTTGTAATTTTTCTGCAGAGGAAAATTTTGCTTTGCCCACCGCTCTTTGCGAAGGTCAAAAAGGACAGCATTGATCAGGGTTCAGGAGGGGGGAGAAACACTGAGGAATCATCATTCTGGGTTGAATTATGAAATCTAGGAAGGCACAGAAGCATGCTAAGCACTTGAAAAGAAGGCTGGAGTAAGGATGCTACCAGGAGAATGTGTTCCTTCTGTTGTCTCCAGAGCTACATCTTCTAGGAAAGGAAAATCCCAAATTGCTCCCACAAAGCAAATCTCATTTAAGAGCAGGTCTAGTGGGGCATAAAACTCTGAGGGGGGGGGGATTTCAATATTCAGAGATTATTGTCATAAACATAATTATTTTAAAAAATGGCTTGTCACAAAAAAAAATAGTTTTCTCCCATATTTTGCCACCATTAAAAATAAATTTGTCATCTATTTATTATTTGTTCATTCACTCAATTATCCATTTAAGAAATGGTCACCAGCTATTTGTTACACACTTACTATGTGCAAGGTACCAATAGGGAGAAAATGTGGTTCCTGACTTCATGGACATTACATCCATTGCATTAGTCAAGTAGACTTCACAACATGCCTGCCCTCAGGTGCTCTTGTTACAAAGAGAGTTGTTTATGACTCTGAACATCCAGGGGAGCCAAAATAAATAGATTAAAAAATGGGGGCATTTATTTGACCATGACCACAGGAGAAGTAGTGTTTCTCCAAACATTACAAAATAAATTTAAAAAACCAAACTCACTGCCATCTACTCAATTCCAACTCATAGCGACCCCCACTGAGTTTCCAAGGCACTAAACCTTTACAGAAGCAGTTTGCCCCCATCTTCCTTCTGCAGAGTGGCTGGTAGGTTTGAATCACCATCCTTCTGGTTAGCAGTCAAATGCCTTACACACTATGACCTCCACTAAATTCATCATTATTAAATATGCTTGTTTATATGTGAGAATTTGGGTTATTTCTTAATGAGGATTTGTATTGTTGTTGTTAGGTACCTTCAGATAGGTTCTGACTCTTAGTGACCTTATGCACAATATGACAAAACACTGCCTGGTCCTGCACCATCCTTACAATGAGCCTATTGTTGCAGCCACTGTCAATCCATCTCCTTGAGGATCTTCCTCTTCTTTGCTGACCAAACATGATGTCCTTCTCGAGGGACTGATCCCTTCTGAAAAGTACCTGAAACAAAGTCTCATCGAAGTTTCACCATCTTCATTTCTAAGGAGTACTCTGTCTGTACTTCTTCCAGGATAGATTTTTTTTCGTTCTTCTGGTAATTCATAGTGTATTCAATATTCTTTGCCAACACCATAATTTGGAGGCATCAATTTTTCAGCTAACAAAAAGGACAGCAGTTCAAACCCACCGGCTGCTCTGAGGGAGAAAGATGTAAAGATTTACAGCCTTGGGAACCCTATGGGGCAACCATACTCTGTTATATAGGGCCACTCTGAGTTGGAATCAACTCCACAGCAATAGTTTGTTTGATTTTCTGTTTCAATATGTGATCTTGAAAGGTCATTTACTTTGTACCTCACCTTCATCATCTACATCCTCTTCTGAATCCAACCTAAATTTCTAGTAGTTTCCTGTCAATGTACTTACTGCTACAACCATTTTTTAAATTCTTTCAGCAAAATTGTACTTGTGTTTGATATTAATGATATTGTTCAATAATTTCTGCATTCTGTTCAATCAACTTTCTTTGTAATGGGCCCAAATATGGATGTCTTTTGGTAGGCTGGCCAGGTAGCTATCTTCCAAATCTCTTGGTATAGATGGGTCAGTGCTTCCAGCATTTCATCCATTTGTTCAGACACCTCAATTGGTATTCCATCAATTCCAGGGGTCTTGCTTTTTGTGGTAATGTCTTTAGTGCAGTGTGGACTTTTTCCTTCAATGCCATCAAGAAGTGATGGTATTGAAGGTTTTAATGGACATGTTTTCTTAATAGTTTTAAACGACAGGGACTGCACTTTTCAATAACATTCCTAAATTTAAGTTGTCTTTTCTCTCTAAGTATGCCTAGTGTTATCAAAGTGCTAGACTCCAAGTCATTCAATTTCTGTGTTATGGCTGCTGAAATTAGTCAGAGGATCAAGATACAGTGAATGTGTGATTTATGCTTACAAATACTTACATGCCATCCTTTCCATATGCATACAAAAATATGCTGAGGTAAAACAAGGAAACTGAAGATTTCCCAATTTCCGGAGAGTAAACCACTGTGATGGAAAGAATAGATGGGCTTGCTCAGTATCCACTCCAGTCTCCATCTTCTGTGCCTTCTTGATTTGTAGAAACTAGAAAGACAAGAACTGCATTTCTCAGTAATGTTTGAAGACACAGTTCATTTAGGCAAGACTAGATTTCAAATCTGAGTTAAGTGGAAAGGGAGATACTGATTTTGCTGCAAATTTAACAGGTAGGTTTTGGTTCCAGAGCCAGTAATGGTGGAGTCCCTTACTGATCCATAGATTTTGGTAAAGGTATTCTGAGTTTTTATTTATTTGTTTTGTTTTGTTTTGCTATTGTTGTTTTTCTTTTTTAAATGAAATTATTAAATATTCATTTGCTGCTGTGGTAAATATATGTAACAGATCATTTGCCCACTCAACAATTTTTACAAGTCCAATTCAGTGACATTAAATATATTTATCATGTTGTACAAAAGGTAGTGTGTTTTTAAGCCAAGAGTAGAGACAGTAGCTCTTGATTCCAGACTCACAGCTAAGTTGACATGATCCTAGAATGAAGCCCATCACTCTTCTGATTCCCCAACTTCCTGGTTGTACCGAGGCCATATCCCTTTGACAAATGGTTTTGGTTGTCATGTTTGTAGCAGTTCCTTGAGGGCCAACCTGAGTCTGCTCCTCTAACCCTTCCAACGATTTTGTTAAATCTTTCTCTTTAAAACAATTGATGTAGTTTCTCCTATATGCAATTGAACTCTGACTGATAGAACTCTAACCACAACTGTACCCAAGAGTTAAGTCCATCAAAACCAGGGAAGCCATAGAAAACTTCCCTGACCCTTATCTAAACACCACTTGATGTGGGTTTTCAAGGTTTTTTTTTTTCTTTTACACTACTTTAATGACTCCTAAAAAAAGAACATAAAATTCCTTTTATGTCTCCTGTTTCTCTTCTCCTCCATTTTTAGTCTGTCTCCATTTCCTGGGTCATGGTAAGCTCCTTGAAGTAGAACTGCTAATGCAGAGGTAATAAAAACAAGACGTACCTGGAAAATATCGGAAGGGGGCTGGGTGGGGAGATGGAAGCCAGAAACTCCAGTTTTACTTACTTAACAAATTAAAATTCTGCTCTCAACAAACATCACAGCCAAGGCTTCCATTCCTAATTTTAAGGAAATACATATTTTGTGACTACAGATAATATAGTTAAGCCTTCCAAAGCTGACTGGGAGAATAAGGCATTTAATTCTTATTTGCAATTTCTAAAACAACTACCATTTTACAGCATGTGGAGCAAAACCATAATAATAATAATAGTTCCTATTTGTCAAGTGATTACTCTGTATAAGACTATGTGCTAGATCAATGATTTTTGCCAATACTTGCATCACCCTTAAGACATCATTTTCTTTGTATAGATGAAAAATTGAGGTACAGAGTATAAGTAAATTCCCCAGGGTTTTAACTCAAGCCTGTTTTAACTATTAAAAACAATAACCTGTCCAATGGATTGGTTCAATCCTTCGCTAAATATGTCTTTCTTGAGAACCTCTCATGGTCCACTCTTCCCAGTGGGCCACTCCTTCCATGAGATTACATCTCAGAATGTACCATTCCCACGGGTCATGTGGACATATGGCTGTGAATATATTGGACAGAGTTCTATAGCATATTCACCTTTCAAAATAGAAGACAGCCCATCACACCCACTGCCATTACTTGGGAAATCTTACATAATCAGCTCCTGAACCATTCAGGAATATCTCTATTAAAGCTCACCTTGCTGTAGTTCTGGCATTTTTACTTTTGCTTTTCATGTCTGTTTGCAACCGAGCTCTGCTACTTATTAGCTGTGTAACCTTGGGCAAGTTATGTAAACTCTCTGTGCCTCGGTTTCCTAGTCTTTAAAGTGTACCCAATGAAACTGCCTACCTCATAGGCATTATAGGAAGAATTAAATTTAAGATTTATGTGCTTCAAAGAGTGCTGGCATACAGTAAGCATTCAATAAGTGTTAGTTATGGCTGTTATTCTGTTATCAATTCTGTCGCACCACACATTAGAAGTAAACATAGTACTAAAAAAATCTCAAGTTAAACTCTTCTCAGGATGGAAGATCACAGGAGCAGATCTGTAGCTCAGTTGCTATAGTTTCCTACAACCCACCCACCCACTACCATCGACTCATAGCAATCCAGGGACAATCTGAATTCAATCATGACTGGTTGATGCAGGGGCATAAAAGTCCAGCATCCTCTCCCCAACTGGGGACAACTTCAAAGGGCTATACCAACTTTAGATCTCCCTGTGAGGTCAACTGCATCACAACTCACTTCTTCCCCTGCTCAATCCTTTCCTTAACAGATGTTGATCCTGAGAGTATTTCCTAATAAACATCTTGCATACTAACCTCTGACTCAGAGTCCACTGCCCAGGAAATCCAACCTGCAACATCCATTCTGTGGATATCAACTCCAAGTTCCACCCTGATATTGTTGTTAGCTGCCCTCAAGTGAGCCCTTGACTCATGGCAACCCCATGCACAACAGACCAAAATGCTACCTGGTCCTGTGCCATCCTAATGATTGGTTGTGGAGTGAACCATAATCAACACCAGGCCTTTCTACCAAGTCTGTCTTAGTCTGGAAGCTTCACTGAAAACTGTTCAGCATCAAAGCATCATGGAAGCCTCCAGTGACAGACAGGTGCTGGCTGCACATCAGGTGCACTAGGTGTGGCGTTGAACCCAGGTCTCCCACATGGAGAGCAAGAATTCTACCGCTAAACCACCAGTGTCTTATAGCTCCACCCTGGCTCCATGTTAAAACTGCTTTCCTCACGACTGCTAGCCACAATTCAACTCAATACACTGAGCACCTCCTCTGTTCTGTGCTTCCTCACCCAGTAATATGTCTCTTTTGGGTCCTGGGCTTCCACCAAAAGGAGGTCCATTTTGAAGTTGAGGAGAAGGTGCTTCATTCCTTTATCTGCTCTATTGTTGGAGGACTTTTCAAAACTTACTAATGTGGCATCTCAAAGAGCTTTGGTAACAGGGTTCTCCCAGTTCTTTCTTTGTGGCTTTCTCTTTTCCATTTCCTGTCCCTGAGGCTGAGCTACACTAAGTTTAAATAGTTGTCCTTGTTCCTGAGACATTCCTCCCAACAACCAGCTCTGGCCTTGTTTTGGGTTGAGCTTCTGACCTGGCTCCCACCTCACTTAGGGAGATTCCTCTCCTTCAACACCTTATGCAAATAGACTTGTGGTTGATTAGCTGAACCCCAGCTACAGACACAGCTGATGCTCAAGTGGTTTGTCCAGCCCACATGATCTTACCATTAACATGCTTAATGTTTTCTTGTAGGATGCAAGCATAAAAATTTGTCCTTTAAGCACAGAATAGTCAAATCCAGCTCAATGTTTACGGGTAATTTTTTTTTTTTTTTTTTCTAAAGGCTGAACAATTCCTAGTACCTTTTGAAACCAAAAACATCTTCTTAGCAGCAAAATTCACCCATTTGATGTCGAATTTACACATTTACAATTTGTATACCAATGTTAGCTTCCCAATAAGAAGGACATGACCTAAATTTGTTTTGCTGTCCAGGGAAGGTACTTCAAAAGTGTCTCTCTCCTCCTTGAGCACACACCTAGCCTTAGTTGTGTCTGCTTTGTGCTTTCATCCCTGCCAGAACACCCAAGAAGGATTAATCTGACTCCTGGATGACTTCTCCTAGTGCAGAAATTCAGTGGAACTGCCCCACAGATAGGAGAGGAACAAAACAAATTGTGTGGGCTCATGTGGACAAGTTGGGTTTTACAGCTGTTCCAATTGTCATATATTTTATGCTGTATTTTATTTCTGTGATATCCACGGTGCCTCATACTGCAGGACACAACGAGGTCCTTCTATTGTCCATCCTGGTTTCCAGCCTAGAAAAGTTTATAGCACAGGGTGTGTGTATGTAAGGAGGAGAGGATAAACCCTATCCCAGAGGAAACCCAGGCCCATTCCCAGAGAGAAAGCTTATTACTTCTGAACAAATCCTTGGTCAGCCTTTTTTAATATAGGTCAAATTTTAATCCCATGAAGATTTATCAAATGGATACTTTATGTTTTAAATCTGTGTTTCTGCTAGAAAATGGTTCTCATCATTACAGTACCTATCAATAAAGGATGGTTTTACTCCGAGGAGTGGGGAGATTGTATAAACTCACAAGAGAAAGAACTAGCATGCGTTAATCCCTGATAGCAGTTGAAAGAAACAGTTATCCTATTATCAATAAATGATAATATTCATAATTACTATTTATTGGGTGATGCAAATGGTTGACACACTTGGCTGCTACCCAAAAGGTTGGAAGTTCAATTCCATTCAGAATCACCTCATAAGAAAGGCCTGGAAATCTACTTCTGGAAAATAAGCCATTGAAAACCCTGTGGAGTACATTTGTATTCTGACATACATGAGTCAGAGTTGACTAGATGGCAATTCCTATACTACGTACCAGTAATTGTGCCAAGTTGTTACTTAATCTCATTTAATCCTAATGACTAAACTACACTGAAGTAATTGAGCCCCATTTCTCAGATAAGAAAACAAGTTTAGAGAGATTAAGTACATTGCCCCAGGTTACCAACCAGAAAGTAGTGGGAAAGGAATTCCAGCCCAGGACTGTTTGATCCTACTGCCTAATGATTTCATGTCAAAAATCAGGGTAGACATTCTACACTTAGCCATGGAAAGCTTTTTCCTTCTTTTGTTTGTAATTATAATCTATGTCAGGTACTACCCATCCTGAAATCAAGCCAGAGGACTCCACAATTTTATTCCTATCACCTTACTAGCATGGCTTCTTTGCAAATCAGATGACTTTCTGACTAATTTCACCAATACCTTTAGTCACATCCTAAACCAACTTCACTTGCATCACCTCTCTCAGCTGTTACGGGTCTATTTCCTTAGGCTACGACTCAATCTTGATACTGAAGATGGATATTTCAGAGATTCAAACTTACTTCCATTTTTAAAGTTTTTAATAAAGCCCCAAACCCATCTTGAATGAAGCAAGTTTTTTCTGACTCTAGGATCTACTTTCATAGTTTTGTCTTCTTAGATACACAATAAACACAGAGCTATTTGCATGACATTTTTTGAACCATAGGTATATTATTTCTAATTAGAAGAATATTAGAAATGCATTAAGCACTAATTGGAAAAGTATATCTAATTAGAAAAGTAATGTCTAGACGCAGTACTCCTCCACTCTGTGAACATTCTATGACCCTTCCTTCCTTTTACTCTCTATAGTATGTAAGCTTTTCTTTAGCACTTAGCTGATGCCATCTTGATTTACAGTTGTTGGGTTTCCCCTCAGCAGGGCTCCCACAACCCAAGTCAGGGATAACGCCACCCAAAATCACTCACGAAAGACGTCTCTTGATGCAAAAGCAGGAGGAGTTTATTCGGAGTTCCAGCGCTAGGGCTCAACTCACATCCCACGCAGGGGCAGAGGAGTAGAGCAGCCAGCAACAAAGTTACACAGTATTTAAAGGCAAAACTACAAGGGGGTGGTCAAAGAGAGAGTACAGCTAATTGGTAAGTTTAAGTTTGAATTCTCAGAGGGAGTACAAACGATTGGTAAGTTTAAGTTTGAATTCTCCAATTACATGGTATGGTTGAGTTCAGGGCTTAGTCATCCTTGCCTTGCCCCTGTTCCTGGAACTGGGGCCCGCCCTTTTGCTGGCCTTAATAGTGGCCTCTTATTGCAAAACTATATTAAATATTACATTTTAATTTTACCTTAATTTTACATTTCTAATATCGTATTTACATTTTTAATTCCACACAGCTATATGGAAACTTGACCAGGTTTTTTGGATAGACAACTCTTTAAGAGCAAAACATTTACCTTGCTAAACTTTCTATCCTTAGAGGCCCTTTGTGCATAGTAAATGATTAAAAAACAGTTGTTGAATTGGATTTTACGTTAAATCACAAGAAAACAAAGCCCATCTCTTTAGAGTAATGAAGTAATTTTAACACTAAAAGTTTCTTGTCCCTGGAACCTTTTCAGTTTTGGAAAAGCCAGGATGGTTGGTCACCCAATCTTACATCTTTTGGTGTATGGACACCTACTTAAAGATTAGTCCTGCCCCTCCATCTGAGAGGATAAATGACCATTTGACCTTTTTCAAAATAACATAAAATGAGACCTGACATGGTAGGGTTTGAGACAGTATTAGCTACCAGATAAACTAGAGAAGAAAACAAGATTTCAGCTCAAAATACATTTCTTTACAATTTTCTTTTAAAGAACTTAATAATCACACCATAACTATTGAAGGTTATGAGAGAAAGGGGTCAAACGATGACAGAAAGAAGGTAGACCTTCAGTGTGTATTGTCATCTCTTAGAACTAAACCCTACCTGTGTAATTTTAGCAACATACTGTGCATGTTTTTAAAAAATCAATTTTTCTTAAGCACCAAAGGGTTAAGGAAAGGTCATTGGCACAACTGGAGAGCCCAAAAGCCAGATATTATTTTTGAGAGACTATAATAGCCTGGTGATCGGTTCAAGAAAATCACAGTCATTCAAGATGATGTCTTACATGTACTGGCTTCTCTGTAAAACAAATTTACCTTTTCATTATTATTTACTGAGTGAGCCAGTATTTCATTTGTATGGATTTTATCCAGCAACTGGGGTGGGGGGATGAGGAGAAAGCAGAAAATCTAATAAAAAGATGAACCTTCTGTACAATATTTAGAGTCTGTATCCTGTCTTATGAGGTCACATTTCTGTCTTTTTTATGATGTCCCAATGGAAAAAAATATGTACATATGGAGGTACACATTTTATGTATTCCAACTGACAGCATATCTGACCTGACAAGTGTGAAAATATACTTAGTGAGAATGACAGCAATGAAATAGTGGCAAAAATAAAATCACAACCTCCCAAATAGGTTGGCCTTATTGATTTGTCACTTAAATAATATTGTGGAATCTTGTCTGCCCACTATAGACATTTCAGCTCTACCATCTCAGGATGCGTGGTGGTAACACAACAGAGGTAGATTTGGCACATGGTGCCATTGTCCATGGAAAACATGGTGCCATTCCCCATGAAGAAAGTTATATCCCTAAAAATCATACTTGTTAGCAAGTCCTCTCCTCTTGAATCTTACTTAAATCCACAACCTTTCCATTTCTTATCATCCACTGTTATTTCCTGGGAGGAAGGAACTTAACAATTAAACATCTTGTGGTGGGCTACCATTCAGCTTAGAGTTCATGAAAGACATTTTAAAAATTAAAATCTCTTCTGCAATGATTTTCCAACCTGTGCACCACTAAACATCACTGTGAAGAGTCTATGACTATATTTTGGATTTTCCCAATTCATGTTGTTATTGTTAAGTACCACCAAGTCTATTCTGACGCATAGCAACCCCACAGAGTAGAACTGTCGAATAGAGATTTCTAAGATGTAATCTCTACAGAGCAAATGTCCAGCTCTTTCTTCTACAGAGCCACTGTATGGGTTTGAACTGCCAATCTTTCAGTCAACAACTGAGTGCTTTACCTTTGTACTTCTAAGATTCCTTTCCCAATTCATAGACAATCAAAATATAGCAACTATTTTAAGAACATAAAGGTTCTTAAACATTTTTAACATGAAAATAGTGTCCCTCATACTCAAAAAAAAGATTGAGAAACATTCATCTAGTGGAAAAAGTATGGGTAAGGAACATGGACCTGGGTTTCTATCTACCTATCTATCTATCTATTTATTTATTGTCAAGTTTTTAACAAACTTCTTTTTATTTTATTTTATTTTAAGAGTTTATTTTACATTCAACGTAACATGTACATTTTTCACTCCCCATTTACCAGGCCCAACCCTAACCAAGTCTCCTCCCCTCCCTGCTCAGTAACCCTCCCCGTGCCCCTCATAATCATGCACTCCTGTTTGTCCTGCATTTCCTCAGTGTGAATGTGGCCCCTCTGGTGCCCCGTGGCCTATTGCTCTAAGGGATGTATTTCCATAGAGTATGTGGATGCGTCGCCCTGGGTTGAGTGGTCTGCATGTACATCTTGTTAACTATTGGGCTCAGAGCCAGCCCCTGGGAGTGAGTTTTATTCCAGGCCCAAAATGTGTCCCAGGACCATAGTATTGAGGGTCTCACCAGACTCCATCTGACCAGCAATTCTGGTCATTATTGAGTTTTTGGATTTTGTTCCACATTTTTCCTCCCACTCTATCCAGGATCTCCAGATTTGATCCTCTCCTGAGTGGTTGGCATTGGTAGCCGGACACCAACTAGTTCTTCTGGTCTCAAGGGCCATTGTGTCCTAGGGCTGATTGCTCCCAAATTCCCTTGGGTTTTTCTTTCTTTCTTTCTTTGCACTTTTCTTCAATTCTGATGCTAGGAGAACATTAGGTGCATCTTAGATGGCTGTTCGAAAGCTTATAAGACCCCAGTCACTACTCACCAATGTAGGATGTGGAACAAGGCTTTTATGTATTTTGTTGTGCCAATTGAGTCTGATGTCCCCCAGCACATTGGTCCTGAGATGGTAGATCCCATTGGATCTCTCTCCCATAGTGTCTAAGTGTCTGTGAGGGATTGCTCTGTGTCTATCTTCTATTGTTTCTGTAAGGATTGCAGGTATTTTGTATCACTGGTATCTGTGCAAGATTAGCCTGCACTGAATCTATCCTTGGTCTAGAGTATACTCCTGTTCACTGACCCCCATCTGATCCTCCCAGGTGTTTATGTGTTTATCTATAGCCTGGTGTTTGGTGTTAATGGTAATGCAGTACTGTGGGCACTCTGGTTGGTATTAGCATCTGTTGTCTATCTCCTATGTGAACAATTCAGTGTCCTCCCCTTTCCTAATGTTATTGTGGTGGGCTCAGACTCTTTCCATATATCCCTCTGGACCTGGCTTTTTAATCCCATCTAAAGCACTAACTAGACTTGAAGTGAGTCTCCTCTATGCCTCAATCCTCACATCTGAAAAATGAGGGCAGGTTTATTCATTGTGAGAGTCAAAACAGACCATGAAAGCAAAGCTCACTGAAAAGTTTATAAATGTTCTTTAAAGGAAATATTTATGACTTATCCTGCCTTCTGCCATATTGCTAATAACCACGACCCTGAGCATTAAATTGGCAACATTAATTTCTCAAGTAATACAAAATCCATCTGAAGTCATAATTACGAAACTCAAACTCACTGATTAGGGGTGTTCATTCCTACCCTGTATCTGATCATCTATAATTGACCACATTATGATCCCCTAATGCTTTGGCTGCTTGTGAATGATAGAGTTTGACTGTAAAACTACATTGCTTACAGTAACATTCAGATACATGAAAGGTCATTCTTTTTTTAATAAATAAAGCATCTTAATGTCTATACTACCCAGCTCCAGGGCCACAGAGGCAACCTTGAACCTCAGGGATCCGTCAGTAAGAACCGGTAGTACTCATAGCCTGCTGGAATGGAAATGCTAGACCTATATCTAGGGTAAGAAGATGGTACAAGTGTTGGCTTGCTTTCCAAACCAACAACTATAAAATCTCCAGGCCCAGTATACCCATTGCTGATTCCCCCTAATTTAAGAACTGGAGCTTAATTTTAAATCTTAGCTCAAGCTAAAAATAAAAATTTAAGCTAAAATAAACAATAAAACCAAAAATCAAAAAGTTGTTGTTATTTGCCATCAAATTGGACTTGACTCCTAGCGACCCCTCCTTGGGTTTTGAGGCAGTATCACTACAGAAGTAGATTGCCCAACCAAGTCAATTCTGATTCAAAGCGACCCCAAGTGTGTCAGAGTAAAACTGTTCTCCCCAGGATGTTCAGTGGTTGATTTTTTCAGAAGTAGATCAGCAGGCCTTTCTTCCAAGGCATCTCTGGTGAGCTTGAATCTCCAATCTCAACCATTTGCACCACGCAGGGATTCCTAAAGTCACAAGACATGAATGATTCTGAACAATAGTTGCCATTAAAGAACATAGCACCTATTCACATGAAATAGAAGTTTCAGTGACTGATAACAAAAAACTATTTAATATAGAACAAGACTCAAATTCCGCTTAAAAAAAAAAAAAAAAGACCAGACTTAATAGACAATAGAGACTAGCAGAACCCCCAAGACTATTGCCCTAAGAGTCCCTGTGAATTTAGAACTGAAGCCACTCCTGATGATCTCTTTTCATCTGAATAATAGATTGGCTTATGAAGTAAATAATATTACCTATCAGTACTATAGGAGCTCTGGTAGCATAGTGCCTAAGGCACTTTACTGCTAACCAGAAGGCTGGCAGTTCAAACCCACCGGCCACTCCTCGGAAGGAAGGTTGGGCAATCTACTTCCTAGTGATACTGCCTCAGAAACCCAAGGAGGGGTTGCTATGAGTCGGGTCCAACTCGACAGCACATAACAACAACAACGACATAAGTACTATATTTCCTTAAGTAATCAACTATATGAGATCAAATGATCACCATTTACCCTAAAGCAAAGATGAGAAGATAAGGGGGGTAAGGGAAGCTACATTAATGGAAACAAAATAAAGAAAATATAAATAATGAAAATGTTGACACATTGTGAAAAAGGTAACCAATATCATGAAACAATATGTATAAATATTGTTAAATTGGAACCACTTAACTATGTAAAATTTTACCTAAAACACAATAAAATATTTTTTTGAAAGAACTATTTGAAATAATAGCACTGTGGCCTCTCTTGATGGATATGAAATAATTATTGTTGGTATGAGTATAAAACCAAACTAACTATCATTGAGTTGATTCCAAGTCATAGCAACCCCCACTGGGTTTTTAAGGTTTTTAAGGGTGTAAATCTTTACAGAAGCAGACTGCCTCATCTTTCTTCTGCAGAGCAGCTGGCAAGTTCCACTGACCTTTCGCTTAGCAGCCAAATGCCTTAACCACTATGCCACCAAAAAACTAAACACCAAACCCACTACCATCGAGTTGATTCTGACTCATACCAACCCCCATTGGGTTTCCAAAGCAGTAAATATTTACTGAAGTAGATAGCTTCATCTTCCTCCCATGGATCAGCAGGTGGGTTTGAACCACTGACCTTCTAGTTAGCATCAAAATGCCTTACCCGCTACACCACCAGAGCTCCTTATAACTAGGAAGAATGATTATATGTACATTGTTGAACACTTAAGATGATTTTGAGTGGTAAAATGGCTTAGTATTCATGATTTTTCATAAATTTGTTTAAGTTTAGGAGCCCTGGTGGCACAGTGATTAAAGCACTCAGCTGCAAACCAAAAGGTCAGCAGTTTGAACCCATCAGCCACCCTGTGGGAGAAAGATGTGGCAGTCTGCTTCTGTAAAGATTTACAGCCTTGGAAACCCTGTGATATTGTTCCATTCTGTCTTATAAGGGTTGCTATGAGTTGGAATCAACTCAATGGCAGCGGTGGGTTTAAGTTTGGAAGGATTAGAAAGAAAAGAGGTGCAAAAAAGATTCAATATAACTGCAAGTGGAACTGGTTTTAAACAGCTCCCTGAGGAGCCTCAGACATCCTCAGGGTCAAATGTCCTTAATTCAGTGGCCATTTCATTATCTAAATCCAGTGAGTACCCCCCCACACACACTCTCATGCTCCACCATCAGCTTTATCTTTGCTGTTTGTTCTGCCCAGACCAGAGACTGCAAGTTTGAGAGGATCAACAGTGTGGTCCCCTTGGAAACAGGTAAAAACCCCAAATGTTGGGTCAGGTGGTATTCTCTACCAGGGGTGGAGGGTTCTGAAGCCAATCAAGAGAGAAGCTTCTCTGCTGTATGTTAACGTTGACCTTCTCTGGAGCAACGTGCTCTCTTTAGCTTCCACACATGTCTAATCACTGGGGACTTGTCTAGCTACACGAATTTTTCACATTTGTCAGCTAAATCAGTGCTCCAAGTGCACAATGCAGCACTTAAAAACATTATGTGAATTTATTAAATTCTCTGGAGGACTTTGGGTCCATAAAGCAGTAAATTGATTATAGGGAACTGAGGCCATAATATTTTCATCGGCAACAAAAGCAGTCATGTTCCAATATTGTCCATGGCATGTGAAGAGAAACTGTTCCTCACTCCGCCTCAGACTGAGAATCACAAACAAGGAGAAGGGTCTGCGAGGCACCAGCAGAATACATCATTTAATCAGTTACATCTAAAGTGCCAGCTTTCGGGTTTACCAGTTACAGGAAAACATGTGAGCAATATGAATGTCCTTCCTACTCTGGATTTGCCTACAAATGCTTTCAGAGTTAGCCCTGGAGGTCTTAGCTGGTCATTGTGCCATGACGTTGCTATCAAGATTAAGTGTGTTAGTAGCAAGGATGAGAGGGTGGGTTGATGTTCCTGACATGATTTTGATAGTAAATATATGTGACTTGGTGACCATGTGTCTGATTACCAATACCCCTTCTAAAAATAGAAGGGACAATCCTAGTATTTTCTTTGGTGCCTCATGTGCCAGGAGTTATTATAGATGCTTTTCCATATTATATTCCATATTATGTTTTTAGCTTTGCAACAAGCTTACAAGCTAGAAATTGTAATTCTTGTTTATAAATGAAAAATCCAAGTAAGCATTAAACTCTCCTACTATGACTGTGGAGTCATCTATTTGTCTTTTCAATTCTGTTAAAGTCTGATTTATGTATATTGGGGCTTTTTCATTAGGTGCATAGATATATTATGGTTTTGCCCTCCTGTTTTAAAAAAAAAAAAAAACTAAAATCACTGCTGTCAAGTCAATTTGACTCATAGCAACCCCTCTTTGGATTTCTGAGTTGCAATTAGATTGCTCAATATCCCTTTCGACCTCTTGTTCAGTCTATCACTTAGTCATTATATAATGCCCTTCCTTGTCTCTTACGGTGGTTTTTGTTCTAAAGATAATTTTAACAGAAATTAATATGGTCACTCCTGCTCTAAGTTGCCATTTTCTTGATATATCTTTTTCCAACCTTTGGTTTTTATTCTATTTTTGCCTTTATCTCTAAGGTGTGTCTCTTGTAGACAGCATGTTATTGTTGGTGTTATGCTCCATCGAGTCGGACCCGACTCATAGCGACCCCTCCTTGGGTTTCCGAGGTGGAATCACTACGGAAGTAGATTGCCCAACCTTCCTTCTGAGGAGTGGCCAGTGGGTTGGAACTGCCAGCCTTGTGGTTAGCAGTCAAGTGCCTTAGGCACTATGCTACCAGAGCTCCCATATTGATGGGTTATGTTTTCTTATCCAGTCTGCAACTGTCCATCTCTTGAGTGGCCAATTTAATCCATTGACATTCAGTGTAATTATTGACAAGTATGAATTTGTTGCTGTCATTTTGTTATGTGTTTTTTCACAGTGTTGCTGATTTCTTTGTTTCATATAATTTTTTGTGCTGAGCTCATTTTGTTTATGAATCATGTTATCACTTTCTTCATTGCTATTGTTTTAGTATTTGCTAAATATTTGTGGAGCTCTGGTAGCATAGTGGCTAAAGCACTTGACTGCTAATCAGAAGGCTGGTGGTTCAAACCCACCAGCCAATCCTCGGAAGGAAGGTTGGGCAATCCTACTTCCGTAGTGATACTGCCTCGGAAACCCAAGGAGGGGTCGCTATGAGTCGGGGCCAACTCGACGGCACATAACAACAACAACAACAACAAATATTTGTGCTGGTCCTCTTTTTTATTTTGATGCCAAGGTTTATCATTTTTCTTTGTGGTTACCCTGTGATTTATAATTTTCTTTCTCAAGTTTAGAACAGTACATTCTATCTCACAATTGTCTTGATTAATTCACAAGTTAGAAGTTCTGTGACTACAAAATTTTCTTCTCTTTTTGGTTTGTAGTTATCCTCATTTGCCAATTGATGTCTCTGGTTCCCTGTTCACAATATTGTAGGCTTATTTACTTTGGATACTTCCATGACTGGTTTGGTTTCTGGGTTATGTCATCATGCGTGTTAATGGTCATTTGTTGCTTGGGAGCAAATTAAAAAGACTACAAAGAAGAAAATACCTTCATCTTTTTAGACAAGTTATGACCAAGCATCTTTCAAACTGTGATTAATATTAGAAATACCTCTAGCTCTTCGAGGTCCTATTTGGTCCTATTCTCTGTATCAACAAGATCCTCTTTTTTGGCTTATTTGAGTGCCTTCCATTTTTCATAGATTCTGCTTGTAAAATATATAAAATTTTGTAAAAATGTTACTAGCAGAATATACTTCAAATACCATATTCTTATGGAAATAATAAGTGTGTTACACATTTTTTGCAAAGCATGCAACCTTCTCACACATTAGTTTCCTATACACTATGTTACATGCATGTACGCATTATTTACTTGGGTGCATTATTTGTGAAAACCCGGTACAGTCCCTTATTAATTAGTATTATAATTGTTTGCTCACACATTTGAGTTGTGTCCTCTTGGAGAAGGAGTGAGTTTGTTTTGTTTCTGTACTCAGGAAATTTATATTTTTCAGCATTTTTTGGAATTGTATGTATGGGGAAAAGGATATGGATTTGTGCTGGTGTCTAGGAGTAGAATGTAGTAGGTTGTGGTTACTCTTAATTGCTCATTTGCCTAGCAAATGTTTCCATTTCCCTGTCTAAGGTGATATACTCCTTCCCTTCTCATCCATCCTCCTACCACAGGAGGGGATCACTGGACCCAAGCTGGCTGTTCATGATTTTCCTTATCACATGATTAGTGCAAGACTTGGCTTTTGACCTAAAGCAGTCCAGAATCCTCCCTTGGTATTCTACTTGTGGCTGAGTCATAATGCTGTAATGACTTGAAATTTAAACTTCTGGTAGCCATCTTCCTTACAACAAGAGAGAATGAAACAAAACAGAAATAAGAAACAGAAGAGACAGGACTTGGTGATATTGAGTGCTGCATCTAGCCTCTAAGACCTTGGTTTCTTCAGCAATTCCTTCATTTACATGAGACAACCCTTTCTCTTGCTGAAACCAAATAAACAAAACAACAACAACAACAAATTGCCATGGAGTCAATTCTAACTCATGGAGACCCATGTGTTGCAGAGTTGAACTGCTTCATAGGGTTTTCTTGGCTGTAATCTTTAAAGAAGCAGATTACCAGGCCTTTTTTCCTCAGTGCCACCATATTTGAGCTACCAACCCTTAGGTTAATACCAAGCTCAAGCCATTTACACCAGCCAGGAACACTGTGTTCTGCATCTAGCCTCCAAAGCCTTGCTTGATTACTTTAACAATTCCTTCATTTCTGAGACATCTCCTTCTGTTACTTAAACTTGTTTGAAACAGATTTCTGTCACCTGAACCTGATTAATATTCAAAATATATAATGTTTTGCCATAGCATGATAATATAACCTTCCTTTACGATAATGGTTCTACAGAAAGAAGTTTTCAAGTCCCAAGAGCCCAAAAGCCCTCAGAAATCCAATCTTTCTGACAAGTTGAAGAACTGAATTTAATACATTTGTATTGCTGACCACAAGATGGCACCTAAACCATTCTTTCAAAGGCTTCTCTTACATAATTGTTGTAAATGAATAACAAAGTCTAATGCTTTACTTAGGAGCTCTGGTAGCATAGTGGCTAAAGCACTTGACTGCTAACCAGAAGGCTGGCGGTTCAAACCCACCAGCCACTCCTCGGAAGGAAGGTTGGGTAATCCTACTTCCGTAGTGATACTGCCTCGGAAACCCAAGGAGAGGTCACTATGAATCGGGATCGACTCGACGGCACATAACAACAACAACAATGCTTTACTTATGCTCCACATGGGTCCTATCTATGCATGTAGATTATAAAATCATTCCATTCTAGATGATTCCATAGGCTCTGGTAGTTACAGTGTGCCTTCTCAGAGCCTTCTTCATGTAATGGTGTTCAGTGGAGGATCAAATCACCAAAATGTTGAACAAATGCAAAAAGATAAAGTTGGTCATTTCAAGATACCAGATCATTCTGCAGTGTGTTTAGGAAATTCAGTCATGTTGAAATTCTTTATGACAATTGAGATCAACAAGCTCAGAATATGTACCCATGAAAACAGCCTGTTCTTCATAGCCATACATAATTTTATATTATTTTTTAACTGTTTTCCTCTGTTGGCAATGACATTAAGTCAACAAATTTATATCCCTAAAACTATATCCTATATAACTATAACTATAACTATATATATAGTTATAGTTATAGTTATATATAGGTTATATATGCCACATATAAGCCTGTAAAAGCTAGACAGTGAAGACTGAAGAGTTGATACTTTTGAGTTGTGGTGTTGGCAAAGAATACTGAAGGTACTGTGGACTGCCAGAAGAACTAACAAATCTGTCCTTGAAGCAGTGGAAACATAATGGTCCTTGGAAGCGAGAATGGTCAGACTTCGTTTCACCTATTTGGTCATGTTGTCAGAAGAAACCATTCCGTGGAGAAGGATATCATGCTTGGTAAAGTGGAAGGTCAATGAAAAAGGGGAAGACCCTCAATGAGATGGATCGACACAGTGGCTGCAACAATAGGCTTAGATATAGCTAAGATTGTGAGGATGGTGCATGACCAGACAGTGTTTCATTCTGTTGTACATAGGGTCACTATGAGTTGGAGACAACTAGATAGCACCTAACAACAACATTTAATTATTTAATGTTTTTCTCCCTTTCTATATTGTTATCTCCCAGAAGAGAAGCTGTATCTATTTTGTACAGCTATGTACTTATTATTATTGTTGTTATGTATTGTCAGATTCATTGCAACCCATACTGACCCTATGCACAACAGAACAAAACACTGCTCAGTCCTGCCTCATTCCCCTCCTTTGAGTCCATTGCTACAGCCACTGTGTCAGTCCATTTTGTTGAGAGTCTTCCTCATTTTGCTCACACTTTACTTTACCAACCATGGTGTTCTTCTCCAGAGACAGGTCCGTCCTGATAACTTGTCCAAAGTGCATGAGATGAAGTCTTCTCATCCTCACTTTTAAGGAGCATTCTGGCTGTACTTCCAAAACAGATTCTTAATTCTTCTGGTAGTCCATGATATTCTTCACCAATACTGTAATTAAAATGCATCAATTCTTCTTCAATCTTCTTAATTCACTGTCCAGCATTCATATGCATATGAGGTGATTGAAAATAATGTGGTTTGGGTCAGGTGCACTCCATCCTTTACTTTTTAACACTTTGAAGAGGTCTTTTGCAGCATATCTGCCCACTGCAATATGTTGTTTGATTTCTCGACTGCCACTTCCATGCACACTGGTTGTGGATTCAAGTAAAATGAAATCCTTGACAACTTCAATCTTTTCTCTGTTTATCATGATGTTGTTTATTGGTCCACTTGTGAGTATTTTTGTTTTCTTTATGGTGAAGTGTAATCTATATTGGAGACTCTAGTTTGTGATCTTCATCCATAAATGCTTCAAGTCCTCTTCACTTTCAGTAAGTAAGGTTGCGTCATCTTTACATCACAGGTTGTTAATGAGTCTTTCTTCTATCCTGATGCCACATTTTTCATATAGTCAAACTTTCTACATTATTTGTCAGCATATAGATTGAATAAGTATGGTGAAAGGAATCAATCATGACACACACCTTTCCTAATTTTAAACCACACAGTATCTCTTTGTCTTATTCAAATGACTGCCTCTTGGTCTATGTACAAGTTCCATATGAGCACAATTAAATGTTCTGGAATTTCAAGTTTTACAATGTTATCCATAATATGATATGTGATATGATCCACATAGTTGAATGCCTTTGCATAGTCAATAAAACACAGGTAAATATCTTTCTGGTATTCTCTGCTTTCAGCCAGGATCCATCTGACATCAGTAATGATATTCTTCATTCCAAATCCTCTTCTGAATCTGGCTTGAATTTCTGGCAGTTTCCTGTCAATATATAGCTGCAACAATTTTTCAATTCTCTTCAGTAAAAAGAAAAACTTTACTTGCATGTGATATTAATGGTTTCTGCATTCTGTTGAGTCACCTTTCTTTGGAATGGGCACAAAAACTGATCTCTTTCAGTTGATTGGCTGAGTAACAGTCTTAAAAATTTCTTGGTGTAGACAAATTAGTGCTTTGCATTGCATCCATTTGTGGAAACATATCAATTGGTATTCAATCAATTCCTGGAGCCTTGATTTTCACCAATGCTTTCAGTGCAGGATAGACATCTTCCTTCAATACCATCAGTTCTTGATTATATGCTACCTCCTGAAATGATTGAACATCGACCAATTCTTTTTCTACAGTGACTCTACGTATTCCTTCCAACTCCTTTTGATGCACCCTGCATAATTCAATATCTTGCCAACTGGTTCTTTAATATTGCAACTTGAGGCTTGAATTTTTCTTCAGTTCTTTCAGCTTGAGGAATGCCAAGCATGCTTGTTGCTCCCTTTTGGTTTTCTAACTCCATGTCTTTGCACATTTCATTATAATATTTAACTTTGTCCTCTCAAGCTGCTCTTAAAATCTTCTAGTCAACTCTTTCACTTCATCACTTCCTCCATTTGCTTTAGCTACTCTGCATTCAAGAGCAAGTTTAAGAATCTCTTCTAACATCCATTTTGGTTTCTTTCTTTCTTTCTTCCTTTCTTTCCTATCTTTTTAATGACCTTTTGCTTTCTTCATGTATGAAGTCTTTGATGTCATCCCATGAGTCATCTGATTATTAGTGTTCAATGCTATTCTTGAGATGGTCTCTAAATTCAGGTGGGATATAATCAGGGTTCTACCGCTCATCTGTCAGTTTGTTGTACTGCGGTGGTTTGAGTGTTGCTGTGAGGTTGGAGGCTATGCCACTGGTATTTCAAATACCAGCAGGGTCACCCATGGTGGACAGGTTTCAGCAGAGCTTCCAGACTAACACAGACTCAGAAGAAGGAAGGGGCTATCCACTTCTCAAAGAATTGGCCAGTGAAAATCTTATGAATAATAGTGAAACACTGTTTGATATATATTACTGGAAAAGTCAATGAATAGCCCTGAAACATTGTCCAATATATTGCTGGAAGATGAGCCCCTTGTGTCAGAAGGCACTCAGAATATGACTCAGGAAGCACTGTCTCTTCAGAGTAGAGCCAACTTTAATGATGTGGATGGAGTACAGTTTTCAAGACCTCCATTTGCTGATGTGACATGACTCAAAGTGGGAAGAAACATCTGCAAATTCCATTAATAATCAGAACATGGAATGTATGAAGTATGAATTTAGGAAAATTGGAAATTGTCAAAAATGAAATGGAACACATACAGATTAATATCCTAGGCATTAGTGAGCTGAAATGGAATGGTTATGGCCATTTGGAATCAGACAAACATATAACCTACTATGCTGAGAATGACAAATTGAAGAGGAAAGGTGTGGCATTCATCATCATCAAGATCTATCTTGAAGTACAATGGTGTCAGTGATAAGATAATACCCACACACCTACAAGGAAGACCAGTTAATACTACTATTATTCAAATTTGTGCACCAATCACCAAAGTCAAAGATGAGGAAATTGAAGATTTTTACCAACTTCTGAAGTCTGAAATTGACCAAACATGCAATCAAGATGTGTTGATTATCACTGGTGATTGGAATGCAAAAGCTGGAAACAAAGAAGAATCACTAGTAGTTGGAAAATGTGGCCTTGATGATTGAAATAATGCTGGAGATCACATGATCGAATTTTGCAAAACCAATGACTTATTCATTGGAAATATCTTTTTTCAACAACACAAATGATGGCTATACACATGGACTTCACCAGATGGAGTACACCGGAATCAGATTGACTATATCTGTGGCAAGAGGTGATGGAGAAGCTCAATATCTTCAGCAAAAAATAAGGCCAGGAGCTGCCTGTGGAATAGACCATTAACTACTCATACACAAGTTCAAATGAAGCTGAAGACAGTTAAAAGAAGTCTATGAGAGCCAAAATATGACCTTGAATATATCCCTTCTGAATTTAGAGACCATCTAAAGAACTTATTTGATGCATTAAACACCAATCACCAAAAACCAGAGGAATTGTGGGATGACATCAAGAACATCATCCATGAAGAAAGCAAAGGGTCATTAAAAAGACAGGAAAGGAAAAAAAGACTGAAATGGATGTCAAAAGAGACTCTGAAACTTGCCCTTGAACAGAGAGTAGGTAAAGCTAAAGGAAGAAATGAAAAGATAAAAGAGCTGAACAGAAGATTACAAAGAGCAGCTCAAAAAGACAAAGTCAATTACTACAATGAAATGTGCAAAGACTTGGAGTTAGAAAACCAAAAGGTAAGAACATGCTTGGCATTTCTCAAGCTGAAAGAACTGAGGAAATAATTCAACCTTTGAGTTGCAATAATGAAAGATTTTATAGGCAAACTATTGAATGATGCAAGAAGCATCCAAAGAAGATGGAAAGAATATACAGAGTCACTTGACCAGAAATAGTTGGTTGATGTTCATCCATTTCAGGGGGTGGCATATGATCAAGGGTGACAGTATTCAAGGAAGAAGTCAAAGCTTCACTGAAGGAATTGGTGAAAACAAGGCTTCATGAATTGATGGAATACCCATTAAGATGTTTCAACAGATGTCGCACTGGAGGCACTCACTTGTCTATGCCAAGAAATTTGGAAGAGAGTTAGCTGGCCAAATGACTGGAAGAGATCAATTTTTGCACCCATTCCAAAGAAAAGCGATCCAACAAAATGTGGAAATTGTCAAAAATATCATTAATACAAATGCAAGTAAAATCTTACTGAAGATAATTCCAAAATGGTTGCAGCAGTATATTGGCAGAGAACTTCCAGAAAGCAAGCTGGATTCAGAAGAGCATGTGGGGTGAAGGATATTGTTGCAGATGCCAGATGGATCTTGGCTGAAAGCAAAGAATGTCAGAAAGATTTTTTATTGACTATGCAAAAGCATTTGATTGTGTGGATCATAACAAATTGTGGATAATATTGAGAAGAATGGGAATTCCAGAACAATTGATTTGCTAACCAGGAACCTGTACATAGATCAGGAGGACATCATTCAAACAGAACAAGGGGATACCATGCTGTTTAAAATCAGGAAGGGAGTGCGTCAGGGTTGTATCCTTTCACCACACTTATTCAATCTGTATGCTGAGCAAATAATCCAAGAAGCTAAACTATATGAAGAAGAACTTGGCATCAAGATTGGAGGAAGGCTCATAAATAACCTGTAATATGAAAATGACACAACTCTGCTTGCTGAAAGTGAGGATGACTTGAAGCACTTACTGATAAAGCTTAAAGACTACTGTCTGCAGTAT
>NW_006921759.1:1252891-1254283 GCF_000298275.1 Orycteropus afer afer
ACATGGCTACATGCAGGGTCCAAGTGTGCCATAGGCTAGAGACCATTCTCAAAGCTTCTCCTTATATACAGGAATCAGACCACATACCCAAAGGCAGCTACTCAGCTGCACATTGTAGATTCCACCATGGAGTTGATTACCAGTCTCATCATGGGGAATACTATATCCAGCTGCCTAGCCACTCAACCAGGCCTAGCCAGGTTGACATACAAACATAACAATCACAACAACTTACTGTACTGGGTAAATCTGCTGCAAAAGAACTCTTTAAAATGCTGAAGAGCAAAGATATCTCCTTCAAGACTAAGGTACACCTAACCCAAGGTATATAGTATTTTTAGTCACCTCATACACATGCGAGAGTAGGACAATGAATAAGGAAGCCCAAAGAAGAGTTGATGCTTTTGAGTTGTGGTGTTGGAGAAGAATGCTAAGAGTACCATGGACTACTAAAAGGACTAACAAATCTTTCCTGGAAGAAGAGCAGTTGGAATGCTTCTTGGAAGCAAGAGTGGCCAGACTTTGCCTCACCTACTTTGGTCATGTTGTCAGAAGGCACCATTCCCTGGAGTAGGATATCATGCTTGGTAAGGTGGAGAGTCAACGAAAAAGGAGAAGGCCCTCAACAAGATGGATTGATACAGTGGCTGCAACGATGGGCTCAGATATAGCAAGGATTGTGAGGCTGGCACAGGACCAAGCAGTGTTTCATTCTCTTTCTCTACCTTTATTCTCTTAGTGCCCTATCCCCAGATATTGCAGGTGTTCTTGTTTTTTATTCTTATTTTTCCCTTTTGTCTTTTTTTGGGTACTGTTCCTGTGTGACTACATGGTGTGTTTTTTGTCCATGTGCTCTTAGTTTTTTGATGGTTATTCAATTGTAATTTGTGTCTAACTGAGTGGCAGACAACAACAGTCCCCATAAGACACAACCACATCCACAACTCCTGCAACTTCACTTACTGAGCGAGAGCCACTACCTCCTTCTCCACCAACGGGCCAATGACAAAAAATCACCAAGAACAGCCTGAATCACCCTTGGCTGCTCTTCACAAACAGTTAACAGAGATCTAAATACAACAAGACCACAATGCTTCAGAGACAACAGACCATCACAGTCTACACAAAGAAGCAGGATAAAGTGGAAGAAAAAAAGGAGCAGAATACAGACCCAGAACACATCCCTGAGGAAGAAGCAGCATTGGAACTCTCTGATAAGGAATTCAAAAGAATAATATTTAGGTATCTTCAAAGGATTGAGAGACAGACCAAAGAAAACACACACACACACACACACACATACACAACCCTAGAAGAATTTTGGAAGAAAATACAAGAACAAAATGACAAAATAAATGAAAAATTAGAAATGATTCTAAATCTACAGACAGA
>NW_006921759.1:1286903-1287795 GCF_000298275.1 Orycteropus afer afer
TCTGTGTCTGTGTTAATTGGTTTCCCTTTTCTTTGTTGAAGAGGGTCTGTGCAATCCTTCTGCCTAGTCCGCCATCTTGCCCCGCCTCTCCATAGAGTCTATTTTGTCTCACAGAGACCCCCATTGTGGTTCCAAAGCTGTAAATCTTACAGAAGAAGACTGCCTCATCTTTCCTCTGTGGAGAAGTTGGTGGGTTCAAGCCACTGAAGTTTGGATTAGCAGCCAAATACCTTAACCACTACACCACCAGAGCTCCTTGGAAAACCATTTCCACTACCTAATTCCAGAACATTTTTAACAACCCAAAAAGAAACACTGTAACCATTAGCAGTTAATCTACTTTTGGTCTCTATAGAATTGCTTACTCTGAACATTTCATATAAAAAGAAGAAGAAGAAGAAGAAAGCAAGCTCTGGAAACCTTCATGGAATAAAGTAGCTTTGGAGCAATGAACATGTCATATAATTTCCTTCACAATCTGGCCTCCATGTTCCTGCCTTGCCTCTTGCCCTGTCATCCTCCCATATGCATCCAACCTTCTGCACACCTGGTCTCCTCACTGTTTCTCAAGAAGTTCATGTGCCTTACTTCTCTGGGACTTTGCAAATGTTTTTCTCTCTCCTCTGAATGACCACCTTTCTCTTGTCCACATCATGAGCTCCTAATAATTCTTCAAAACTCAATTCACATTAGCCTCTCAGTGGAGCACCTCTGTTGCACACCCATAGCATCCTGGACATAATTTATCCTAATACATAGGATATAACATCCCTAATAATTACGGATATCAGTCTCCACAACTAAGCTGCAACTTCTATTGGCCTGTTGTCCATCTGAATACCATTTGCTTATCCATATCTTGGCTCAAGGCAGGGAATACCAGAAAGATGTT
>NW_006921759.1:1289014-1331373 GCF_000298275.1 Orycteropus afer afer
GCAAGCCATCATCTTGGGTCCTTCTCATCATCCTCCAAGGCCTCTCCAAGTTGCCTAGTTGGCTCTTAGTAAAGTCCATGCCTTTGTTGGTAACTCTTAAGTACAACTTCATGTCTTCATGCACTGAGGGAGGAGGTAGGCCTATAAGAGAGGGAGTCCATCTACAAATGCACACCATAATTTCTGTTCTTCAGCTGCACCATTTTAATTTGGGGCTGGAACTTCTTGTCAAGGCTTGCTACCTTCAGCTTCACTTGGGAATTGAGGGCCAGGTCTTCTCCATCCTGACATCCTCCAGATTTTATTGGGAGTGTCTTTCTTTGCTCATCCTCCACCCAGAACTCATTGTAGGTGTCCTGTCTTAGGTGTTCACCAACATCAAAGCTTTGATCATGTTTTCCCTATGTCTTGATTTTCTATGAGTTGCTTGTACTTCAGTATCTTCTGGATGGAAAACTACTCCCATATCATTGTGCTTCTTCCTTCCTCAGATGAGTTATAAAATAAACTCAATGCTTAAGTCTCCTTTGTTCTATTTAAAAAAACAAAAAACAAAACTAGCTCTTCCAAAAGAAAACCTGGGTTTCAAGATAACGAATGCTGTAAGTTTTGTATGTGAATTTTTTAATTTTAGAAATTCAATTGACTTCTATTTTTCTGGAGCAAAGCAATGAATGCTTCACCTAGGAAAAGCTTGTTAAAACCAAACTCACTGCTGTAGCATTGATTTGACTCACGGTGGCCCCTCCTTGGCGTTATCTCTATGGAAGTGGGTTGCCCAATCTTCCTTCCAAGAAGTGGCTGGTGGGTTTGAACTGCCAGCCTTCTGGTTAGCAGTCAAATTTCTTAGGCACTATGCCACCAGAGATCCAGTAAAGAGAAGTATTGATTATTAGCTTGAAATTTTATCTTAGCACACTAACCTGTGTTATGTGAAAACTTGGAAATGAATAAGAAAGGTATTTGCATGTGGTTCTCCAAAGTCAAATAATTAGCTAAACTAAGTCAGCAGAAATCTTGGGAACTAAATTCAGCATCATTGAAAGTCAGAATTGGAAAATACATCTTACCTAACTCCCTCACCATACAGATGAGGCACTGAAGCTTTGGAGAGTGGGGAACAAGTAGAATTAAATGATTCATCCAAGGAGACATAAAATGACTAGTCTTTTTTATTTGTAGCTACCAGCTTTTTAGAAGCTGTGGTAGCATAGTGGCTAAAGCACTTGACTGCTAACCAGAAGGCTGGCGGTTCCGACTCGACGGCACATAATAAATAATAATACCAGCTTTTTGGCAAAAATGAGCTCTGGTGGACTGTGGTTAAAGCATTGGGCTGGTAACCAAAAGGTAGGCAGTTCAAACTGACTAGCTGCTCCATGGGAGAAAGATGAGGCAGGCAATCTGCTTCTGTAAAGATTTACAACCTTGGAAAACCTATGGGGGAGTTTTACTCTGTCCTATAATGTCACTATGCATCAGAACTGACTAAATGGCAGTGAGTTTGGTTATATGCCAAGCACTCTGTCAATCACTGCATAGCCATAGTCTCATTTAATACCTCAGCAATACTGAGAATTTGTATGGTTAAGCTCATTTTACAAAGGACCAACTGGGGCTTATAGAGATTAATTTACTTGTCCAATGTCACAGAGCTACTAAGTAGAAGACCACTTTCCAAACCCATGCTGTTTGATGCCAGTGCTCCTAATGTAGGGCTGGGCTAGGTATACAAAGAAAAATAAGATACAACATTGACCCTGAGTTGCTCTGTCTGGTAACAATATATATTATTAGATTGTTGCTGTAGCCTGCAGTGATATTTCTGTCAGGTTAAGAGCAAGGATTTTCCTTTGAAATGTGCTTGATAGCAACTACTCACTCACAGGTGATATTGTTTCCTGCAAAGATCACAGGGCTTAGGGTCTGAAGACTCTGGTTCTAGCCTCAATACTGCTACCCACTAGGTATGAATTCCATATTCATCTCAGTTTCCTGTATGCAAAAGGATAAAATCTGTACCCTGGGGAGGGAACAGGGCTATTTGGATTTTAAGTGAGATACTAGGTTAAGGTTAAGGACTGTTATTAATATTGAGCTGAAGTCACAATGCATATTCTCCCACTGAGGCTTTCAAACCTTTTTAAAAATGACAATAATCAGTTGATTAAAATTTGACAGAATAAGGTACAATAATGGTTGCCTTAGTTATCTAGTGCTGCTATAACAGAAATACCACAAATGGGTACTTTAACAAACAAATATTTATTTTCTGACAGTTCAGGATGTTGTAAGTCCAAATTCACAGTGCCAATTCTAGGGGCAAACTCTCTCGCTTGGTTCTGGAGGAAGGTCTTTGTACAGTGGTTCTCTGGTAATCTTCACATGGTGTGGGATCTATCCTCCCACACCTCTGCTTGCTCACTTGCTTGTTTAATGTCTTTTATATCTCAAAACAAATTGAGTAAAAACACATCCTACACTAATACCATCTCATTAACTTAACAAAGAAAATTCATTCTCAAATGGGATTATAAGCACAGGTATCAAGGTTAGGATTTACAACACATATTTTAGGTGGCAGTTTTCATAGTGGAAGGGGGAGGATGGGAAAAGGAAAGATGCAGATATCAATACAACAGCATTGGTAATGTTCTGGCTCTTGATGGCTGATTCAGTTGATTAGTATGCTTCTTAACTTATTTATGTCTTACCAGATATTCTTTTTTATGTATTGAACATTGTATCATAAATGTCTGAATTATTTTACAAAGAAAGTAAAGCATTGCTGGAAAGCAAGCTGTGACGCAAGGGGTTACAAGTATGTGAACTCTCTTCAGGGGAAATTTTGGGTTTGGGTTTATTTTATGAAGGGAACTTAAGGCTACAGAGATTTTATTGAGAGAAGATAAAAGCAACAGATTTGTACTATTAATTTTTCTAAACTCCAATCCCATCAATTTTCAATCTTTGAATATAGTTCAGTGTCCATTTTCCACTACAAAATAATTATACACTCCCTTTTGAATGGCAGCAACCATTTCTTTTTCCAAGAAAGAACTCTCTTCTAATTTAGAGAGATAGCACATTTGTCATAACTGTAAATTGATTTGGAAGAACAACTGGTCTTTACACAGGCCATCTGGAGAAGAGAAATACTTCATGAAGCATGTGGGAAATTTCACCGACAACATATGTGGCTAAGTGAATGGCTTTCAGCAATGCCAAAAGCAGAAAGTTCCATTACTCACAGTGAAGGTATTTCAACGATCACCTCAAAATAAATGAACATAAATCTTTTAATTTAACTAGCACATATGTAATATGCAGCCATGTTTCTTTTCAATGTACTGACAATCAAATACACAGCCTCTGCATAATGACTGCATTTGACTCAACTCCACAGGGACAGCCCTGAAATCATCACATTTGTGTGCTCATATTCAAAGGAATACACCTTCCTTCAACACCCCTGCTTTTTGTACTACCTACTGTTAACCAAAAGGCTGGCGGTTCAAACCCACCAGCCACTCTGCGGAAGGAAGATGGGGCGATCTACTTCCATAGTGACCCTGCCTCAGAAACCCAAGGAGGGGTCGCTATGAGTTGGGTCTGACTTGATGGCACATAACAACGACAACAACAACAGCAACTCTCCCTGCTTTTTGCACCACCTTCTGCCCCTCTGAATGTTTGACATGATGTTGTGGAAACTCTTGGATTGAAAATCAAAAGTTCTATTTCTACCCTTGTCACTCATTCAGAATGACTTAAATCTATAACCACCGTGTTTTATTTTATTCCCTTAAAATGAAGATATAAGTCTTCCCTAGTTATTTCATGGAGTTTCCTGGGTGGGGCAAACAGTGAAGCCACCGACTGAAAGACTGATGGTTCAAACCCGCCCAGAGTTACCTTGGAAGAAAGGCCAGGAGATCTACTTCTGAAAGATCAGCCATTGAGAACTCCAGAGTGCAATTCTACTCGGACACACATGGTGTTACCATGAGTCAGAATCAACTCAACAGCAACTAGGCTTTTTATTATTATTATTTTTTTTTTTTAAATTTGCTTCATATGATTTTTTGTGACAATGTCAATCTGAAGTCACTTTGTATATTCTCCCACTAAGGTTTTCAAACCTTTTTAAAAATTAAGTAAATTAACCTGGGTAAGCCCCAGTCACTCTTTTATAAAATAAGCCTAACTACACCGTTCTCAGTATTCCTGGGAGGATTAAATGAAACAATGACGACTGTTCTGTGGATTCTTCCTTTTCCTACCCTCTCTCATGTTAGGATAATATTTCACTATTTTAAAAGTATTTCAAAGAGATTCTTCATTAAATCCCAAGTTTATCACTATTTTTTGGATAATAAAACTGATACTTTAGTTAAGGAAACAATAGTTGCTAAAACACATAAGCCCCAAAATGTTAGTGACTTAGCACAACAAAGGTTTATTTCTTAGTAGTGGAACAGTGTAATGCAGGTATTCCTGGTTAGTGAGAAGCTTCCCTCCATGACATGATTGAAAAACCCAGACTTTGTCTGAGGATCCAGTAGATTGTGGGGTCTTGGAGTCTGCCTCCAGCTTGTAAAGGTAGGGTGGAAAAAGTAATCTTACATCTTAACAACCTCACTTGAAAGTAAACTACATGACTTCCACTCACATTTCATTGGTGAGAACCAGTTAATGGCTCCACCTACATGCAAGAGTAACATAGCCCTAGCTAGGTAGCCATTTGCCAGTGTTGATGCTATTCTATTAAAGATGGAACAGTTAATCAACAGAAAATACCACAAAGGGGTGACTTTAACAAACTGGAGTTTATTCTCTTACAGTTTTGGAAGCTAGAAGTCTGAGTTCAAAGTGCCACGTTCTAGGGGCTGGGTGAAAGCTCTTTGACCTTGGGCTTCACCTCTGTCTCTTGCACCCAGCCCACTGAAGCTGGAGGCTTTCTTCACTCAGGCAGCTGCTGGCTGCTGAGGCTGACAAACCTAAGGTCAACAAATAAAAAGGCACAGTCCCAATATTACACACCAGGCCACTGATTCAAGTCCATTAACAGTCCCAAGAACAGCAGACAATATGGCAGGCTGCTGAATAACGACTTGGCTACATGCAGGATTCGAGTGTGCCAAAAACTACAGACGTTTCTCAATGGTTCTCCTTGTATACTGGAAGCAGATCACATCACTAAGGCAGCTACTCAGCTGCTCCAGTAGATTACACCTGGAGTTGATTACCAATCTCATTATGGGCAATAACTACATCCAGCTGCCCAGCCACTCAAAACTGGGCCAGCCAAGTTGCCACATAACCTTAACTAACACAAAGACCTAAAAGACAAAAGTTCTGATTCAGATAGTATGAGATTAGCTAGTGAATACATATTAGCATTGTTGTGTTCATGATGCTTTTAGAGATATACATTTTATCTGTGTCCGAATATCCCAGAGATTAGCTGCTCTATCAGTTTTTCTGAGAATCAGGCTTTACTAATTTTGAGAACTGGATTTGTTAAGTCAGACAATATTGAATATGAAAAGTTAAAGAGAGAGAGAGAAAACTCTGAGAAAACAAAGTCACTCTAACATTCTTATTTTTGTTGTTTTTAGATGTAGTGAAGTTGGTTTTGACTCATAGCAATTCTATATACAACACAACAAAACATTGCCCAGTCCCGTGCCATCCTCACAACCTTCGCTATGTTTGAGCCCATTGTTGTAGCCACAATCCATGTCATTGAGGGGCTTCCTCTTTTTTTTCCTGACCGTCACTTTACCAAGCATGATGTTCTTCTCCAGGGACTGGTCATTCCTGGTAACATGACCAAAGTATGAGAGAGGGATCATTGCCATCCTTCTAAGGAGCATTCTGGCTACACTTTTTCCAACACAGATTTGTTCATTCTTCTGGCAGTCGGTGGGATAGTGCATAAATTCTTCAGTCTTCCTTATTTATTGTTCAGTTTTCATATGCATATGAGGCTATTAAAAATACTATGGCTTGGGTCAGGTGTGCCTTTGTCCTCAAAGTGACATCTTTGCTTTTAAACACTTTAAAGAGGTCTTTTTGCACTATCTTTGCCTGATGCAGTGTGTTGTTTGATTTCTTGGCTGGTACTTCCATGGAGATTGATTGTGGAGCCAAGTAAAATGAAATCCATGACAACTTCAATCTTTTCTCTTTTTATCATAAAGTTGCTTATTGGTCCAGTTGTGAAGACCTTTCTTTATGTTGAGGTATAATCCATACTGAAGGCTAGATTCATATATAGATGTGCTGATTTTCAGTCAAGATCACTTCCAATAGAGATTTTAGCTCAAAGCTTAAAGCAACAACAAAGGGAAAGGAGGGTGTGATTACAGAAGTATACCTAATCATAGGGCAATCCATTTGCAAATTGCTATTTGTAGTTAAATCCATCTAGTGAGATAAGAAGAACATGTTCTTGATGGTGCTATGCCCAGTCTAACTATAACTCACTGAATATATAGATGCCCAAGTTCATCTGCAAAAATAAGTGAAGTCTGTAATTTTGTTCAAGGCAGAGTCCACAGAGCCATAGTCTAGATAACTCTTCTAAAAACAAAACAAAACAGGGTTTCATGTTCTCTTTTCCCAGGTGTTCCAGTCCAATAAAGTCTAACTATGGCATTCAAATGAAAAACAAATAATCCTTATTTGTAATAAAAAGAATTTAGCTTACTCAAAAGCAGAAGAAGGTGAAGGGGAGGGTTTAAACAATGCAACACACATTTAGAAATATAAAATTTATTAATATTCACTGTAAGACAGTTTCACATTCTGTACATGGTTACAGAGATATATAATACTCTGAGAGTTTATGATGGTATTATATTGCTATCAAACATTGCTATGCTGTCTGAGTAGGGAAACACTTATTTCTCCCTTTAAAAAATTTAAGGCTCAGTTTTCAAAAGGTAATTTTATCACTTATTTTTCTGTTTAAAAGGCCAGAAAAGTTCTGGAACAAACAACAAAGGGGTGGTTAAGGGGAGGGCAGTGCCACACGCACACTCATTCATATTCCCACTGAAGACACTCAATGTAATTTATTGTCAAAGGCTCCTCCTCTTTGAAAATGTGTTTGGTTGCTATATATACACACACACATACATATATCAGTAGATGGGAGGAAAACTAGGTTATAGGTCTTTAGCATACAAACAAGGAAAACTAGTTGCTGTCTAAAATTTATGCATCAGTAGTTGGTGTCTAAAATGTGTCTGTGAATTTCCTCCATGTAAGTGCACACATACACGCACTTCAACTCACTTTTCTTTGGTGAAGTTTACCAAATAGTATTTCTCTTCCAATATACTAGCAAAAAATATTTACATTTTCTTTTTGACTTTTGGATTAGGTAGTTACAACATTGTCATTTCTCCTAATACAATCCTCCATTTTTCCTTTGAACCCTGCAGTAGAATATAACCATACCTCAAAGAGTGGTGTCATTGTACTGCTTATGATCTAAGAAAGTGGGGCTAAGACAGGGGGAGAACTAATTATGAAAAGAGAGTTTGAGATTTTTTTTAAATTACCATATTAACGAGTTCCACATCCTTTAGAAATATTTTTTCCTGTACAAATACTTCATTCCATCCACAGTGACTCATCGTTTTTCCAAAGGCAGAATTGTTTTAACCCAGGCAACAACCTTACCATTCATGAGGCTAATGCTATAACAACAACAAAAGCCAAAAAGGGCACCTATGGGTTCTGCCTCAGCACAGAGAGGTAGAGACAATCATCCTGTGGACAATATTAATGATAAAATATAAAAACAATAAATCAAAACACTACTGCCCCCCCCAAAAAAAAAATTCCATTTCTAAACACTCATTCTAGGAAGCCATGTTATCTACAGGGTGATGGTCAGTTCAATTGGGAGTTGAGAGACCCATTGCCCACAATCATCTTGCTGTAATTCTTCTGCTGCTCTTCCTTAAACGTGTCCTTCACCTTTGCTCTTTTCAGCCCTCCGTCCCTGGAAAGGAAAAGGCAAATATAGAAAAGATACTCCTCAGCAATGGTTTAAAACGGTTACATATTAATACAGGCTGCACTGTGCTATGATATTAAAGAGTAAGGAATAACTGGATTTAGAGGCAGAACAAGCCAAATTTGGGTCTCTATTCTATCTACTTACCTGTGGACCATCTGGGGAACTAACAATCTCTCTGATCTTTGTTAAAATACTAATAGTTTCTTTTTAGAAGTTTGACTAGTTGCCATGGAGTCAATTCTAACTCATGGTGAGCCCATGTATTAAAGTAGAACTGTTCTCCACACCACTTTCAATGGCTGATTTACTGGGAGTAGATCCCCAGGCCTTTCTTCCAAGGTACCTCTGTGTGGACTTGAACCTCTAACCTTTAGATTAGCAGCTAAGCACATTAAACATTTGCACCACTTAGGGACTAGGTTTTAGAAGTTAAGACTATTGTATTCAAAATTTGAACATTGTGTTAAAATTAGGATTGTTTACCTATATATTTTCACTCCTTGGAAGCAAGGTTGAGCAATCTACTTCCACAGTGATACTGCCTCAGAAACCCAAGGAGGGGTCGCTATGAGTCGGTTCCGACTCCACAGCACATAACTACAACAACAACAACAACCTATATATTTTATTTAAGAAAGCAAAATACTAATTTTTTATCTAACTAATCTTACTGGAAAACCACAGGGAAAATTAAAACTACACACACAAGAACTGGTGAAGATAAATTCCTTAAAGAAGAATGGGTTAACCATTATTCAACTCTAATCATATCTCTCACAAGTTGTGTTTTCATCCAAAGCACTTCATTTCAGGTGTTTATAATCTTCCTATTCCACAACAGATGCCAAATAAAACAAACAACAAAACTATAACCTCCATTCAACCAGTAGTTAGTGCTATGTAAGCGGTATTCCTTAATTCAGAGCTTGCAAATTTTTGAACTTTCTCCAGGGTGGTAAAAACACAAACCTGCTTTGGTTGTAAGGACTTTATGTGCCTTTCCTTCTTTGGACTACATAAAGAGACAACAAACTGGAAGAGCAAGGGGGAGACAGGACTACCAGGGGCCACAATCAACCTCCTAATCTAATGTTTCATATTTTAATATCTAGGACAGGGGGGCTGAGAACCTTATTACTTTATACTGTGGCCTGTTTAATTTTAACCCAGTTAAGTGTTTACCAAGTGCTTTCTGATGACGATGAATAGATCATAGGTTAGATGGTGAACTCAATGTCATGAGGACAAAATTTGACCTATATACAGATGTCTGCCCCGGACTACTGCAATGCTCAGGCCACTAGAGTAGAAGCCAAGGCACAGCTCATCAGTTAAGTCCTCATCTTAAAATTTAACCACAAATTTTCCAAGGGATCAGTTATATGGAATTTTCATGAAACAAGGTTACAAATTCTGGTTAGCTACAACCATTTACCATTGAGAGGATCAGCTCTGACTTATGGAGATCCCATGTGTGTTAAGAAAACAACAAACTATGTTTTTTTAGTGACTCTGGGTGGACTTAAACCTCCACCTGAGCATGTGACTTAGCAGCCAAGCATGTTAACTGTTTGCACCACCCAGGAACTCCATAAATTTGTTAAACCCGAAACCTGTTGCCATCAAGCCCATTCCAACTCACAGGGACCCTACACGATGGAGTAGAACTGTCCCATAGGGTTTCCAAGGCTGCAGTCTTGACTGAAGCAAACTGCTACATCTTTCTCCTGCACAGCAGCTGGTGGGTTCCAACCACCAACCTTATGGATAGTAGCTGAATACATTAACCACTATGCAACCAGAGCTCCTTCTCCATAAAAGCCTTTATCATCCAAATAAACTACCTCTAATGGTTTCATAGCATTTACATGAATTGTGAATCTCAAGAACTAAGGAAGGGAGTGAGAGACAAGAATAATGGCCTTTATTTCTTTCCTAAGTCCAGGCCCCAAACCAGCAAAATGTTGAAATTAGTAATGTTTGTCTTTGATCAGGCTGAAGAATCAGATATGTCTACGAAGCAGGGAGTGTACCCAAGACCATGTATAGGGTTGGCAGACAATGGTCCTATAAGTGTATTTGTATGATATGTAAGAATTTCCAGGTGTATAGTAGAGCTGACAAGGGACAAGGTTGTAGTTGCTTCTTGGTCACAGCCAGCTACCCAGAGGGACCAAGTAGTTGAACCTGTGGGATTGGGACCATAGTCACAAGGGACATCAAGCTGAATTGGCATAACATAGTACACAAAACATTGTTCCACCTCCTACTTTGGCGAGTAGCGACTGGGAACTTAAAAGCTTGTAAGCAGCCATCTAGATGCAATGATGGGTCTCTCCTCATCTAAGGAAAGAAGAATGAAGAAAACCAAAGATTCATGGAAACAATAGTCCTAGTGACTGGTACACCATGCGATCCACAGCCTATATGACTATGAGACCAGAAGAGCTAGATGGTGCCCGACTACCACTGTCAACCACTCGGAAGGGGATCTACGTAGGAGATCTTGGATAGAGAGGGAGAATAATGTGGAACAAAACTCAAAATCATTTAGAAAAAAAAAAGGGGGGGGACCAGGTTTGCTGGTCTGATAGAGCTTTGTGGAACCACTAAGACTACGGCCCCTAGCCATCCATCAGGTCTGGATTTGAACCCACACTTGTGGCTTCCAGCCAAACAAAAGACAGGCATATGAGTTGAATATTTACCTCAGGTAGATACACTCCTTGGAGAGAACAATCATGGGAGAAAGAAGGGCTGTTTATGCACAGGGAGACAGCTCAGTGGGAAGGAATCCATGGAAGGATGGACACTGGGAAGAGGTAACTTTTGGGAAGAAGTGGGAGGGGAGCTGTTGTATTGTGGTAAATTGGAGTCAACATCATGAGACAAAGTATATGTGAACTGCTGTATGGAAAGTGAATTTGCTCTGTAAATTTTCACCCAAATCACAATTTGAAAAAAGAAAAAAGAAAAAAATGTTTGTCTTTGAGTATCTTGACATCATTTTTTTATAATTCTCCTTTCTAAACACCCAGTGGACTTCATGCTACTCTAGCACTCCACCTACAGACTTCAAAGTTACCCAATTCCCCTTTGCAATGGTAGCAGATCCTGATATTTAAGGAACATCCATTCTAAGAACACACAAGCAATTCATATTTGATCTAGGAAACAAAGCAATCTAGACATGTTAATTCATACCCAAAGGGTGAATCACAAATATATCTAGAAGTATAGGCATCTTTCCAGATATATTTAGTCAAGCACATGGTTGCCTAGAACAAAGACTACATTCCCCAGCCTTTGTAGCTAGTTATTACAACACGATTTGAGTTACTCAATGTTTATAAGTGGAGGTGGCATGTCCAATTTCAGTGTGTGCTCTAAAAGAAATGAGTGTGTCCTTCTTGCACATAACAGGTCGAGTTGGACCATCTTGGGCCATGAAGTAGACACATGTAGAAGATGATGAAGCAACAAAGAATGCACTGTTAGATCAGCCTCAATTGCCCACATGTAAGTAAGAGTGATAAGCCTGTATCTTATTTAAGTCATTGCTGTTTTATACAAGTCCCTATAACTATGAGCTAACCCAAAAGTACTCAGTACAATATATGGCAATATTAAAGGTAACTTCATTTTTAATTTTTTAAAAAAAGTGATAGTACTTCTGAAAAAATTTCTTACCAGGGAAGTTCAGTCAATCCTCCTTGTACAGCAATAGCAGACTTAACCCTATTAGCAAACTGGACTGCATCTTCTCCTTCCTGAAATAAATAAGGAAAATTACAATTACAACCTGTATATAGAGCTTTTAAATAATACCTTAAAATACCTTTTAATTATTTATATTTATTTAAAAATAAGATTCAAAACTTTAACACAAATAGTTTCTGTTCCAGGTCAATCATAGCAAATATCATTTGTCCTATTAAGCAAATACAGTGCATCTTAAAGAAGTGAGAGTTGGGCAGGAGCAGGGGACATCAAGTTCAATTGGCATAACATACTACACAAAACATTGTTCCACCTCCTACTTTGGCGAGTAGTAACTGGGATCTTAAAAGCTTACAAGCAGCCATCTAGATGCAATGATGGGTATCTTCTCATCCAGAGCAAAGAAGAATGAAGAAAACCAAAGATTCATGGAAACAATTAGTCCAAGCAACTGGTACACCATGCGATCCTCAGCCTATATACTATGAAACCAGAAGAACTAGATGGTGCCTGGCTACCACTGTCAACCACTCAGAGGGGGGATCTATGTAGGAGATCCTAGATAGAGAGGTAGAACAATGTGGTACAAAACTCAAAATCATTTAGGAAATAAAAAGGGGGGTACCAGGTTTGCTGGTCTGATAGAGCCTGGTGGAACCACTGAGACTATGGCTCCTAGCTGCCCTTCAGTTCTGGAATTGAACCCACACCTGTGGCTTCCAGCCAAACAAAAGACAGGCATATGAGGTGAACATTTACCTGAGGTAGATACACCCCTTGCAGAGAACAACCATGGGAGAAAAGGGGTTGTTTATGCACAGGGAGACAGCTCAGCTCAGGGGGCAGGAGTACATGGAGGGATGGACACAGGGAAGAGGTAACTATTGAGAGGAAGTGGGAGGGGAGCTGTTGCATTGGGGTAAATTGTAGTCAATGTCATGAGACAAAGTGTATGTGAACTGCTATATGGAAAGAGAATTTGCTCTGTAAACTTTCATCCAAATCACAATTAGAAAAAAAAAAAAAGCAAGGAAGTGAGAGCTGGAGCATGAATAGAGATATATGCACACACACATTCATCACAGCACTAGTGGAGATGGAAACAATCTAAGTGTCCATCAACAGAAAAATGGATAACCAAACTATGGTACATACTGGCAATGGAATACAATGCAACACTAAAGAGTAATGAATCTGTGAAACACCTTGTAACATGGATACACTTGGAGTACATTTTGGAGTACATTATGCTGAGTGAAATAAATTATTCACAGAAGGACAAATATTGTCTGAGTCCACTATTGTAAAAAAGTCCAGGAAAGATTTATATATTGATATCAACCTTGTACATATTTATGTATATGTAAATAAACTTTCTTTATCAGTTACCAGGGAGAGAAGCAAGTGTGGGGCATAGGGGATTGTTAGACAGGTAAGAGACACACCTTGATCTGGGTGAAGGCAATATACCAAAAGCAAATGACTAGCACAAAATCACTCATGAAAAGAAAGACACAGATAGGTGCACAATAGGTACAGACAACAAAGATGAATGCTTTTGCATACACAATACTGCATTATCAGTAATAACAAACATTAATCTATGGGTGGATACGTAGGTAGACAGGCAAAATGATCAGGTATGGATAGGCAAAAGGGAATACAAAAGTTGGCAGGACAATATTTCTACATATGTATTTGTATGCGCCATAAGATTTTCCATACATAAAATACAGCTACTACGGGGCAAAGTTATGATAACTTCTTAGCCCCTTATTAACAAAACCAAACTCACTGCCATCAAATCAGATCCAACTAATAGCAACCCCTCCTTGGGTTTCCAAGCCAGTATCACTACAGAAGTAGATTGCTCAACTGCTGGGCCTGCACACTTGGGACCAGGATCACCAGTGATACCAAGCTCAATTGGCATAATGATATACTATACAAAAACATTGTTCTATACTCTGCTTTGGTGAATAGCAACTGTGTCTTAAAAGCTTGTGAGTGGCCATTTAAGATGCAGCAGTTGGTCTCTCCTCATCCAGACCAAAGTAGAGTGAAGACAATCTAAGACACATGGAATAAGTCCAAGGGACTAGTGGACCATGGGAACCTCAGCCTGCATGACCCTGAGACCAGAAGAACTAAATGGTATCTAGCTACCACTGCTAACACCTCAGAAAGGATCAAAATAGGAGATCCTGGATAGAGTGGGAGAAAAATGTGAAACAAAACTCAAAATCATATAAAAGACCAGGCTTACTGGTCTGACGGAGCCTGGTGAAACCTCCAAGACTATGGGCTCTAGTTACCCTTTAGGCCTGGAATTGAACTCACTCCTCTGGCTTCCAGCCAAACAACAGAGAGGTCTACGAGGTGAACAATTGTATTATATCAGGTAGGTACAGTCCATAGAATAATCAACCATGGGAGACCAGAAAGGCAGCATTTGAGCAGGAGATCACCCAGAGGGCAGGAATGCATAGGAAAGAAGGACACAGGGAAAAAGTAACCACAGGAAGGAAGTGGTAAGACAGCTATTACATCATGGGAATTGCAAATAATCTCACAAAACAAAATGTGTATGAACTATTCAAGAGAAAAAGAATTTGCTCTGTACAGTTTCACCCAAACTATAATTTGAAAAGAAAAGAAAATACAGTGCTGTATTATTTTTTTACCATATGCATATTTTTTTGTGCTCTTTATTAGTCTTACCCAAGATAAAACATTCCACAGTATCTGTAGCTTCAGTGAACCAAGAACAATAGTAAAAACTATTATTGAAAAGAATTTCTAACTGTAAAATGGCTTAACTTGAAGACTATGAAATACATTATTGGAGTCTCTGGGAGGTACAAACAATTAATGTGCTCAAGTTGCTAACCAAAAGGTTAGAGGTTTGAGTCTACCCAGAAGCACTTCAGAAGAAAACCTTGGTGATTACTTCTGAAAAATCTGCCATTGAAAACCCTATGGAACACAGTTCTATTCTGATGCACCAGTAGTTGCCATGAGTCAGAACTGAGGTGATAAACACATTTTTTAAAAATGACTCATTTCTGAGAAAGCAGGAAGGCAGTCCACCTTTAGCTGATGTGAAAAAGGGATACACCCAGGTTTTCAGGTAAATGTTTTCTCAGCCTTTATCTGATAAGCTAAAGCACAAAGACTTGCTGTTATCTATGGAATACCTCTCTGGTCATGGAAGGCATGTACCACACATCACAGACGATAGCCCAGCTGGTCATTATTCGAAGCAGGTAGCTCACCATATTGTATTTACTACTGTTCCAAAAGGCATCACCAAACTGAGGGTTATACTGAGAAAAAAAGAAAATACATCCAGTTATGAACTAAGAATTGGTTTCTCTGATCCACACCTGTGTTTTCAAGGTACGAAGCCAAACATATCTATTAGAACTCAAGAAAAAGAGACACTACTTTGCTTGATGTAAATGACCCCCAAAAAACACAATGAGCACACTGCTTTTATACTTAGAGTTCCATATTACTGGTCATGGTTGTAACAATAGGGTTACAGAATACAGTGACAGTGTTGATATCTGTCTCCCCATTTAACCTGAAGGTCTATGTAAGTTGTTGTTGTTGTTGTTGTTGTTGTTATGTGCCGTCGAGTCAGACCCGACTCATAGAGACCCCTCCTTGGGTTTCTGAGGCAGTATCACTATGGAAGTAGATTTTCCAACCTTCCTTCTGAGGAGTGGCTGGTGAGTTTGAACCACCAGCCTCCTGGCTAGCAGTCAAGTGTCTTATGTACTATGCTACCAGAACTATGTTTTGCTTATCATTGTATCCTGAGTACTTAAAACAATACCTGCCACACAATCAAGTATATAGTAGAGCTGACAAGGGACAAGGTTGTAGTGACTTCTTGGCCACAGCCAGCTACCTAGAGGGAGCAGGTAGTTGGACCTGCGGGCTCAGGACCATAGTCGCAGGGGACACCAAGCTCAATTGGCATAATATACTACACAAAAACATTATTCCACATCCTACTTTGGCAAGTTGTGAATGGGATCTTAAAAGCTGGCAAGCAGCCATCTAGATGCAATGATGGTTTTCTCCTCATCCAAAGCAAAGAAGAATGAAGAAAACTAAAGATCCATGGAAACAATTAACCCAAGTGACTGGTATACCATGCCATCCTATACGACTATGAAACTAGAAGAACTAGATGGTGCCTGGCTACCACTGGCAACCACTCGGAGGGGGATCTATGCAGGAGATCCTGGATAGAATGGGAGAACGATGTGGAATAAAACTCAAAATCATTATTTAAAAAAAAAGGGGGGGGACACACCAGGTTTGCTGGTCTGATAGAGCCTGGTGGAACCACTGAGACAATGGCCCCTAGCTGCCCTTCAGGTCTGGAATTGAACCCAGGAACAAAAGACAGGCAAATGAGCTGAACAGTTACATTAGGTAGGTACACTCCTTGGAGAGAACAATCATGGGAGAATAGAAGGGCTATGTATGCACAGGAAGACAGCTCAGGGGCCAGAAATGCATGGAGGGAAGGACATATGGAAGAGGTAACTATGGGGAGGAAGTGGGAGGGGAGCTGTTGCATTGTGGGAAATTGCAGTCAATGTCATGAGACAAAGTGTATGTGAGCTGCTGTATGGAAAGTGAATTTACTCTGTATACTTTGACCCAAATCATAATATTAAAAAAAAAAAAAAAAAACCTGGCACACAATCATACAGTACATATCTATATCTATCTGTCTATATTCATATACATATACAAATACATACATATGCAGGAGCTCTGCTAGCTTAGTGTTTAAGGCACTTGACTGCTAACCAGAAGGCTGGCGGTTCAAACCCACCAGCCACTCCTCGGAAGGAAGATGGGGCAATCTACTGTAGTGATACTGCCTCGGAAACCCAGGGACAGGTCACTATGAGTCAGGTCCAACTCGACGGTACATAACAACAACAACAACAACAACAACAACAGACATATGCACACATATATCTATATAGAGAGAATGATAAAACAAATGGGGCAAGATGTAAACAACTGGTGAATCTGAGGAAAGCATCTGAAAGTATTCCTTTTATAATTCTTACAACTTTTAAGTTTGAAATTAGATCAAAATAAAAAGTTACCAAGGCACATTTTTATGAATGGAGAGGGGTATCAGTTTTACCTTAATTGCAACTGGATGTATAGTTCCTCCAATTTCAAAGCTTCCCTTTTTAAACATCATGACTGAAGTGTTGTTGATGCAAGTTCCTGGAGGGGGTTGGGGAGAGAGTGCAAGGTGAATACTTTAAAGGCAGTCATTTTTTAAAAGTACATATTCAAAGGAATTATATTGATAGAAAATAATTTATATATTCAAATCATAGCAGATTTACAGACATTTTGCTGCCATTTCCTAATTCAATATCTGTTTAAGAGTAATCCTAACAGATCTACCTAACCCAACCAACCAACCCACTGCTGTCAAGTCGAATCCAAGGTGGTATCACTACAGAAGTAGATTGCCTAGCCTTCCTTCTGAGGGGTGGCTGGCTAAGCAGGTTTAATAGAAAGCTCTTACTTTACTATTGAACACTTCTTCACAACGGGTCACAATTTCCTAAGATTTAAAGTAAGGATGCTTAAAAAGTTAGGGACAATAACTTTGTAGGTTTATTATCCAGAAATAACAAGTAAAATGTTTTAAAAATGTGCAGTTACTTCTATCAAAAGAAAAGTCAGCACAAAATGATCAAGGCAGTGGAAGAAACAGGTAGGAGCACAAGAGCTAAGGGCAGCAAAGGTGCATCCTTTACACACACAACCCTGCAACAGCACTGGTAACAGTACTACAAGAAGCCAGAAAGGGATCACAATAGGAGGGCCTGGATAGAGTGGGAAGAAAATGTGGAATAAAACTCAAAATCATAAAAATGACCAGGCTTACAGGTCTGACAGGGACTGGTGAAACTTGGCCCCTAGTCACCCTTCAGGCCTGTAATTGAACTCACTCCCATGGCTTAACTTTAAGCCAAACAATAGACAGGCCTAAGAGGTGAACAATTACACTAGGTTAGTGCACTCTTCAGAACAAACAACCATTGAAAATTGGAAGGACAGCATTCACTTATGGAGAGAGCTCAGAGGACAGGAATGCATAGGAAAGAAAGACACAGGGCAAAGGTAACCACACCGAGGAAGTGGGAATCTCATGAAACAAAATGTGTAGGAACTGTTCACTGGAAAAGGAATTTATTCTGTAAATTTTCACCCAAATCACAATAAAAAGTTAAAGATTAAAAAAAAAAAAAAAAAAAACTACAAGTGGATACATAGATAAACACTAGAGCTGAACAGGGGTGAGAAGGTGAATGAGCCTGCAAATGTATATAGGTTTTACAGAGTCTTTCTCTACCTATGTATTTATATATGCTGCAAAAGTATCTATGAATGTAGTAGAGCCTTCAGGGACAGAGTTATGAAAAGTTCTTAGTCATAACTACCAACACTTTGTGGAATAAGTCACTGGACATGGGGGCTCAGGACCATCATCTTGGGGGACACTAAGTCAATTAACTGGCAGAACACAGTCCACAAAAACAACGTCCTACATCCTACTTTGATGAGTTGCAACTGGGTTCTTAAAAGCCTGTGAGTAGCCATCTAAGGTGCACCTATTGGTTTCTTCCCATCCAGAGCAAAGAAGAGTGAAGAAAATCAGACATAAGGAAGCAATTAGTTCAAAGAGCTAACGGACCACATGAACCCCAGCCGCCATGACCTTGAGACCAGAATAACTAAATTGTAGCTGGCTACCACTGCTGACCACTTGGAAAGGGATCAAAATAGGAGGTCCTAGATAGAATGGGTAGCATGGTGCCTAAGGCACTTGACTGCTAACCAGAAGACTGGCGGTTCAAACCCACTAGCCACTCCTCAGAAGGAAGGTTGGGCAATCTACTTCCATAATGATACTGCCTTGGCAACCCAAGGAGGGTTGCTATGAGTCGGGTCCGACTCAACGGCACATAGCAACAACAACAGATAGAGTGGGAGGAAAATGTGCAACAAAACTGAAAATTATTTTTTTAAAAAAAGACCAGCCTTACTGACCTGATGAAGACTGGTAGAACCCCCAAGATTGTGTCCCTTAGACATCACATCCTTCAAGCCAGGAACTGAACTCAACCCTCATGGTTCAACTTTCAGCCAAATGACAGACAGGACTATAAGGTGAACAGTGATACCAGGAGGGTATGCATACATTAGAACAATCAACCACATGAGACCAAGAGGGCAGCATATGCCCAGGGACAGAGTTAGGAAGGCTGGAAAGAATGCGAAGGAAGGATGTAGCGAAGTGGTGAGTGTGGGGAGGAAGTGGGAAGAGTGCTGTTGCATTGTAGTGATTGCTGTGAATGTCACAAAACAGAATGCATATGGATTGCTGAATGGAAAACCAATTTGCTCTGTAAACTTTCCCCACAATCACAAGTTAAAAAATTGTTGTTGATTTAAAAAAAAAAAAAAAGTGGGTAATTAATAGTCTAGAGAAGGATAGTCCATTCCGGTAGCACATCAGAGAGTCAGGACTAAGAATGCCAATTCTAGAGTAATTATAATCCTCACACACTGTTTTGGTGGTGGTTGTTGTTATGAACGATAGCTTGATAGGCAGTCCCTATTCTTACCTTCAGGAAAGATTAATATAGGTAACTTCTTCTTATCAGCAATGTGTTCCTTTAGTCTGTGAAGAGCAATAAAAGATGAAAATTTTACCTTAGTCTTTCTGGTATCCTTCATACTCTACATACATTAGCTATATTACTACTTTTTATAAGTTACTATGCTCCATAAATGAGTCAGACTGAACCTTCTTATGAAATACACACCAGAAAGCTCAGAATTACTGAAGCCCAGGCATAGATCCTGTTCACCTTGGAGCCAGCAGTATATTACCAACACTGCAAACAGGAAGCTGGAAGGGCTGGGGTAGAGAGGTTCCAATGCCTAGGTGGTGCAAATGGTTAATGTGTTTGGCTGCTAACCAGAAGGTTGGAGGCTCAAGTACATCCAGAGGTGCCGAGGAAGAAAGGCCTGGTGATCGACTTATAAGAAATCAGCCATTGAACACCCTAAGGAGCACAGTTCTACTGATACACTTGAGGTCATATGAGTCTGAGTCAACTCAATGGTAACTTGTTTTGGAAGGGCTTCGTTGGCCAGAGTGCCCCATTACTGAATAATCCAGGATGAGGGACAGTTTTGCTAACTTTAAGCAGATTTCACAAGTACTTTTCATTTTACTTTTAAGAGCTTAGGTGTGTTGTGTATAGAAGCAATAACCAGAGTGCTTTCAGTTAATCATCTGAGGCAAAGAAAAAAAAGAAACATTATTTTTCCACAATATTTTCTGATAACTCGCGTTTATCTCTGCCCTACACCTCCAGGGTCTCCTCTCTGTTCCACAAAGAGCATTAGCTCTGCCTCTAGCTGGATTTAAGTGATAGCACTCATTCAGCAAATACTTCACCAACCACCTATTTACTCTAGAAACATTTATCAATTATTTAAATTTTAATGTATATTTTTAACTTGAGGTGGTGTAGTACCTAAGGCATTTGACTGCTAACCAGAAAGCTGGTGGTTCAAACCCACCAGCCACTCCTTGGAAGGAAGGTTGGGCAATCTACTTCTGTAGTGATACCACCTCGGAAACTCAAGGAGGGGTCGCTATGAATTGGATCCGACTTGAAGGCAGTGCATTTTTTTTTTTAAGACTATACCTAAGTAACAGTAACATACACTCAGGGGCCTTTCAATTCCATTGTATATCTCACTATGGCTATGGAATGAAAATGTTTAAAACTTTATCTGAGACAGATGATTCATCAGAAAAATTCAGCCACAAATAGAGCTCCATGTTTTAGTTTTAATCTTTAGATGCTACTCCTCCTTTTTTTGAAATGAAGGACAAGAGTAATAAGCTTTCATTGTACTCCAGTGAGAACTGAGTAATCTTTCTGCTTACCTCTTAGTAACCAAGTGTCGATCCTTCATTTCTGAACGTTCGAACCAGACATGTGGACAAGCTTTGACCATGGCTCTCTGAATAATTCCCATCAGTCCACCATGAACCTGGCCAACCTAGATGTATCATTAGAGAAAGAGAAAATGTAAAGACACAGCTGTACAAAAAAAAAAAAAAAAGCTTTTTTAAGTATCAGTAAGTTCCTATTAGCTAGCTCTGGTGGGCAGTGGTTAAAACACTCAGCTGTTAACCAAAAGATTGATGGCTTGAACCCACTAGCCACTCCATGAAAGATGTGACAGTCTGATTCTGTAAAAATTTACAGCCTTGGAAATATTATAGGACAGTTCTACTCTGTCTTCTAAGGTCATTATTATTTGGAATCAACTTGTAGGTAGTGGGCTTGGTTTTGGGTTTGGAAGTTCCTATTCCCCACAGGGATAAGATGGATCATCTTCTACTGGCTGAAGCTCTTAGGCTGTCAAAGGGTAAGAATGGTCAAATGTAAGCAAAATCTTTTCTTTACCAGCACCTTTGTATTTTGAGCTATTTTAGCTATTTTCTGTTTTTAAAAAGGAGAGGTCCTCCAACTTCACTCAAAATGAAAGAAATTAAAATTAAAGGTACACTGAAATACCATCTATGACCCATTAGAATGGCAAATATTCTGAAGCTTGACAATACACTCTGCTTTCCAGGTCAAGGCAATCTCATACATTTCTCCAGGGGCTGGGGGGAGGGGCATGCAAAATGATAGAATAGCTATTGTGGTAGTTAAGGTTGTGTTTCAGCTTGGACTGGCCATGGTTTTGAGTAGTTTGGCAGCTGGATGTGCTTATTCCTTACAATGAGACTGCAATCACCTCCATGGTGGGATTTCCTATGAGCAGTTGATCAGTTGAAGGAGAGCTGCCTCTGTAGTGGCTTGCTTCTAATGCATATGGAGAAGCTTTGAGATAGTCTTTAGCTTTTTGGCACATCTGGATCCTGCATTTGGCTGAGTCTTCATCTTTAGTTCCTGGTCTTGAACCAGAGGCCTGCTGTGTTGCCTACTAATCTTAGGATTGTGCCATTTTACCTGCCAACCTTGGGTTTGTCAGCCTCAGCAGCCAGCAGCTGCCTGAGTTAGGAGATGTCTCTATCTCTAGTGGGCCTGGAATAAGAGGCAGAGCTTTCTTTCTGAGTGAAGGTCAAGGGGCCTTCACCCAGCCCCTAGAGCTGGCACTCTGAACTTGGACTTCTAGCCTCCTAAAGTGTAAGAGAATAAATTCTTGTTTGTCAAGCTATCCACTTGTGGTATTTCTTTTATAGCAGCATTAGACAATCTAGATGGCTATTGAGAGAAACTTGGCAATATCTATCAAAATTGCAAACAAAATTGAATGTACATATACATTTATCCTTCAACCCAATAATCACAGTTCTAGGAATTTATCCTGAAGACACACATCATCAAACAATATAAAATGCATATGCACAAGGTTATTAATAGCAACATTATTGGTAATTGCAAAATATTCACAATTACCTCAGTGTCCAAACATAGGAAATTGGATGACTAAACTATGGTACATCCACACATTGGAGTATTATGCATCTGTTAAAAGAACAAGGCTGATCTCTAGGAATGAAAAGGCATGATTTCCAGGAGATATTGTTAAGTGAATAAGGCAAACTGTGAAAGAACAAATATACTATGTTACCTTTTATGTAAGACAGAAAGGGAAATAATACACATATATTTGTTTATCTCTAAAATAAAAAGCACAGAAAGGATAACCACAAAACAATTAAATTGAGAACCTAAAAGGATATGAGGGAATCTAGTAGGAAGGATATGGGAGGGAGTGGCACTTCTATGAGAATTCCATTTTTGTATAGTTTTGATAGTCGGAAGCATATCAACATATTCAAACATAATCAAAAACTAAAATTAACAAAGATGGGAATAAAGCAACTGAAATAAAAATGGAATGGTCCAAACTATTCTTCAAGTCAATAAAAAAACAATATTGATGGAGAAAAAAAACAAACCAAACCAAACACACTGCAGTGGAGTTGGATCCAACTCATAGCAACCCCTCCTTGGGTTTCTGAGGCAATATCACCGTGGAAGTGGATTGTTCAACCTTCCTTCCAAGGAGTGCCTGGTGGGTTTGAACCGTCAGCCTTCTGGTTAGCAGTCAAGTGCCTTAGGCACTATGCTACCAGAAAGGAAGGGAAAAAATGCAAGAAACGTATGAAGACAGGATTTGACTATATACCTTCCATCTTGGGTGGAATGGTGAAGAGAATTTCAAAAAATCCTGAACTCTTTTTACTGGTTTTATTTTCTGTACTAAAACAGGTGAAGCAATTCTGAAATTATATTAGATATGAAAAAACAAAAAACTACTGCCACAGATTGCAACTCATAGTGAGCCCCATTGAGTTTCCAAGGCGGCAAGCCTTTACAGAAGTAGACTGTCCCAGCTTCCTTTCATGGAGCAGCTGGGTTTGAACCACTAACCTTCTGGTTAGAAGTCAAATGCCTTAGGCACTGCACCACCAGAGCTCTTTGGATATATTATAGGATTTAGCAAATAAGTAAATAGGGGGATATTGTTGGGGAACAGGGTTTTCACTATGAAAGTAGGGAAGGTACAAATATGGAATAAAGAAAGTAGGAAAGAACCCTCTGAATGAGAGGTATTGGTACTACCTATAAACATACATGAAATATAAATATTTCACCAAATTTATATAAGTAGACAGATAGAGCACAAATGATAAAGCAAACGGGCTGAAATGTTAACAATAGGTAAATATAGATTAAGGGTGTATGACTGTTTTATATAATATTCTTATTCCTGTAACTTCCTTATAAGTTGGAAAATATTTCTAAATTAGAAAGTAAGGTACAGATCTTTGTTGTTCTGTACCAATGAGTTGATTCTGACTTACAGTGGTGCTCTAGGACAGAGTGTTCTGGCCTCATAGGGTTTCTAAGCCTGTAGTCTTTACAGGAGCAGATCACAATTTGAACTATGGACCTTTTTTTTCAATCAGCAGCTGAGCTGCTTAATCAGTGCACTATTAGGGGTCCTCGTCTTTTGTCCAAGAGAGAAAAGTGACTTTAGAAAAGTCATTGAAAAGAGATCTCTAAATTAAAACCACAGTTTGGGAACTACAAATTAAAAGCACCATATTTATGCTTCATGTTTACCCCAGAGGCCAATTAGGCCTGTGGAGGTAGCACTACAGTCTCCTTCCATTTCTGCATTGCACTGCCTCTGATTTAATCTAATTGGCTTTAGGTTTCTACCATTCAACCCACTGAAAAGTTTGTACTTATTTTGTTTTTCTAAACCTTGGCTAATATTGTAATTGCCATTATGTTGTTGTTGTTGTTGTGTGCCGTAGAGTCAGCTCTAACTCATAGCGACCCCTCCTTGGGTTTCCGAGGCAGTATCACTACGGAAGTAGATTGCCCAACCTTCCTTCCAAGGAGTGGCTGGTGGGTTTGAACTGCCAGCTTTCTGGTTAGCAGTCAAGTGCCTTAGGCACTATGCTACATGATCAAAATTCCTGGAAAAGGCAACAAATTTCTGAGGCCCTCAATCACAAATGAGTTATCTCACTTCGCTGATCAGGACATAGGAGGGGTAGGTCTTAAATATGCAAAACCGTGATTAGGCAGGTTGCTTAAAATGCATGAGCCTCTGCTTCTTCATCTATTATAAAATCTCAGCCCTTAACTTCACTGGATTATAAAAAGCAAAACAACAACAACAAAAAACCCACTGCCTTCAAGTCAATTCCAACTCATAGAGATCTCCACTGGGTTTCCCAGGCTGTAAATCTCTACAGAAGTAGATTTCCTCGTCTTTCTCTCATGAAGCAGCTGATGGGTTTGAACTGCCTACCTTCTGGTTAGCAGCCAAATGCCTTACAGGAAAGGTCAAATATAATGGATATGCAAGTGCTTATCCACATAAATATAAGGATTATTTATTATATGTATTAGAAATACAAACTCAGGACTATGCTGAGGTCTAACAGTTGTTCTTAACCTGAAAGTCCTTGGATGGCTTTTAGGAGGATCCATAAATACTTTGCCACCACTCTTCTCTCAGTTTGTTGTGCTGTGGTAGCTTGCATGTTACTGTAAGGCTGGAAGCTATACCACCAGTATTTAAAGTACCAGCAGAATTACCCATGGTGGACAGGTTTCAGTGGAGCTTCCAGACTAAGACAAACCAGGAAGAAGGATGGATACATCTACTTCTGAATAGACTGGTCATTGAAAACGTTATGAATAGCAGTGAAGCACTGTCTGATATATCACTGGGAAATTTTATGCCAGAAGAACAAATAAATCTGTCCTGCAACAAGTGCTGCTGGACCACTGTCAACCACTCAGAGGGGCATTGGTATAGGAGATCCTGGGTAAAGCAGGAGAACAATGTGGAACAAAACTGGAAATCAGAAAAGAAAAGAAAGAAACCGTGTTTCCTGGTCTGATAGAGCCTGGTGAGACCCCTGAGACTATGGACCCTAGTTACCCTTCAGGTTTGGAATTGAACTCAATTCTGTGGCTTCCAGCCAAACAACAGACAGGCAATATGGAGTGGACATTTACATCAGGTAGATACACTCCTTGGAGGGATTGATCGTGGGAGAACAAAAGGGCAGTGTTTGCACAGGGAGAAAGCTCAGGGGCCAGCACTGCATGGGAGGGAAAGACACAGGGAAGAGGTAACTATGGGGAGAAAGTGGGAAGAGAGCTGTTACGTTGTAGGGAATTGCAGTGAACATCATGAAACAAAATGTGCATGAACAACTGTATGGAAAATAAATTTGTTCTGTAAACTTTCACCCAAACCACAATAAAATTTATTTTGAAAAAGTACAGCCAGAATACTCCTTAGAAGTAAGAATGTTCAGACTTCATCTCACCTACTTTGGTCATATTGTCAGAAGGGACCATTCCCTAGAGAAGGATATCACACTTGGTAAAGTAGAGGGTCAATGAAAAAGGGGAAATCCTCAATAAGATGGATTGACACATTGGCTGCGATGATGGGCTCAAGCATAGCAAGTATTGTAAGGATGGTGCAGGACCAGACAGTGTTTTGTTCTGTTATACACAGGGTTGCTATGAGTCAGAGCCAACTTGACAGCAACTAACAACATAAATACCTCGACATTACAAGCAAAACTGTGTTTCTACATAGATAAACCTATATGCTCTTTTTCCTTAAAAAGGCTACATAACTTTAATCAAAGATTCCATAAAATTCCTCATCAAAAGGGGGGAAATGTAGAACAGAATTTCAAAATTTCATGGACTCTAGACTTTCTGGAGCTGTGAAAGGCAGATGAACCTTTGGAACCATTGCCTTGAGATAATCTTTAAATCTTAAACCAAAAATATCCCCTGAAGTCTTCTTAAAACCCAACAAAAAAAGGTCTGCCTTGAGCATTACACTCTTTCTTCCTTTAAATGTTATTTTGCTGTTGTTGAGACATACATAGCAAAATATACACCAATTCAACAGTTTCTACTCTTACAATTCAGAGACATTGACGACATCCTTCAAGTTGTGCAGCCATTCACACCCTCCTTCTCTTTCTTTTTCCTTCCTCATCAACATAAACTCACTGCCCCTACGTTTCTTATCTAATCCTGTCCATCCGATCCCACACAGATAGTTCTCAAATGACCACAATGCTCAGGGCAGATATTCTTACTAGTTAAGTGAAATTGCTACTTGGGTTTAAGAAGATTTCAGGGGATAATTTTGGTTAAAGGTTTAAACACGATCTCAGGGCAATAATTTCAGGGATTCATCCACCCTCCATAGCTCCAGAAAGCCTGGAGTCCATGAGATTTTGACATTCTGTTGTGCCTTTTTCCCCTTTTGATCAGGATTGTTCTATGGAATCTTTGATTACAATGATCAGCAATGGCAGACAAGCACCACTCAATTCTTCTGATCATGTGGCAAAGGAGGCATTTGTTCATGGAGACAGTTAGTCACACATTCCAAATCCTCCTCCTACTCCTCACTCTCTTTCTTCCTCTCTTGATCAGGTGAATAATTATTATGCCTTGGATTTCTGCTTCCAATCTTTTAAGACCCCAGGTGCTTGCTATGCAACAAACTAGGAGACAGAACAGAAGCACTAAACATGTTATTAGGCCAATTACCTGAGATATCCCATGAGCCATTACCCTAAACCTCCACACCAAGGAACCAAATCTCACGAGGTGTTTGGTTGTATGTAAGCAGCCTCAGCAGCTAGTCTTTGTTGTTGTTGTTGTTGTAAATATATCTATCACACAACTTTTGCCAATTCAGCATTTTAAATATGCATGTTGTTGTTGTTGTTGTTGTTATGTGCCGTCGAGTCAAACCCGACTCATAGTGACCCCTCCTTGGGTTTCCAAGGCAGTATCACTACAGAAGTAGGATTGCCCAACCTTCCTTCCGAGGAGTGGCTGGTGGGTTTGAACCACCAGCCAAGTGTCTTAGCCACTATGCTACCAGAGCACCCTTAAATATGCATAGCAATTAAAATAGGCTGTGCAACCCTACCCTTAATCAACATGATATTTCCATCACTATTAATTTTTCCTTTCCCCCTCCCTCCTGTCCCTGGTAACTGTATTCTCTATACATTTGCTTTTTCTTATATATATTTGTAATTGTGTATCTTTGTTGTCTGTACTTCTTGTGCACCTCTCTGTGCCTTCCTTTTCCTTAGTGTTATTGGGTTGCTCACTCACTTTTGGTATATTGCCTTTTCCTTCACCAAATCAATACTTGTCTTTTTCTTATATATTTATAAAAGTGAGAGCATATGATATTTGTCCTTTTGTGGTTGATGTATTTCACTCAGCATAATGTCTTCCAGCTCCATGCACACTGTAGCATGTATCAAGACTTCATTTCTTCTACTGGCTGAGTAGTATTCCATTGTATGCATGTATCACTTTGTTTATCCAACTGTTGATGCACATTTAAGTTGTGTCTACCTTTGGCTATTGTGAATATATGCAATGAGCATTGGTATATATAAGACTCTCTTTGAGATTCGGCTTTCAAGTCTTTTGGAAGTGCATTTTGCTCTCTTAACAACTATCTGTCTGGGATCAAACTGACAACAGTAATTCAAAAGATTAGATAGGAAACTTATGGGGCAGTGAGTTTATGTTAATGAGTGTAATAGTTGGAGCTGTGTGTCAACTTGGCTGGACCACAATTCTGTGTGGTTTAAGCAATTGTGATATGGGTTGTTCCCATGATGGGATCAGATGTATATGTTTTGAGCAGCCAATCCATTGAAAGGGAGTTTCCCTAGGGGTGTGGCTTGCTTCCAGTATATTTATGGACATCCTGGCAAATGAGACACTCTTCTGTGGATCAGGATTCAGTTGTTCTGTCTACAACTGTCCGTAAATGAGCAATCCACCATTTGGCCTGGAGGTTTTGGATTCATCATTCGTTGGAGTCAACAGCCAGTATACTGCTGTCCAACTTTGAGCTCCTCAGCCCCTGCAGCTGCTTGAGTTGGGAAAAGACTCCAGCTTGATGTTTGATCCAGGAACTTGGGACTTGCCAGCTTCTATAAGTGTGTGAGCCATTTTCCTAAGATAAATTTCTTTTTCTCTCTCTCTGTATATAAGCTTCACTAGTCTCGCCTCTCTAGAGAACCTAGTCTAAGAAAATGAGGGAGGAAAAACTCACAAAAAGAAGGTAAGAATGGCTACACAACTCAAAGAATGTCACCAATGTCTCTAAATTATACATGTAGAAATGGTCTATTTTGCTATGTAAATTCTCAAAATCAACAAAATTTTAAAAATAATAATAATCCACTATATAAACAGAAAGGAGCTCTGGTGGCACAGTGCCTAAGGCATTTGACTACTAACTAGAAGGTTTGTGGGTCAAACCACCAGCTAGCTGCTCCATGGAAGGTAGATGAGGCAATCTACTTCTGTAAAGATTTACACCTTGGAAACCCACTGGGGGTTTCCATGAGTCAGAATCTACTCAATGGCAATGGGTTTGTGTTTGTTTTTTTATATGAAAGAGAACCACCAGAATGAATTTACAGAAAATGTTGACACATTGTGGAAAATGTAACTTATGTCACTGAACAATTTGTGTAGGAATTGTCACATGGGAATTTATTTTGCTGTGTAAACTTTGACTGAAAACACAATATTATTTTTTAAAAAATAAGAAAAAGATACATGACTATCATGTAATTCCTAACATAAAACTGTTTAAGATGCTTCGATTCCCAAAAGACTTTCTATAAAGGTGGGTAAATGTTCTTTAGATTCAGAAAAAGCTCCACAATTTAGGCAAATGTAATAATGCATTAAAACTTTGACAAAGGGGCAGGGAAGCCACATCTTCTGACCTTCTCTAACCCCACAAGAAGAGGACAGAATCACCATCAATAGCCCAAGGCTTATTCCTGTAAGGCCAGAGATACTGCCTCCCTCCAGCCCTTTCATCAAACCTAACGCCAACCGTTCCTCCAGCAGCACCCACAACCTCTCTGCTGGGTTTGATAATTCGCTGCAGTGGCCACACAGAACTCACAGATTATGGGGCTTATTAGGGAAGCACCAGGTTACAATTCAAGTTCAGGAACAACACTCAGTCTCTCTCAGCCTGCTGTCTCTCAGCCAACAGTCTCTCTGTCTCTCTCCCAGCAGGGCATGTCTCTCGGTGTCTCTTTCTCAGCAGTGCATCTCTCTCAGGAGTGTGCTTATCTCAGCAGCACATCTTTCTCAGCCAGCAGTCAGAAAGACTCCTTCTGCCTCTAGGAGAGCTCCTTTTGAGCCTGGCAGAGTGGCCAAACTAACCAAGCATAACACCAGAATTCTAAGCACCTGAGAGAAAGCAAACTTCCCAGAACATTGCCTTGTGCAGCTCTCAACAGAAATACCCCAGGTAGGTAAATTTAACAACCAGGAGCTCCTCAGTTGCTCATGGCAAATTTCACCATAGAGTTTAAAGAGACTTATGCCTAAAAAAGCTATACCAGGTAATTTACTACACTGCAAACGTGGTTGTCCAGGGGTCATATACTTAAACTTATATTTTTAAACAATTAAATATCTAGCATCAGTTGAAATTTTTACAAAGGAATTCAAAATCCCCCCAGTGATCATATAACCTATGGATAGCCAAATACTGGCATATGTGCCCCTAGTTGCTGAGGAGTTGACTTCAACTCAGGGTGACTCCATGTGTGTCAGGGTAGAATTGTGCTCCATGGTTTACAATGGCTGATTTTTTTGAAGGAGATTGACAGGCCTTTTTTCTGATGTACCTCTGGGTGGACTTGAAGCTTCAACCTTTCAGTTAGTGTCAAGTGCATTAACTGTTCGCACCATACAAGGACTCCTACTTGAGCAGACACTTAATAATGGCTCTTTTTCTCTGAATCATGATGCTCAGGAAAACACACCAGGCCATGACTACCATTCACTGAAGATGGCAAATGAAATAAAACCCATTTGCTCTCCGTGAAGCCCAACCTACCACCATGAAAAGATCTTCAGGGCCTCATCCCTTCATTATATTCCACACACCTATTTATCTATATTTACCACTAGAGAGAAAAGGACCACTGGTTAAGCTCCCAAATTTACTTGCCATATAAAGGCGATGCAGAAAATTTTGACAAATTCTTAAAGACACTAGAAAACATGGGTTTAGAAAAAAACTGTTGTTGTTGTTATGTGCTGTCATGTCAGACCCAACTCATAGTGACCCTTCCTTGAGTTTCTGAAGCAGTATCACTACGGAAGTAGATTGCCCAACCTTCCTTCGGAGCAGTGGCTGGTGGGTTTGAATTGCCAGCATTCTAGTTAGCAGTCAAGTGCCTTAGGCACTACACTACCAGAGCTCCTGGAAAAATACTAGAATGTGGTTTTTATTCATCTCCGTAAAAGGGTATCTTGAGGTGTTTTTTCACTGTGGGCTTTGTGGTTTGTTGTTGGGTTTTGTTTAATTTTAGGGGTGTGTGGATAAGGACTGAAAATTGCAGTGTGTCACAAATATTTACCTTTTCTGCTTGATTCTCATTAAAGAGCCATATATGTTTATATATTTACATTATATACAATTCCTTGGAGGAGGAGAGAACTAACTGAACTGCTGAGGCTTTTGTAAATCTCTGAGGTGTTAGATTTTAATGTTGCAGAGTGTTATTAAACATCAGCAGGGATTTTACAGGCAAGATGGAATCATCAACCTTACAAAGTTCCATCTAGCTTATATGTGCCTCTAGTTCAGTATGTTTATTTACTACTACCCTAAATATAATGGATATTTTCTTTTCTAGGAGTGTTGGTAGTGCCTAAGGCATTTGACTGCTAACCAGAAGGCTGGCAGTTCAAACCACCAGTATAGGAGCCTATACTCCTTGGAAGGAAGATTGGGCAATCTACTTCCGTAGAGATACTGCCTGGGAAACCCAAGGAAGGGTCGCTATGAGTTGGATCCAACTCTGTGGCAGTGAGTTTTTTTTTTGTTTGTTTGTTTCTTTTCTTTCTCTTGCACTATGTTTTCCACAGGTACATATATTACATAACTTACATAGCTGTAACACTCATTTTTCAACATGAAATCAACTTTCTAATTTGTGCCAAAATACATTAAAATTTCAGCAATCCACAAAACATGCAACTACTTGAAATATGAGCTACTCTTACCATGGCATAGCATCCATCCGTTGTCAAGATCAAAACATCTATTGGAGAGGTATGGTTAGCAACACAAATGCCTCCTTTCTGGGGTCTGTGCTGCCTGCAAGCACAAAACTGGTAACTATTAGACCATGAAAAGTGGCCACAATTTTGCATAACAGCATATAGAGACATTCTATTTTGTCTTAAAAAGTACATTAAAAAAATAGAGTTTGAGAAAACAGTTTGGAGGTTCCTCAAGAAGTTAAACATAAAGTTACCACAACCAGAACCAAACTCACTGCCATTGAGCCAATTCCGACTCATGGCGACCACCTTAGGGTTTCCGAGGTAGTAAATCTTTATGGAAGTAGATTGCCCAGTCTTCTTTCCATAGAGTGGCTGGAGGGTTTGAACTGCCAACCTTCTGGTTAGCAGTCAAATGCCTCAGGCATTATGTCACCAGAGTTACCATATGACCTAGCAATTCCACTCCTACATATGTACTCAAATATTTGCAAGTAAGGACACAAACAGATACTTGTAGACCAATGTTCATGGCAGCATTAATCACAATAGCAAAAGATGGAAACAACCCAAGTGTCATCAACAGACGGATAAACAAAATGGAGTAGGAATATACAATGGAGAATTATTCTGTCGTAAAGAGAAATAAAGTTCTGATACATGCAATGACATGGATGAGTTATGAAAACATTATGTTAAGTGAAATATATCAGACATAAAAGGACAAATGCTCTATGATCTCACTTATATGAAATATCCAAATTAGGCAAATGCAAAGAGACAAAAAGTTTATTAGTGGTTACTGGAGGAAAGGAGAATGGAAAGTTATTACTTAAGGGGCATTGAGTTTTATTTGTGGTGTTGGAAAACTTTTAGAGATATTGGTAATGACAACATGGTGAGTGTAATTAATGTCACTGAATTGTACACTTAAAATGGTTAAAATGGCAAATATTTTCTTATGTTTATTTTGTCACAATAAAAAATTTTTAAATAACATAAATAAAGCTTGGAAGTATATAGGCCTATCTTAAGAATGGTTACATCTAGACAGTATAAGGAGAGTGGGTAAGAGTATGGGAGACGGAGACCACACCTTTCCTTATATGTATGTATGTATGTATGTATATATATATGTCTTTTTTTTCTGGTAATGATCATGTTTTCCTTTTATAATGAAAAAAATTTGAAGTATTAGAGTTAATTATAAAGATTCTATATCTTCAGCTACAAATTTTGTAAACTGTAAGTTTCTTTTATTTTATCATAAATATTTTCATATTACTTCATCCTTCATAAGCATCCCTTTTAATTGGCTTCATGGTGGTCCACAGAATAAATTCAACATAGTTCTCTCATTCATCCTGCTCTAGCAGGGGAAGTTAACTTTTTCTGTCAAGGATCAGATAGTAAATATTTTTTGGCAGGTCACATGACCCCTGTTACAACTAATCAATTCAACTGTATTAAATGTAAATAAATGAACATGTCTGTCTGCCAACAAAACTTTAAAAAAACAGGTGGCAGATATAGTTTAGTTTGCCAACCCTGTCCTAGAGGTAGGCCAGAATTTTACAGCAATGAAGCAAAGTAGTTTTCTTTGAGCCTGTACAAAGAAGAAACAAACCAAATTAAAAAAAATAATAATAACTTTAGCATGGTTACCTTAAAATTAGAAGTGATTCTGTAAGTTATGAGCTTCTCTGCCCATAATTAAATCACTTTTTCTGAAGGTGTTTCCTCTGATAACACATCTACCAGAGCATTTTCTGCTATTGTTCATTCCCAAACTCAGAGTGCAACCACAAATTCGTGTAATTTTAGAATTTTAAGGATCCTTGATCATGTGGTTGTTATTAGCGGCCATCAAGGTGGCCACCTGACTCATAACAACCCTATAAATAACAACAAAATGCTGCCTAGTGCTGTGTCATCCCTGTGAATGGTTGCAGGTCATACTGTTGGGATCCATAGAGTTTTCTTTGGCTGATTTTTGGAAGTAGATCTCCTGGCCTTTCCTCGATGTCCATCTGTGTCTGAAAGCTCCATTAACACTTGTCCATCATCACAGCACCACACAAGCCTCCACCGACAGATGGGTGGTGGCTGTACATCAGGTGCACTGGACAGGAATCAGATCCAGGTGTCCCGCACGGAAGGCAAGGACTCTACCACTGAACCACTGCTGTCCTCCCTCCTGAATGGCTGGAGCCCAAGATAAAGCCAAATGCTGAAATGTTTCCTTCTACTAATGAAACATGAAGACTTAATGAGTTAAAAAAAGAAAAAGATTTGAGCTTTTAAAACAATGTAAGAGAAAATACAATTGAGTTAACAGAAAAGTAAATAAAAAACAATTAAAACCAGTTTCACTTAGCTAGTAACTTTACATAGCTATGCTTAATCTCTATGATTGGATGTGAGAGAAGTAGAATGTAGTGTTTTGTTTTAAGGGTCAGTGATGGACTTTTAGAACTGACAGGTCTGAGACTAGCATGAAATAAAATTTTAAGTTTTGCTTTATGAGAACCAAGAGTTCTCTTACCACGAACACTAAAGGTCATATTATGTGCTGCACAATCATGGATATATAATTTTAATGCCTAGCACTATGCCTTAATCTATAACTAATCTCCAGAGCACCTTGTCTTGTTTCATATAATTTTATATAGGTGATCAGTCTCAGTGAAATACTTGAAACTTATTCTTTCAGAAAACAGTTGAAGATTAATGACCACATTCTGTTTCCAAGACTTCGGAGGTCTTAAAACACTGGTTCACTGATATTCTGATTATCCTAGAAAGGTTTCTATTGAAGCTTTCATAATGTTTAAGTACAACTGCTCTCTTAATAAGGCTTATATATTCTGACATAATAATCAACAATTTTTTTTTGTTCAAAGTTTCTCATAATATTGTCTATACTAACTCACTCACCGCCATCGAGTCAGATCTGACTCCTATTGACCCCTTCTTGGGTTTCTGAGGCGGTATATCTACAGAAGTACATTGTCCAACCTCCCTTCTGAGGAGTGGCTGATGGGTTTGAACCACCAGCCTTCTGGTTAGCAGCCAAATAAATGCCTTAGGCACTAATTTTAATTAACTGAAGCATTGACTTATTCAGTAAGTGATGTACTTCCCAATTTGCACTGCCCAATTTAAACCTGCATAGCAATCTGTTACTGGTGTTCTGCGTTCTTTATTTTTGACACTAGAAACCAGACCTCCCAACTCCAAGTCTTTCTACCATGCTATGTTGTTGTTGTTGTTATGTGCCATTGAGTCGGACCCGACTCATAGCGACCCCTCCTTGGGTTTCAGAGGCAGTATCACTACAGAAGTAGATTGCCCCATCTTCCTTCCGAGGAGTGGCTGGTGGATTTGAACCGCCAGTCTTCTGGTTAGCAGTCAAGTGCCTTAGCCACTATGCTACCAGAGCTCCCACCATGCTATAGGTCTATCAGATTTATCATTCTTAAATCAGAAAGACCTGGTTCAAAAATTCACTTTTCCATTTACTCACTGTAGTGGGTTGTATTGTGTCCCCTAAAGAGGTGTGTTCAAGTCTGCGGTTTAGTAAATTATATAGTGTGGCTTTTCTAGCCATAAGTCTTTGTAAACTCCATGGTGGAATTTGCCATGAGCAACTGAGGAGCTCCTGATTGTTAAAGTTATCCACCTGGGGTATTTTTGTTGAGAGTTGCATGAAGTAATTTTCTGGGAAGTTTGCTCTCGCTCTTAGGTGTATAGAATTTGATGTTGGGATTGATTAGTTTGGCCACTCTGCCAGTCTCAAAAGGAGCCCTCCTAGAGGCAGAAGGGGTCTCTCTGACTGCTGGCTGAGAAAGATATGCTGCTGAGAGAAACGTGCTCCTGAGAGACATGGGAGACACATGCTGCTGAGAGAGAGACACAAGAGACACACACTGCTGAGAGAGAGACATGAGAGACTTGCACTACTGAGAGAGTGATGTGCTACTGAGACTGCTGGCTGCTGAATGAGACTGCCAGCTGCAAGAGACTCAGTGCATTTCTGAACTTAAATTGTAGCCTGGTGCTTCCCTAATAAACCCTGTTATCTGTGAGTTGTGTGTGGTCCCTGCAGCGAATTATCGAACCCAGGAGAGAGGTGGTGGGGTGCTGCGGGAGGGACAGTTCGTGGAAGAGCTGGGAGGAGGCAGCATGTCTGGCCTCACAGGAAGAGGCCTTGGGCTATTGATGAAATTGGTGATTCTGTCTTCTTCTTGTGGAGTTAAACCCTGGAACCCAAGAATGTGGCCTTATTTGGAAATAGGGCCTCTGAAGGTAGAATCAAGTTAAAATGATGTCACAGATTAGGATAGGCCCTAAATCCAATGACTGTGTCTTTATAAGAGGAAGGAAAAGGACATTTAGGTATAGGGACACAGAATAGACACAGGGATGAAGACCATGTAGAGATGGAGGCAGAGATTGGAGTGATGTGACTACAAGCCAAGGAAGGCCAATGATTACCAGGAGCCAACAGAAGCTAGAAGAGTCAAAGAAGGATTCTTTTTCAGGCCCTGTGGAGGAAGCAAGACTTTAGATTTGTTGTCTCTAAAACTGTCAGAGAATAAATTTCTGTTGCTTTATGACATCCAGTTTGTGGAACTTTGTTATAGCAACCTAGGAAACTAATACACTTGCTATGTGATCTTCAGCAACCAAACCCAGAGCTTCCATTTCTTCAACTGTAAAATGGGACCAATGTACCTATTGTATCAGGATGATGTATAAGAAGCACAGGACCTGGGCTACATACTTAAGTGCCCAATTATTAAGTGCTATTACATGTTGATTATGATCTTCCTTGTGAGGCCAGACATGCTGCTTCCTCCCAGCTCTTCCACGAACTGTTCCTCCCGCAGCAAATGGTACAAATGATTAACACATTCTGGTGCTAACAAAAAGGTGGGGGGGAGTTCAAATCCACCCAGAAGCACCTCAGAAGAAAGGGCTGGTGACCTACTTCCAAAAATCAGCTATTAGAGATCCTATTGATTACAGTTCTACTCTGATACACATAGGATCCTCATGAGTTGGGATCCACTCAATGGCAACTGGTTTTTGTTTAATTATGTTCCTTCTGCAAGTGAATTGCATTTCATAAAGTATTTTTGGAAATTGTTAACATCTGTGACATTCTAAGACGGAGAACTAAACACACTGAAAGTATCTTAATTCACCTGCTTCTCTCCAGCAATTTTCAAGGATCTGCTGTCAGTCACACAGGATATACCTAAAGTAGAGCAGGCTGGAGAACAGTAGACACTCACTTGTTATGGTAATGAATGGTACCAGAGAGGGCTCGCACACAGATCCGACAACAGGTCAGGTGGACCAGTTCACTCAGCCAGTTTTTGAGGCTGAAATAAAAAGAAAACATTTGATTGTGCACTGCTGGCACTCCTAAGAAACAGTACACTGAACAATACGCTGTGCTCCATCACAGCAGCATACTGTGCTCTAACACACACACAGTTCAATTCTAATATCCTTGAGGCATTTAGTATTAAATGGCCAAAGTATACCAAGAGAATTGGACAAAAGTCTAATGGAAAGTAGCTCCCATGCTACTAAATTTATTATGATAAATTCATGACAAAGTTAAGCAGAAGCGTCTTTGGGCTCAGCCTTATGAACCCACCAATGCTATAAGACTCTCACTTTCCCTTGATCTCCTCTGTCTATTTTCTTTATTCTCTTCATTTCCCCTTTGAAATAAACACATCTTTCTCAATTTGTATGAAAGTACAACAGATAATCAAATAAACACTATGAAGGTGATGTGAGCAGGATTCTAATAAGTGAGTTGAGGTCATAAAGGTAATGCTGTATGTGGAATAAGATAAATCAGCTTATCACTGACTGACACAGCTAAGTAAACAGGCAGTGCTATTTATGGCTTGATGGAAGGAAACATCTCACCTGCCATCTGACAGCTGCCCAACCAGCGTAGTTCCTATAACGAGCAAACTAATCCCAATGAAAGCCAAGGTTACCCTGAAAAAGAAAATAAAAAGTAATGTAAATATTAGTTGTACAGTGGGGGAAAAAGCGAAATAACCTGAAAGTTCGTAAATAAGGAAACAGTAAATTGACTGTGGAACATGCACACTATGGAATACAATGCAGCCATTCAAAGAATTGGGAAAATCTACAGTAATGTCATCAAGAATGGAAGAATGTTCCATGATACATTTTAAGAGAAAGCAGAAAAATAAGTTTCAGAATAATACATAAGAGTATGATACCATTTTCAAAATAACAACAAACATGTGTACATATCTAATCACATAGGTATAGAAAAGGCCTGAAAGTTTGCCCACAAAACGACTGTCAAGTTCAATCTACGTAACCATCAAAACAGTAAAGAGCAGTACTGAAGGGAATAAAATAAAAAGTCTTTTCCTTCTTTTATGAATTATTTTAATTTTTCACATTATTAAATAGTAACTTATGTAATACTATAGGAAAAAAACTTTGTAATCTAAAAAAGAATAACTTCCAGTTCAACATATGCATTTTATTGTTTTGGTCTGTATACTTTGGTGTGATGTGGTATAGTTATAAAAAGAAATAATTTACAAAGGTCTGAAAATAATTCGCTTTTCTAAGTTTATTAATAAGGGGTCAAAGGAATAAAAATTCAAAATTTTCCCAAGGGAATTTAAATATGCAGTAAATTTCAAGAGAATTATACTTAAAGGCTCTTTCATAGTAAGAACCTCAAAATATGTCACCATATCAGAAATCCTTTCATGCAAATCTATTTTTCGTTGTTCAAGATAACTCAGAAATTAGCAAATAAAGTAACTGACAATCCTGGTAATCTCCAAATAGACACTTTCTCATTTTGAAGTGCTTTTAATATACACTTTAATGACTTCAAAAAGGAAATAGTAATTTTTAAAGATGCAAACAAAATTACTCAAAAAGAAAAGGTTAACATTTTAAATAAAAACAAATGGAATTTTGTTTAAAAAAAAAAGAGAGAAGAAAATTACATCTCACTAATAAGATTTTTGCAAACATTTTAGCTTGTAAAATGAGAGGAAGCAGAAATTAGCTCATTGCTGTCTCAGATTGAACTAGAGGCCTATCTATATCTTCCTAGTTTTCTGAGGGATGTTCCCTTATTTTGTGTAACAGTTGGGGTATTCAGAGCACCTGATGAAGAAAACAGTCATTGCAGTGTCAGAAGGACCCTTTGGGTTTGGGGAAGCTAAATTGGCTACTAAAGGTAATGGCCAGGAATAGGGGCCATTGTCAAACTGGTTTACTCTGAACATGTAACCATCTTTACCTCCTCCCCAGATACCTGGAGCAGTTTATGTTAGTCAATCTCCCATTTTTACATTAGATGATGATATAACAGAAACTTATACTCTGTCAAACAGTAGTCTAAGTGCTTTTCATGTCTAATTCTCTGGTGGTATAGTGCCTAAGGCATTTGACTGCTAAGCAGAAGGCTGGTGGTCAAACCCACCAGGCACTCCTGGGAAGTAAGGTTGGGCAATCTACTTCCATAGTGATACCACCTTGAAAACCCAAAGAGGGGTTGCTATAAGTCGATCCAACTCAATGGTGGTAAGTTTTTTTTTTTTGACTTGTCCTAAACATTTTATGAGACAGTAGTATTACCATCCTCATTCTATAGATGATGAAATTGAGGAATGTTGTTAGGTGTCATCGAGTCAGTTCTGACTCATAGCAACACTATGTACAACAGAACAAAAATAATGCCCAGTCCCGTGTCATACAATCTTAGCTATGCTTGAGCCCATTGTTGCAGCCACTGGGTCAATCCATCTCATTAAGGGTCTTCCTCTTTTTTCCTGTTCCTCCACTTTTTGTTATTGTTGTTGTCGTCATTAGATGCAGTCCAGTTGACTCTAACTCATGGCAATTCTATGTACAACAGAACCAAACAATGCCTGGTACTGAACCTTCCTCCTAATCCTTGCTACACTTGTGTCAATCCATCTTGTTGAGGGTCTTCCCTTTTTTCTCTGACCCTTCACTTCACCAAGCATGATATTCTTCTCGAGGGAATGGTCCCTCTGACAACATGGCCAAAGTAGGGAAGTTTGGCCATTCTTGCTTCCAAGGACCAATCTGGCTGCACTTGTTCCAGGGCAGATTTTGTTCCTTCTTCTGGCAGTCCATGGTATTTTCAGTATTCTTTGCCAACACCACAATTCAAAGGGTTCAATTTTTCTTCAATCTTCCTTATTCACTGTCCAGCTTTCACACACATATGAGGCACCCCCAAGAGGCAGGAAAGCAGGGGAAAGAGAAGCCAGGGGGATGACAGAGCAGAGCAGTGCCAGGGATCCAGGTAAGGGGTGGGACCCAGGCCCTACCTCCAAGAGCAGGAAAGCAGGGGAAAGAGAAGTCAGGGGGACAACAGAGTGAGCAGTGCCAGGGATCCAGATAAGGGGAAGGCAGAGAGGTTTTGAACAGCTAAGGGAGACAAACTTGTCTGTCAGTTAGTCCCACTGTGCTGGCTTACGTGTTGCTGTGAGGATTGGGGCTGTGCCAATGGTGTTTCAAATGCCAGCAGGGTTGCACATGGTGCACAGGTTTCAATGCAGTTTACAGACTGAGACAGACTAGGAAGAAGGAAGAGGCCATCCACTTCTCAAATTGGCCAGGGAAGCTCAATTGGCATAACATTACTACACAAAACATTGTTACACCTCCTACTTTGGTGAGCAGTGCCTGGAATCTTAAAAGCTAGCAAGCTGCCATCTAGATGCTCCTCATCCAGAGCAAAGAAGAATGAAGAAAACCAAAAATTCATGAAAACAATTAGTCCTAGCAACTGGTATACCATGCAATCTGCAGCCTATATGACTATGAGACCAGAAGAACCAGAAGGTGCCTGGCTACTACTGTCAACCACTTGGAAGGGGATCTATGTAGGAGATCCTGGATAGAGAGGGAGAACAATGTGGAACAAAACTCAAAATCATTTCGAGAAAAAAAAGGGGGGGGGGGACCAGGTTTGCTGGTCCAATAGAGCCTGGTGGAACCATTGAGACTATGGCCCCTGGCTGCCCTTCAGATCTGGAATTGAACCCACACATGTAGCTCCCAGCCAAGCAAAGGACACGCATATGAGTTGAACATTTACCTGAGGTGGATACACTCCTTGGAGAGAATAATCATGGGAGAAAGAGGGCCTGCTTATACACAGGGAGATGGCTTATGGGGGCAGGAGTGCATGGAGGGATGCACACAGGGAAGAGGTAACTGTCAGGAGGAAGTGGGAGAGGAGCTGTTACATTGTGGTAAATTGTGGTCAATGTCATGAGACAAAGTGTATGTGAATTGCTGTATGGAAAGTGAATTTTCTCTGTAAATTTTCACCCAAATCACACACACAAAAAAAAAAAGAATTGGCCAGGTAAAACCTTATGAACAGCAGAGAAACACTGTCTGATACATTACTATGCAACTTTATGAATAGTCCAGAAACATTGTCCTATACAGTGCAAGAGGACAAGCCCCTCAGGTAAGAAGGCTCTCAAAATATGGCTGGGAAAAAGCTGCATCATCAGAGTAGAACCAACCTTACTAATATGGATAAAGTAAAGCTTTTGAGACCTCCATTTACTGTTGTAGCATGACTCAAACTGAGGAGGAACAGCTGCAAAGATCCATTAATAATCAGGACCAGGCTATGTTTCATGTGCATAGGGTCTCTATGAGTCAGAGATGACTCAACAGCACCTAACAACAACAACATGAGGTGATTAAAAAATACCATGGCTAGGGTAGGTACACCTTAGTCTTCAAAGTTACATCATTGATCTTCAACACTTTGAAGAGGTCTTTTGCAGCAGATTTGCCCAGTGCAATACGATGTCTGATTTCTTGACTGCTGCTTCCATGGGTGTTGATTGTAGAGCCAAATAAAATGAAATCCCTGATAACTTCAATCTTTTCTCCATTTATTGTGATGTTGCTTATTGGTCCAGTTGTGAGGATTTTGTTTTCTTTATGTTGAGGTGTAATCAATACTGAAGACTAGTCTTTGATCTTCATTAGTAGGTGCTTCAAGTCTTCTTCACTTTCAGCAAGCAAAGTTGTGTCATCTGTATATTGCTTTTGGTTAATGAGTCTTCCTTCAATCCTGATGACACATTCTTCATATACTCCATCTTCTTGGATTATTTGCTCAGCACGCAGATTGAATAAATATGCTGAAAAAATAAACATGCTGAAAGGATACTACCCTGATGAGCACCTTTCCAGATTTTAAGCCATGCAGTATTCCCTTGTTCTGTTCAAATGACAGCCTCTTGGTCTGTGTACAGGTTTCTCATGAGTACAATTAAGTGTTCTGGAATTTCCTTTCTTTTCAACTTTATCCATAATTTGTTTACAGTCCACACAATCAAATGCTTTTGCATAGTCAATAAAACACAAGTAAGCATCTTTCTGGCATTCTTGGCTCTCAGCCAAGATCCATCTGACATCAGCAAAAATATCTTTCATTCCACATCTTCTTCTGAATCCTGCTTGCATTTCTGGAAGTTCCCTGTCAGTATACTGCTGTTGTTTTTGTTAGGTGCTGTCGAGCCATTTCTGACTCTGTGACATCATGTACAGCAGAAAGAAACACTGCCCAGTCCTATGCCAACCCCATGATCCCTGCTATACTTGAACTCCTCATTGGAGCCACTGTGTTAATCCATCTCGATGAGAGCCTTCCCCTTTTTCATTGTCCCTCCACTTTGCTGAGCATGATATCCTTTTCCAGGGAATGTTCCCTTCTTATAACATGACCAAAGTAGGTGAGATGAAGTTTGGCC
>NW_006921759.1:1336290-1345939 GCF_000298275.1 Orycteropus afer afer
ACTATGGGGAGGAAGTGGGAGGGGAGCTGTTGCATTGTGGTAAACTGTGGTCAATGACATGCGACAAAGTATATGTGAACTGCTGTATGGAAAGTAAATTTGCTCTGCAAATCTTCACCCAAATAAAAGTAAATAAATAAATAAATAAAAATTTAAAAAAAAATACCATGGCTTGTGTCAAGTACACCTTAGTCTTCAAGGAAACTTACTCTTCAGCACTTGAAAGAGGTCCTTTGAAGTAGATCTTCCCAATGCTATATAACATCTGATATCTTGACTGCTGCTTCAGGTGGTGTTGATTTAGAACCAAGTAATGAAGTCCTTGACAACTTCAATCTTTTCTCCATTGATCATGATCCTGCTTTTGGTCTCATTGTGAGGATTTTTGTTTTCTTTATATTGAGGTGTAATCACTACTGCAGACTGTAGTCTTCAATCTTCATCAGTGTTTCAAGTCATTCTCATTTTCAACGAGCAAAGTTCTGTCATCTGCATAACACAGGTTGTTAATGAGTCTTCCTCCAATCCTGATGCACTTTCTTCTTTATGTAGTCCAGCTTCTTTGATTATTTGCTCAGCATACAGATAGAGTAAGTGTGGTGAAAGGATACAACCGAAACACATATTTTCTGATTTTAAACCACACAGTATCCCCTTGTTCTGGTCGAACAACTGCCACTTCATCTATGTCCAGGCTCCTCATGAGCACAATTAAGTGTTCTGGGATTCCCATTATTCACAATGTTGTACATAATTTGTTATGATCCACATAGTTAAATGCCTTTGTATAGTCAATAAAACACAAGTAAATATCTTTCTAGTGTTCTTTACTTTCCACCAAGATCCATCAAACATCAGCAATGATATCTCTCATTTCACATTCTCTTTGGAATCCAAACTGAATTTCTGGCAGTCCCCTGTTAATATACTGCTGCAATCATTTTTCAATTATCTTCAACAAATTTTACTTACATGTGATATTAATGATATGGTTCAATAATTTCCACATTCTGTTGGATCATCTTTCTTTGGAATAGGCATAAGTAAGTGGGTTGGCCAGGTAGCTGTCTCCCATATTTCTTGGCATAAATGAGTGAATGCCTCCAGCACTGCATCCATTTGTTGAAACCTCTCAATAGAAATTCTGTTGATTCCAGAAGCCATGCTTTTTTCCCAAAATTCCTTCAGAGCAGGTTGGACTTCTTCCTTCAATACATCAGTTTTTTTTAATCATATTTACCTGCTGAAACAATTGAACATCAACATCATTTTTGGTATAGTGACTCAGTGTATGCCTTCCATCTTCTTTAGATGCTTCCTGTATTATTCATTATTTTGCCCACAGAATCTTTCAATATTGCTACTTGAGGCTTGAATTTTTTGTTCAGTTCTTTCAGCTTGATAATGCCTAGAGTATACTTCCCTTTTGATTTTCTAACTCCATTTCTTTGCATATTTCATTATAATATTTCACTTTGTCTTTTGGAGCTGCCCTTTTAAATCTTTCATTCAGCTCTTTTATTGCATCATTCCTTCCATTTGCTTTAGCTACTCTTCACTCACAAATAAGTTTCAGAGTCTCTTCTGAGATCTATTATGGTCTTTTCCTGACTTTCTTGCTTTTTGCTTTCTTCATAGATGACGTCCTTGATGTCATCCCACAACTCATCTGGTCTTCAGTCATTGGTGTTCAAAGCATCAAATCTATTATTCAGATGGTCTCTAAACTCAGGTGGCATTTCATCAAGTCGTATTTTGGCTCTCATGGACTAGTTTTAATTTTTCTCAGCTTCATATTTAGCAATTGCTGGTCTGTTCCACAGTCAGGCCCTGGTTTTGTTCTGACTGATGATATTGAGCTTCTCCATTATCTTTTTCCACAAACGTAATCTATTTCATTCCTGTGTATTCTGTCTGGTGGGGTCATGTGTATAGTTGCTGTTTACGTTGTTGAAAAAGATATTTACAATGAATAAATCATTAGTCTTGCAAAATTCTAACCTGTCCATCATGGGTGACTCTGCTGTTATCTGTTATTCTAGTGGCATAGCTTCCTGAATCCAGCAACATACAAGCCACCACAATACAAAAAACTGAGAGATGAGTAGTGGAAACTGAAGTATAGAAAAGTTAAATAACTTGGCCAAAGTGGCATGGTGCCTAAGGCATTTGACTGCTAACCAGAAAGCTGGAAGTTCAAATGCACCAGCCACTCCTCAGAAGGAAGACTGGGCAATCTACTTCTGCAGTGATACCGCCACAGAAACCCAAGGAGGGGTCACTATGAGTCAGATCCAACTCACGGGCAGTGAGTTGGGAGTTTTGGAAGGTTACATAGCTAGTAAACAGCAGAGCTGGAATTTGAACCCCAATTGGCTGGTTCCAGAATCCAGGCTCCTAAGCATCATGTTACACTGTCTCTTAATAGATTGCTATCATTATTTTACATAGTAGTTTAATATTACTAAATATAAGAAAATAGCTCAAGGAAGTAATCTCAATCTTGGAGAAAACTCCATCAATAAAACATCTGATAATTCACCCACAGTATGTTGAGGGTGGGGAAAATTTATAATTTACCATGTTCATTATCAAACACTCACAATAGTAAGAATGTAATAAAGATGAAAAAATATTTTATAAACATAAAAATCTTATTTTAAAATTATATACATTAATGTTACAAAAAGCTTTTTGCCCTCACTTAAAACATAATTAGCATTTTTAGAAAGAGCAAAGCTTTTTGAATATGCTTCCTTTGAAACACCTTTTCATGGCGTTAAATTTGTTAAAAAGTCTTGGTTTAACACCTTTTGAAGCAATATGAAGGTCATATTGTTTTCTTCAAATGTCATAATTTCATGTCAGTTAAAGAGACCTGGTGTTCTGCTCCCATAAAGATTAAAACTCATTCCCATTGAGTCGATTATGACCCATAGCAACCTTATTGGACAGAATACGGGCAAAGAATGTCTCACCTTTCTTCTGCAGAGCACATGGTAGGTTCAAACTTCCAATATTTTGATTGAACACTTAACCATGAGGGCTCATCCATAAAGATTACAGCCTATAAAACTCTATAGGGCAGTTCTACTCTGTCACATAGGATCGCTATGAGTCAAAATCAATTCGACAATACCTAATAATAATGCAACAACACTGTTCAATCTCACACATTCACTAGGCAAAATTTTTTAAATGTTTTGTCACCTTCCCTAATGAAAATCTCTTGTTCCCACACACTCAATCAAAGGGGGCTGCATTTTAACACGTTTGACAGTTGGGTTCAAAACTACTGAAACTTTTTATTTGCCAGATTAACAGGCCAGAGATTTCTATTTTCCAGTTTAAGTGAGCAGTATGAGAGTTCTTGTAGCTGACAACAAAAAATGCAACCTGATATTTAAGAGCTTTATTGAGATACAATTAACGATTTACCCATTTACAGGGCATAATTCAACAGTGTTTGGTTTTATTCACAGTTACTCGACCATCACCACAGTCAATGTTATGCTTTATAGCAATTGCTTCTTTTTCTTTCTTTCTTTTCTTACTTTCTCACTGAGGGCATACTAGGGATAGAAGTCCTGATTCTGACATTTTCTTCTTGCACTTGGAAGCTTGCATTATGGGATATCTTTGTAAGAATGTTTTATATCTATTATCTATTTGTGAACATTAGTTTAGTTAGAACTAGATAATTCGAACCACAGCACCATTTTCTGGACACCCACAGCCTGGTGAAAGCTAACAAACAACAAATGAGGGCATCTCAAGTTCTCTGTGCTGAAGAATTCTCTCTCTTCCCTCAGGTGCCTGACTCATGGATGGAGTGAGAATATAAGAGCTCATCCAGATATTAAACTTCACTAAAGTTTAATTTCTTTTTAACAATAAGCATAGAATAAGTAGAAGCTCTAATTACAAACAGAATAAGTAGAAGCTTCTAATAAACAGAAGCTTTGGTATTTTCTTCCTGCATGCCTGTGGATAGTCTTATGTACCTTTAGAGTACAGGAACCTTACCTAGAGAGCACTGGCTTAAAGTTCAAGCAAAACTATATGTGGAATTATGAATTTCACTTTGCTATTACAGCTTAAATTATTCCCAAAAGACATACTAAGCCTTAACTTCTGGCACTAACAACATTAGCAAAAGAAAAAAGAACTTCTTAGAGATCTGTACTTCCCCATACTAAAGCAATCCCTTCTCTTGTAATGAATCCAAATGAGGCAAGTATATGCCACTCTAGGAATGGTAAAGAGGTTCCAACTCATGTTCTGATTCTAATCATCTGGTAGCAACTGCCTGGAAAGCTGTGTCAAGAGAATGCCAAGACCATGTTAGGCTCCAGAGAAACGAAGCAAGACGGTCAGTAGCAATGTTATGGCTGGTGTACATGTCTACGACCTACCTGCTATCTCCATGCTGAACAAATCTTGGCCATTTGCAGATTCATCCCACTTCCCAGTGTTATTTGTTTTATATTTTTATGTTCCATATTGAGGTCTCAATAACCTGAGCTTGGGGCTGCTTCCTCATCAGGAGTTACTCATAACTTGGACACAGAAGGGGATCCAGGTGGGAAACTTTTTTTTTTTTTTTTTTAATCTGCGTGTGTGATTTGGGTGAAAGTTTACATAGTAAATTCATTTTCTATACAACATTTCATAATATTTTATTTCATGACATTGATTGCAATCCCCATAATGTAACAGGTCTCTTTCAAGTGGGGACATTTTAATAAGCAGTGTGTGCAATCACAATGGAATTAGATGGTAACTCATTATTCCCAGACTGCTCTCGCCCATGGGGTAACTGCTCTCAGAAATTTTTCCTTTCACCATGAGCCAGAATCAACTCCCATGCCACTAACAGCAACAACAATATGAGGTTATGAATTGGTACACAGGAGAAAAGAGAGGGAAAGTTAAATAAAACTGTAAATCCTCTCTCTTTTCTGCCAACTCTCCTTTTCTATCTACCCTCAGATGATCTAAGACTGTAACAGCAGAGCAAATCCAGATTATAACATATATATTGGATTGTAAATAAACACCTTCATTTGGGAAAAAGATATTTAAAGAATAGAAACTTAATAAGTTCCTGATGTTTTTCAGAGGACTTCTAGTAAAATGGCAGAATAGGCAGACAAGCTACACAGATCCTCTTCAACAAAGAAAAGAGAAACCAGTTGACACAGACACAGAAGATAATCCTGGAGCCCTGAGCTTTGAAAGGAAGGACACAAAAGTGGATTAAACACCAACTACTAAAAGAACCTGAATGAAAACAGTGAATAAGGAGACAAATGGAGCTGCGGACTGTCAGCTATCCTGATGGCACAGACAGCCTGAATATTTCCAAGTGGTATTAGGACCTGAGAATTAATCTAAAAATTGGCCCTCTCTCCAAGGGCTGTATGGGTGAATGCACTGGTGGCTGATGACTACAAAGAGAAATCACAAAGAAGGAGAAAAACTGAGCTATGGATTTTCAGCTGTCTTGAGGGTGCAGCCATTTAAAGCAACAGCATTCATGTTCAGATTCCAGGTACCTAAGATTAGGCTATGCTTACCAAGGACAGTACAGGCATATAGGAGGCTGACCACTGGACAGGAGACAGGTGGTAAGTGCAAAAATGCTGCCAACCAGCAAACAGAGGAACACAGTACTCTGCTTACTAAGATAAACATCCAAAGAAAACTAAAATCTTGGGTGAATCACTCCAATATATAATCACCAATTAAATATAAACACAAAAATGTTGCAATGTCTCAGTGACAACAGACCTTCACATTCCACCAAAAGAAGCAAGATTAAAGCAGGAGAAACAAGGGACCAGAATACAGACACAGAACATATCCCTGAGGAAGAAGCAGCATTGGAACTCCTTGATAAGGAAATCGAAAGAATTATACTTATGTACCTTCAACAGACTGAGAGACGGATCAAGGAAAACACTGAAAAAATTGAGGAAAACACAGACAAAACTATAGAACAATTTTGGAAGACAATATAAGAACATAACTACAAAATAAGTGAAATATTAGAAATGATACAAAATCTACAGATAGATATTCAGAAGATAAATACTAAGATTTCAGAAATAGATATCACAGTGAATGGGCAAAGAAGTAGAATTGAATCAATGGAAGATAGAATTTGTGAGATTGAAGGCAAATATCTCAATACTTCTTTGGAAAGAGATCATTCCAAAAAAGGATCAAAAGAAATGAAGAAAGTGTAAGATTCATGTGGGATACCATCAAAAGGAATAATCTACATATAATTGGAATTCCAGAACAAGAAGAGACAAATGAAACCACAGAGAAAATTGTTGGAGATTTGTTGGAAGAGAATATCCCTGATATGATGAAAGACAAAAATATATCTTTTCAAGTCTAACAAACCCCAAACAGGATAGACCCCAAAAGAAAATCATCAAGACATATCATCATCAAACTCACCAAAAGCAAAGACAAAGAAAGAATTCTGAAACCAGCACAGGAAAAATGAAAAGTTACCTACAAAGGACAACCAATAGGACTAAGCTCTGATTTCTCGGCAGAAACAATGTAGGTGAGAATGCAATGAGATGGTATATATAAAACTTTGAAAGAAAACATTTCCAACCAAGAATTATATACCCAGAAAAACTGTCCCTCAAAAATGATGGTGAAATCAAGACATTTCCAGATCAGCTGAAATTGAGGGAATTTGTTAAGAGATGCTAAAGGGAGTCCTTTGGACAGAAAATAAATAACAGCAAACAAAAACTGACCATTAGCACACATAATGACATAACCCCAAAACCAACCTAGTTATGGAAGTATCCAAAGTAAATAAGTTTCCAAAACCAAAACAAACTCACTGCCATCAAGTCAATTCCAACTCATAGCAACCCCATTAGGTCTCTGAGGCAGTAAACCTTTATGGAAGTAGATTGCCCAGTCATGCTTCCACGGAGTGGCTGGTGGGCTCGAACAGCCAACCTTGGTTAGCAATGAAATACCTTAGACACTATGTCACCAGAGCTCCTTACAAGATTGTAAACAGGGAACCAGAGACATCATTTGTCAAATGAAGACAACTACAAACCAAGAAGAGTGAAAAAATAGTGTAGTCACAGAACTTCTAAATGGTAAGGAAGTCAAGAGAATTGTGAGACAGAATGAACTATTCTAAACCTGGTGTGGTAGTAAAGTTTGTGTGTCAACTTGGCTGGGCCTGGTTGAGTGGTAGGGCAGCTGGCGGTAGTTATTCCCCATGATGAGACTGGCAATCATCTCCATGGTGGGATCTACCACAAGCAGCTGCACCCTCCGCACAGCCAAAAAAAAAAAAAAAAAGCCCTGGGAGTTCCAGTAAGATGGCAGAATAGGCAAACAAACTACACAGACCCTCTTCAACAAAGAAAAGGGGAACCAATTAACACAGATACAGAAGATAATCCTGGAGCCCTGAGCTTTCAAAGGAAGGAACAGAAGTGGACAAAATTCCAACTCTTAGAAGAGTCTGCATGAAAACACCAAAAAAGGAGACATATGGAGCTGCTGTCTGTCAGCGATCTTGACAGCACAGACAACTTGGATATGGCCAAGGGGTGTTAGGACCTAAGAATTAGCATAAAAACCTGCCCTGATAGCCAGGGGCTGCAGGGAAAACTGCACTGGTGGCTGGTCAATAAAAGGGGAAGCAGGGAAGAGGGAGACGGGCTGAACTGTAGACTTTTGGCTGTCTAGAGGGTGCAGCCATTTTGAATGTTTACAAGCAGTTCAACCATTTTGGATATTTAAAGTGACAGGTTCTCTCAGATTCCAGGCACCTAAGAATAGACTTGGGAGCTCTGGTAGTGTAGTGCCTAAGGCATTTGACTGCTAGCCAGAAGGCTGGCAGTTCAACCCCACCAGCCATTCCTTAGAAGGAAAGTTGGGCAATCTACTTCCATAGTGATAGTGCCTCAGACACCCAAGGAGGGGTCGCTATGAGTCGGGTCCGACTCGAGGGCAGTGAGTTTGGTTTTTGTTTTTGGTAAGAATAGACTCCACTTGCCAGCAACTGCAAGGATACTTCCGACACGAACAACTGGAAAGGTGTGATATTCCCCCTTTACTCTTATACCCCAAACCCTCTTGGGGAACAGAGGTGTGGCCATCTCTCTTGCACCCACCTTCTGGGCCAGCAGGAATTCCATCCAGTCTGTGTGTTTCAACAGAGCATGGGTGCCAGCCACGCCCTGCCCAGATTCCCCCCTGCCTTTTTTTAGTTAGTTTGTATTTGTCTGTTTTCAAATTATTATTATTATTTATCCTTTTTATTCTTCTTCTTCATTCTTCCCTTCCTAGGTTCTAGTTTTCAGCTTTTTCCCTCACCTGTTCCTGGTTTCCCATTTTTTTTTTTCTTTCTCATGGTTAACCCCATTCCTTATTTTTCTTTTTGCATTTTTCCCATTTTTTTCTTCATTATTCTCCTACTCTATCTCTTTTCTCTTATTGCCCCCTCCCCAGATATTGCGGGGTTTGTTTGTTTTCTTTTCCTTTTTTTGGTGATTGTTCCTGTGGGTTTGTGCAGTGTCTTTTTTGTCTGCTAGCTTTCACTGTCTTGATGTTCTTCTATTGTTGTTTTTGTAGAATTGAGTGGGAGACAGCAATGGTGCCCATACAATGCAACCACATGTGTACCTCCTGCAGCTACACTTACTGAGTGAGAGCCACCACTTCCTTCTCCACCAACTGGGCAAGGATAAATGACCACCAAGAAGAGACTGACTCACCCTTAACTGCTCTTCACAAGCAGTTAACAGAGATCTAAATAAAACAACATCACAATATCTCAGAGACAACAGACCATCACAGTCTACACAGAAAAGCAAGATAAAGTGGTAGAAACAAGGGACCAGGATACAGACCCAGAGGAAGAAGCAGCATTAGAACTCCCTGATAAGGAATTCAAAAGAATTCTACTTAGGTATCTTCAAAGGATTGAGAGACAGATCAAGGAAAATACTGACAAAATTAAGGAAAACACAGACAAAATCCTAGAACAATTTAAGAAGAAAATGACAAAATAAATTTTTTAAAAATAGAAATGATACAAAATCTACAGATAGAAATCCAGAAGATTAATACTAAATTTTCAAAAATAGATAACACATTGAAAGGGCAAAGGAGTAGAAGCAAATCAATGGAAGACAGAATTAGTGAGATTGAAGACAAATACCTCAATAGTTCTTTGGAAAGGGATCAATTAGAAAAAAGATCAAAACAAAATGAAGAAAGCCTAAAGTTCATGTGGGATGCCATCAAAAGGAATAACCTACATCTAATTAGAATTCCAGAACAAGAAGAGAAAAAGAAAACCACTGAGAAAATTGTCCAAGATTTGATGGAAAAGAACTTCCCTGGTATGATGAAAGATGAGAATATATCCATTCAGGAAGTCCAATGATCCCCAAACAGGATAGACTCCAAAAGAAAATCACCAAGACATACAGTTCTGGTTACCTGGTGCCGCTCTGATAAGAATATACCACAAATGGGATAGTCTTAACAAACAGGAGTTTATTCTTACAATTTGGAGGCTTTAAGTCCAAGTTCAAAGTGCCAGGCTCTAGGGGCTGTGTGAAAGCCCCTCAACCTTGGGGTC
>NW_006921759.1:1346068-1349056 GCF_000298275.1 Orycteropus afer afer
AGTCCCAAGGTTGGCAGAGCACAGCAGGCTGCTCAACAAAGACACAGCTACATGCAGGGTCCAAGCATGCCATAGGCTAGAGACCATTCCCAAAGGCTTCTCCTTATATACAGGAAGCAGACCACATATCCAAAGGCAGCTACCCAGCTGCTTATGGTAGATCCCACCATGCAGTTGATTGCCAGTGTCCTCATGGGGATTAACTACCACCAGCTTCCCAGCCACTTAACCAGGCCCAGCCAAGTTGACACACAAACCAAACTACCACATATACCATCACCAAACTCACCACAACCAAACACAAAATAAAAATCCTGAAAGCAACATGGGAAAAACAAAAAGTTACCTAGAAAGGACAACCAATAAGAATAAGTTCTGATTTCTCACCAGAAAACATACAAGCAAAAAGGCAACAGGATGGTATTTATAACCCTGAAAGAGAAAAATTTCCAACCAAGAACAATATACCCAGAAAAATTGTTCCTCAAATATGATGGTGAAATCAGGAGATTTACAGATAGGCAGAAATTAAGAGAATTTGTTAAAACAGACCAACCTTACAAGAGATACTAAAGGAAGTCCTTTGAACAGAGAAACAATAATAGCAAACAATAATTGACCATTAACACACAAGATGACATATCCCAGAAACTAACACAGCTATGGAAGTATCCAAAGTAAAATATGTTTACAAGATTGTAAGCATGGAACCAGAGACATCAATTGGCAAACGAGGACAACTACAAACCAAAAAGAGAGGAAAAAATATGTAGTTACAGAACTTCTAAATGGTGAGGAAGTCAAGAGAGCTGCAAGATGGAATGGACTGTTTCAAATTCAAGGAGAAAATTATAAATCACAGGGTAACCTCAAAGAAAAATAATAAACCTTCACATCACAATAAAAAGAGAACAAGAACAAATATTTACCAAATACTAAAACAACAGCAACAAAGGAAATGATAACACAATCCATAAATATAATAAGCTCAACACAGAAAATTACATGAAACACAGAAACCAGGAACACCATGAAAAAACACATAACAAAATGACAACAAGCAGTTCATACTTGCTGATAATTACATTGAATGTCAATTAATTAAATGCACCACTCAAGAGATGGATAGTTGCAGAATGGATAAGAAAAAATAACCTATCAATATGCTGTCTACAAGAGACACACCTTAGAGACAAAGACAAAAATAGACTAAAAATCAAAGGCTGGAAAAAGATACATCAAGCAAATGGCAACCAAAAATGAGAAGGAGTGACAATACCAATTTCTGATAAAATTGACTTAAGACAAAACCACCATAAGAGACAAGGAAAGGATCAATTGAACCAAGAAGATATAACCATGATAAGTATCTATGGGCCCAACAAAAGAGACCCAAAATGCATAAATCAGATTTTAACAGAATTGAAAAGGCAAACAGATGACTTCACAGTCATAGTAGAAGACTTTAATACACCACTTTCAGTCAAAGATAGAACTGGAAAGAAACTCAGCAAAAATGTAGAAGAGCTAAACAATACAATCCACCAACTTGACCTTATAGACATCAACAGAGTATTGGAAGTCCTAGCCAGGACAATAAGGCAAGAAAGGGAAATCAAAGGTGTGAAGATTGGTAAAGAAGTCAAACTATCGCTATTTCCTGATGATATGATCCTATACAGAGAGAAGCCAAGAGACTCAGCAAAAAACTACTGGAACTGATTAAGAGATTTAGCATAGTGGTGGGATACAAGATCACCATCCAAAAATCAGTTGGATTCCTCTACACCAGCAAAGAGATTGCTGAAAAGGAAATAAGGAAATCAATACCATTTACAAAAGCTACCAAAAATCTAAAATTCTTTGGAATAAGTCTCACTAGGGACACAATAGACCTGTACAAAGAAAACTAAAAAAGACTACTTCTTGAAACCATAAGAGATCCACATAAATGGAAAAACATACCATACTCGTAGGAAAATTAACATTGTAAAAATGTCACTACTACCCAAAGCAATCTATACATTCAATGCAATCCCAATCCAGATCCCATCAGCATTCTTTAAGGATATGGAAAAACCAATCACTAATTTTAAATGGAATGGAAAGAGATCTGGGATATAAGCAAAGAACAAAGTAGGAGATGTCACATGCCTAGGTCTCAAAACCTACTATACCACCACAGGAGTCAAAACAGCCTGGTATTTGTACAATGACATACACATACACAAGTGGAACAGAATTGAGAACTCAGAAATTGATCCATCAACTTCTGGTCAGCTGATCTTTGACAAAGGGCTGAAATCCATTAAATGGGGAAGAGATGGTCTCTTTAACAAATGGTACTGGCAAAACTGGATATCCATTTGCAGAAAAATGAAAAAAATCCATACCCCACATCATACATAATAACAAACCCCAGATGGATCAAAGACTTAAATGCGAAACCTAAAACTATAAAGTTCCTCAAGGAAAAAATAGGGGCAAATTTAGGGGCCTTAATTTAATTACAACAATTTATGGCATAAATAGACTGTCAAGCATAACCCAAAATGCAACTAGATGAATGGGACCTTCTAAAGATTAAATTTTTATGTACTTCCAAAGACTTCTCCAAAAGAGTCAAAAGAGAACCTACAGATTGGGAAAAAAATATTTGATAACGACTTATCTGACACGGGATTTATCTCTAAAATTTATAGAAAACTCCAACACCTGAACAACAAAAAGACAAAAAATCCAATTCAAAAATGGGCAGAAGACATGAATAGACACTTCATGTTCATTCCAGCACTATTTACAATAGCAAAAAGATGGAAACAACCTATGTGCCCATCAACAGAAGAATGGATAAGCAAACTATGGTAAACACACACAATAGAATACTATGTAACACTAATGAATAATGTTGTTGTTGTTGTTATGTGCCATCGAGTCAAACCCGACTCATAGCGACCCCTCCTTGGGTTTCCGAGGCAGTATCACTAC
>NW_006921759.1:1349191-1354646 GCF_000298275.1 Orycteropus afer afer
CCATAGCAGTCGTACAATACTCTTATGTAACCATCAGACACATGATTGAAAAATAAAGTTGAACCATCGATACCATCAAATTGTTGAACAGGTGACTTACCGCAGAGGCAGCAGGACACAGTAGCGTACTATGACACCCAGCACCCACACCACGGTGAGCCGTGGGCTAATGTACTGGAAGTTTATATTGGTCCTTGTGAGGAGATTCCACGATACTAACTCCTCTGAGGAGAACCTCTGGGTCACTTCATCTTCCACAATGGCTTCCAATCCCTTCTTGGAGAAATAAAACACATCAGAGAGCTCAAAGTCCCTTCCTCGCAGACCAGAGAGCCCTTTTTCCATGGGTGACTCATCTCTTTGGATAATACCTTAAAAGAAAGTATCAGGACATGAGAAAATGTCATAGGACAGAAGATCAGCTGGCCAAAAAGGCAGCTTTACGACTGTGCAGAATACCAAAGACAAGTAATATAAGTTTAATGGATGACATGGAGCAAATTTCAAAAATGAGACAAGTAATTGCAGAGGGAACAAGGGTGAAATCACTGAGCCTGCATAAAATAATTTCTGTTAATTGTGGAACAACTGTGAACCTCAATAACCCTCTTGCATTCTCCGCCTTATAAACCAATAATAAAATAACTCACAGAAAAAACTCCAAATGTCAATCTAGGTGACGTAAAAATAAAAACTTATGTTTTCTCCCAATACAAATCATAAAGTCAAAAGCAAGCAAAATAGGGGAAAATATTTACTGCAGAGGCAAAAGAAATGTGAATCAGACAAAGATTGGTCTATTTATATTATAAAATCACCAACATTTTTGTTTAATAATAAAGTTCAGTGATGGAAATGATACAGGTACTGTTTTTCAAACTCTACATGTATTAGTGTGGAACTACTAGCCCAAATCAGTTTGGCATGAAGACATTAAAAATAGTGTTGTCATTTGATTCAATATTTCCAATTCTTGGAATCTGCCAGAAGAAATCAGAAATGTAGAGAAAGGTGTTTATTGGAGCATTCTTCATTATCATCAATTCAGACCATGAAATATAGCGTATCCTTTAATAACTGTGTTAACAAAACATTTTAATAACATGGAAAGGGCTCTCATAAGTGGAAAAAAAAAATCAGGATTTAAAAGTGTGATTTATAATGATTTGAGGTCAAAGAATAGCATTTGTCCCAGGGATAAAGCTTAAAAGGCAGCAAGGAGTTGGAAAAAAATGACAAATGCAAATAGGAAACACAGGGAAGAGGTGGAAAGAATGTTGTTATATCATGGAACTTGGAATCAATGTCACACATCAAAATATGTATGAACTGCTCTATGGAAAACCAATTTGTTCTGTAAACTTTCACCCAAATCACAATAAAAAATTAAAAAAAAAAAAGCATAGTTTAATTTAACTGTATAAAATATTAAAGGAGCTCTGGTGGCACGGTGGATAAGGCATTTGGCTGCTAACCAGACGGTCACCGGGTCAAACCCACCAGCTGCTCTGTGAAAGGAAGATGGAGCAATCTACTTCCAAAAAGATTTACAGCCTTGGAAACCTACAGGGAGTCTCTACTAGTTGGAATCAACTTGCTGGCAGTGAGTTTGGGTTCTGTTTGTTTGTTTGTTTGGTATATAAAACAAATAACCATAGAGAAAGTCTCAAGAAAAAACATTAAGTCAACGAGATCAGAATTTCCTCTTTATACTATTATGCTATTTTTTATAAAGAAAATAATGCAAAGGGTTTTAAAGCAGCATAAATTTTTGTAAATTGAAAAAGAATAACTATTGCTGCCCAATTTAGTTACTAAATAAGAATAGCATGAGAAGGAGAAGATCTTTGGAGAATAGTGGCTAAGACATTTGTCTGCTAACCAGAAGGTTGGTGACTCTAACCAGCTACACCATGGAAGATGAGGCAATCTACTTTTCCAAGATTTACAGCCTTGGAGGCCCAATGGGGGTCGCTATGAGTCAGAATCAACTCAATGGCAGTAGTTGGTTTGGTTTTGGTATATACACAATAGTAGTCCCTGGATGGTTAGGCACTGGACTACTACCGTACTTTCCCACATATAACACAACCATGTAAATAAATGCACACACATATAACACACATAGCATGCATAGGAAACTAATGCTTGAGGGAGTTGTGCATTTGCAATAAACTGTATAATGTGCACAGCATTTGCATAAAAATACAGTAACTGGAAGGAGCCTTGGAAGCAAAGTCTGGTGATCTGTTTCCAAAAAATCACAAGCTTGGAAACCCTGTAGAGCAGTTCTACTCTGCACACATTGGGTCGACATGTATCAGAATCAAATCCGTGGACGTTAAGAACAACAATATACACAACATATCCATTTATTCCTCTGGTATATGGGTCACAAGAAATTTAGTTCCTTCAGAAGACTACAATTTGTAATCTCTTATTTTCTTAGTAGGAGCCTGAGTGCACAAGTGGTTTCTGACCAGATGATAACATAAAGGTTCGCAATCCAAACCTACCCAGCAGCTCCACAGAAGAAAGACCAGCTATCTGCATCCCTAAAATTAGAACCAAGAAAATTCCATGGAGTTCATTTCTACTCCATAACACATAGGGTCGCCATGAGTTGGGGGATAACTCAATGGGAGTTAACAACATTTCCTTGGTGTCTTTCCTTGTAGGGTAGAGATTGAGTTGTGAAATATTCTGAAAGATGATCCACCCTTGATTTTCTCACTTTCCAGATTACTGGAAAATCAGTGAGGAAAGTGGAGAGTATGCAAAATGGCTTTAGAGTATGAAGCACCATTGGCTAACCCCTGGAGAGCTTATACATGCATCAACAGAAGGAGCTGCAGTATTTTGGTTTTTTGAAGGAGAGGTAGGTAGCATGATGCACTGGAGGATAAAGGAAAGAGCACCTGGAGTCAAAAGTTAAGTTTTGTTTATGACAACCACCAACTGCAATGTCTGTTAACCAGAAGGTTGGTGGTTCAAACCCACCAGCCACTCCATGGAAGAAAGACTGGGCAATCTATTTCCATAAAGATTTACCATCTCGGAAACCCAATGGGGGTTGCTATGAGTCGGAATTGACTCAATGGCAGTGGGTTTCCATGGCCGTAGGTAATAAATAAGTCACTTAACTTGGTTTCCTTACCTATAAAATGAGGGTATGAAAAATTTTAGCCTCCTTCCACCACCACCACAATTGCCCATTGAATCAACTTTCAGCAACTTCATGTGTATCAGAGTAGAACTGTATTCTACGGGGCTTTCAATGGCATATTTTTCAGAAATAGATCACCAGGCCTCTCTTCCAAAGCACTCCTGGGTGAACTTGTACCACCAACCTTTCTGTTAACAGAATTGCCCTTTTGTACCACACAGGGACTCAATTTCTATTATTTTAGTCCCTTTGATATATATACAAAGCAAATACCTAATAACTTTCTGAATGAGAATAAAAGAAGTTATTGAATGATCATTAAACCATCTCATTTGGTAGTCAAGTCTAAGTGGTTTAACCTTTCTCCACTATCTTTCAAAAGGGTTTAATTAGCATTAGAGGATAAGCCAAGATATTGTCCCTACAGAATTATCCTCTTGGCCTCTAGGCATTTCAACACTGCTCCAAGTTGGTTACTCAACCCAAGTACTGGCCAACATTTAGCCTTGTAAGAGTTTCATTATTTAGCAATATACAGATTTTTTGTTTTTTAACTATAGAGCAAATCTCCAAATGGAATAAACTGGGGACAGTGACAGCCCTTCTAAAAATAATCTTTTTAGTGGGGCCAGAGATAAGAATGCAAGTTCAAGTTACCTCATATTTCTCAACTGACCCAGGCTTCTTTAAACAGAGGCCAGTTCGTGAAGCCCTACATTTTTGGTATTCAGCATTTTCTCAACCCCTGATCTAGTTGATTCTGTGTAAGTCAAATAAAATATCATTTACTTTTATATTTTGGTTAAGCCTCTTTCAAAAGTATGTGTGTATCTACAATGCATCTAACTGGCAAAAGATTAATTCCCAGAAATATAAAGACTTACAACAAATTACTAAAAAAAGTCAAAGAACCCAATTTTTTTTAAAAAAAGGACTAAAAATATGGGAAGTACGTCATAAAGGAATAAGGCTCCATGGCTACACATTTGAAAAAATGTCCAGCCTCACTATTATAAAAAAAATGCAAACTAAAATCATGATGGTATTTCATACCCATCAGATTGGAAAAAGATTTAAAATGTGATATAAGTATTGGTGAGGACATGGAACAATAGGAATGTAATTAGGACAACCACATTGGAGAACAATTTGGTAATATGTAATAAATTCAAAGATATTCATGCCCTACGATTGCTATAAAGTTGATTCTGACTACTAGTGACCCTAATGACAGAGTAGAACTGCCCCATAGAGTTTCCAAGGCTTTATATCTTTATGGAAGCAGACTGCCACATCTTTCTCTTGCTGGTGACTTTGAACTGCAGACCCTATAATTAGCAGCCAAGGGCTTAACCATTGTGCCACCAGGGCTCCTCCATTCACAGCCTATGACTCAGCAATTCCACTCATAAGTAAACTAAGAAACTGCAACAATAATTCAGACACTTCACTCAGAGTCACCAATTGCAAACATTTTGCCGCATTCGCTTTATTGTTCTATCTCTGCTGTTGATGTTTTGTGCTGTCAACTTAATTCAGACTCAGCAATGCTATAGAAAACAGTAGAACTATCCCTTAAGTTTCCTAGGCTCTAATCTTTATGAGAGCAGATGGCTACTGTGGAGCCACTGATGGGTTTGTACCATCAACCTTTCAGTTAGCAGCCCAGTGCTTAACCATTGTGCCATCAGGGCAACTTGCTCTATCTCTATATGTATGAAAAAGTATTTTTTTTCTTAATGACTTGTGAATAAGTTATAGACATCATGCCTTTGACTACTAAATGTTTCAGCAAATATTTCCTTGGTGGTGGTGTTGTTGTTAGGGGCGATCAAGTCAACTCCAACTCATAATGACAATATGTACAACAGAACGAAACGTTACCTAGTCCTGCATCATCCTCACAACACTTGCTATGCTTGAGCCCATCATTGCAGCCACTGTGTCAGTCCATCTCATTGTGAGTCTTCCCCTTCTTCACTGATCCCCCATTTTACTAAGCATAATATCCTTCTCCAGGGATTGGTCCTTTCTAACAACATGACCAGAGTAGATAAAACAAGGTCTGGCCATTCTCACTTCCAAGGAGCATTCATTGAGATATGGAAATCACTTCTCTACCCGTAGTGTAACTATCAAAATCAGAAAGTTTAATATTATTGTGATGTGAAGGTTTATAATTTTTCTTTGAGGTTACCCTATGATTTATAAATTTATCTCTGAGTTTAGAAAAGTCCATTCTATCTTTCAACTTTCTTAACTTCCTCACCATTTAGAAATTCTGTGACT
>NW_006921759.1:1356598-1361119 GCF_000298275.1 Orycteropus afer afer
GACGAAAGAGGGGGAGGCCTTCAACGAGATGGATTGACATGGTGGCTGCGATGATGGGCTCAAGTATAGCAGGGATTTTGGGGCTGGCGCAGGATCGGGCAGTGTTTCGTTCTGCTGTGCATGGGGTCGCTATGAGTCAGAAACGACTTGACGGCACTTAACAACAACAACAACAACATGCCTGTTGTTATAATTCCATTTGAGAATGGGTTGCCTTTGTTGTGTTAATGAAATATATCATTGTGGGGTGTGTTTTAAGTCAATCTCTTTTGAGATATAAAGGAGCTTAAACAAGCAAGAAAGACAAGTAGAAGTGAGGAAAGAGATGCCAAGCTACATAAAGATCACCTAAGAACAGACTCTCATACCCTGCTGGTGGGACTGTAAAATGATACAACCACTGCGGTGTAGTGAATTACTTAGTGTGGCTTTTCTACCCATAAGTCTTTGTAAACTCCAAGGTGGAATTTGCCATGAGCAACTGAGGAGCTCCTGATTGCTAAAGTTGTCCACCTGGGATATTTATTTTGGGAGCGGCACTAAACAATGTTCTGGGAGGTTCTCGCTCTCTGTCACATGTTTAGAATTCTGATGTTATGATTGGTTGGTTTGGCCACTCTGCTGGGCTCAACAGGAGGCCTTCTAGAGGCAGAACTCTCTCTGACTGCTGGCTGAGGAAGGATGCACCCCTGAGAGACACGCACTGCTGAGGAAGAGATGCAAGAGACATACATTGCTGAGAGAGACACCGAGGGACACGCACTGCTGGGAGAGAGACCGTGAGAGAGACTGAGTGTTTTTCCTGAACTTGAATTGTAGCCTGGTGCTTCCCTAATAAACCCCATAATCTCTGAGTTCTGTGTGGCCACTGCAGTGAATTATTGAACCCAGGAGAGAGGTGGTGGGTGCTTTGGGAGGAATGGTTGGTGAAAGGGCCAGAGGGAGGCAGCATGTCTGACCTTGCAGTAATAGGCCTTGGGCTATTGATGGTGATTCTGTCTCCCTCCTGTGGGGTTAGAGAAGGTCAGAACATGTGGCGTCCTTGTCCCTTTAGCAACCACTGTGGAAATTGGTATGGCAATTCCTTAAAAACTTGGACATTGAAATATCATCTGACCCAACAAATCCATGGCTAGGTATATATCCTAAAGAAGTGAGAGACATGACACAAATAGATACATGCACACCTGTGTTCATCACAGCACTATTCACAATAGCAAGAAGACGGAAACAACCTAAGTGCCTATCAACTGAGTAATGGATAAACAAACTGTGGTACATACACACAATGGAACACTAACTATGCAACCCTAAAGAATAATGTAGAATCTGAAAAACACTGCATAATGTGGATGAACTTGGAGGACATTATGCTGAGTGAAATAAATCAGTCTCAGAAGGACAAATATTGTATTAGTCTGCTATTGTTAAAAAGTCAAAGGACAGTTTATATATAGAAGGAAACTTTATTTTTGTTACCAGGAATGGGAGGGGAAGATTATTAATGGTTACCAGGGGTAAGAGGGAGGCGGAAGGAGGAAGCTTTTGTCCTGGGGGGGGGGGATGGGACATTTAGTTCACACTAATCGTGGTAGAATATTTTGGAAAAGGATAGCAATAAAGGTGGCACCACATGAAAAATGTAATAAATGTTCCTGAGCCGTAAAAGTGGAAGTTGTCATGTTGGCGAATATCTTGTTGTGTATGTCTTCACCACAATAAAAGCAAAAAAAAAAGATCACCCAAGACCAAAAGTTCAAGAGACAAAGGCCTTCCTCCAGAGCTGACCAAAAGTGAAAGCCTTCCTCTAGTGCCAGTACCTAAATTTGGATATCTAGCCTCCTAAAGTGTCAGAAAATAATTTCAGTTTGTTAAAGCCATGTATTTTTGGTATTTCTGTTACAGCACCACTAGGTAAAACAGATATACGCTGTGCATATTATAGATAAGTTAAAAGAAACTAACTAGGACATTTAACAATTCAGATGATTTTCAAACATCAGTACAAAAAAAAAAAATACAGAATGGTATGTGGAAATTATATTTTTATACAGTTTGAATAATGTAAAACAGTATTTCATGAGGTGGCATATGACCAAGTACCAATGGTATGGAAGGAAGACGTTGAAACTGCACTGAAGGAATTGGTGAAAAACAAGTCTCTAGGAATTGACAGAATACCCACTGAGGTGTTTCAACAAAGGGATGCAGTGCTGGAGGCACTTACTTGTATATGCCAAGTGATTTGGAAGACAGCTACATGGCCAACTGACTGGAAGAGATCCATATTTGGATTATTCCAAAGAAAGGTGATCCAACAGAACGTGGAAATCATTCAACAATATCATTAATATCACATACAAGTAAAATTTTGCTGAAGATAATTCAAACGTAGTTGAAGCAGTATGACAGAAATGCAAGCTGGAATCAGAACAGGATGTGGAATGAAGCATATCATTGCTGATGTCAGATGGATCCTGGATGAAAGCAAAGAATACCAGAAAGATGTTTACTTGTGTTTTATTGACTATGCAAAAGCATTGGACTATGTGGATCTTAACAGATTATGGATAACATGAAGAAAAATGGGAATTCCAGAACACTTAATTGTGCTCATGAGGAACCTGTACATAGAGTAGAAGGCTGTTGTTCAAACAGAACAAGGGGATACTACATGGTTTAAAATCAGGATTAGTGTGCACCTGGGTTGTATCCTTTCACCATACTTTTTTCCAATATGTATGCTGAGCAAATAATCCAAGAAGCTGGACTATATGAAGAAGAACGTGGCATCAAGATTGAAGAAATACTCATTAACAAACAGTGATATGCAGATGACATAATGTTTGCTGAAAGTGAAGATGACTTGAAGTACTTATTCATGAAGATTAAAGGATAAAAACAGTAACTTTACAAAATAGTGATCCAAGTAAGTATCACCAATATGGGACAAGCTGACATCATGTGTCTCCTGACATGATGCACTGAGAATACAAAATCAGTTTTCCTGTCAACAGTGTCCTACCTGTATCTAACCATAAAAAAAAAAAAAAAAAAAAAATCAGACAAGCCCAAATAAATGCCATTTTACATGGTTTGCACTTCACTTCTAACCTAAAGGTTGGTGGCTCTAACCCACCCAGCAGCACCACAAAAGAAAAGCAGTATGGATTACACCTCCACATGAAGAAAACAAAAGTCCTCACAACTCTATCAATAAGCAGCATCATGATAAATGGAGAAAAGATTGAAGTTCTCAAAGATTTCATTTTACTTATTTCCACAATCAACACCCAGGGAAGCAGCAGTCAAGAAATCAGACATCGTATTGCACTGCTTTAAAAAACCATAAGAGGTCTATGTAAATGGAAGAACATACCATGCTCATGGATAGGAAGATTGAACATTGTGAAAATGTCAGTTCTACCCAAAGCAAGCTATACATTCGATGCAATCCGAATCCAGATCCCATCAGCATTCTCTAAGCATATGGAAAAACCAATCACTAATTTTATGTGGAAAAGAAAGAGACCTCAATTAAGCAAAGCACTATTGAAGAAGAACAAAGTAGGGGGTCTCATACTCCTGGATCTCAAAACCTACTATACAGCCACAGTAGTCAAAATAGCCTGGTACTGGTACAATGACAGATGCATAAACCAGTGGAACAGAATTGAGAACCCAGAAATAGATCCATCGACCTATGGTCAGCTGATTTTTGACAAAGGGCTGAAATCCATTAAATGGAGAAGAGATGGTCTCTTTAACAAATGTTACTGGCAAAACTGGATATCCATTTACAGAAAAATGAAACAAGATCTGTACCTCATACCATACACGAAACAAACCCCAGATGGATCAAAGACTTAAATGTGAAATCTAAAACCATAAAGTTCCTCAAGAAAAGATTAGGGGCAAATTTAGGGGCCCTAATTTATGGCATAAATAGACTGTCAAGCATAACCCAAAATGCACAAATGGCAGAAGATAAACTAGATGAATGGGACCTTCTAAAAATTAAATTTTTATGTGCTTCCAAAGACTTCTCTAAAAGAGTCAAAAGAGAACCTGTGAATTGGGGAAAAAATATTTCACAACAACATATCTGACAAAGGATTTATTTCTAAAATTTATAAAAAATCTCCAACACCTCAACAGCTAAAAGACAAACAATCCAATTAAAAAAAAAAAAATGGGCAGAAGACATGAATAGACACTTCACTGAAGAGAATATTCAGGTGGTAAACAAACACGTGAAGAAATGCTCACCATCATTAGCCATTAGAGAGATGCAAATCAAAACAACGAGATCCCATCTTGCCCCAGGACAAGTAGCAAATTCAACAAGACATAAAATAACACATGCTGGCGAGGATGTGGAGAGATTGGGACTCTCACACACTGCTGGTGGGACTGTCAAATGATACATCCACTGCGGAAAGCTGTGTGGCTATTCCTTAAACAGTTGGAATTAGAAATACCATTTGACCCAGCAATGCCATTACTAAGTATATTTCCATA
>NW_006921759.1:1361219-1372405 GCF_000298275.1 Orycteropus afer afer
ATGTATATATTCTAAAGAAGTGAAAGCCAAGACAAGAACAGATATATGCACACCCATGTTCATCGCAACACTATTTACTATAGCAAAAAGATGGAAACAACCTATGTCCCATCAACAGAAGAATGGATAAGCAAACTATTGTACACACACACAATGGAATACTATGCAGCCCTAAAGAATAATGTAAAATCTGTAAAACACCACATAATGTGGATGAACTTGGAGGACATTATGCTGAGTGCAATAAGTCAATCACAGAAATGCAAATATAGTGTTGTTGTTGTTGTTGTTGTTATGTGCCATGGAGTAGGACCCGACTCATAGCAACACCTCCTTGGGTTTCTGAGGCAGTATCACTACGGAAGTAGATTGCCCCATATTCCTATTAGTTCATTATTCTAAAATATCAAGGCACATACCAGATTTACTAGCATAATTACAGTTCTATGTTAATTTTATCATTAAGGTAACCCAGTTATTGATAAATTAATCCTGATCTTTCAGAGCACTATGTCACCAGTAGCAAACAATTAGAAAAAATAATAAGATGAAAAGTTTTTGTTAATCCAAAATCAGTAACCTACATTTCTTAAATTGTTAAAACCCACTTCTAGGAAATATTTCCTTTTGTTTTACAAGTCAGCTTAAAAAAGAAACCATAAACATTTGAACTTTGCCCTTATACCAAATGCTTTGGTGGATCCAGCACAGTTCCTACTTGGATGAAAATAAAATTACAACAACTAGCTCTCTATCTAGTGCAAGAGATTAATTGCATAAGCTGCCCTATGCCCTGTATCTTTAGCAAGTCACTTGTACATAAATAACACTAGATATGAAAGGCCTGTAGAAACGGAGGTTGACATTAAAACCATCTCAGGCATGATTAATTCTAAATTAGCAGAGTGAACTCTTAGAATAACTGCCCGTTTATAAAGCACATTAGTGTTTCTGTCTTCCAGCAATTAGGAAAATCAGAGTCCCCACAGACCAAAAGTAGATATACTGTCTTATATACAGAAGTAGATCATTAACTTACAATGGACTAGATTCCAAAATCAGAAGTTTAGAATTTCTCCCATTGAAATGTTTTTTGGACTAATCTGTTTGAGCTAGAACCCTACACAATCAAAAACATAGGTGAATCCACATAGCAGTATTACCAGAAATAGAAATCTGTCTACCACTATTTCTATGGAAATTTTTAAATTAATTCTGGTTTTAGACAGACCTATGAGGTGAACAATAACACCAGGGACGTGCACTCCTTAGAACGATCAGCCATGAGAGAGAGAAGGGCAGTATTTATGCAGGAAGAAAGTTCAGAAGCCAGGAATGCATAGGAAAGAAGGACACAGGGAAAGGGTAACCCCAAGGGGAGGAAGTGGGAAGAGAGCTGTTACAATGTGGGGATTGCAATCAATGTCATGAAAAAAAAAAAAACATGTATAAACTGTTCAATGAAAATGAGTTTGCTCCGTAAACTTTTACCCAAATTATAATAAAAAGTTTAAAAAAAAATTCTGGTTTGAATTAATTAAAAATATACTTCCCCTATCCAGTAGTGACTGGGAGGAAACATAAAGTGGTGCTTTTTGAGGTACTGGTAATGTTCCATTTCTGGATCTGAATGAAAGGTTGTTGTTGTTGTTGTTGTTATGTGCCGTCGAGTCGGCCCCGACTCATAGCAACCCCTCCTTGGGTTTCTGAGGCAGTATCACTGCAGAAGACTGGGCAATATACTTCCGTAAAGATTTACCACCTCGGAAACCCAAAGAGGGTCGCTGTGAGTCGGAACAGACTCGATGACAGTGAGTTTGGTTTGGTTTTGGTTTTAGTTATCTAGTGCTGCTATAACCAAAATACCACAAGGGGTGATTTTTAACAAACAGAAATTTTTAAAGGGCTGTCAAGTAGAATGAAGTAACTCTAACATAACCTGGAAGAAGTCTGTCATTGTTTAAACTATTCCTACCAGCTGGAAGAAACCTAAGATCATTTGATCACAACTGTCCTGGGAAAAGATTAGCTGTTGCTCAGTGTTAATGTTTCTTCAGTGGCAAAGTAATCACTTCCAAAAGTAGCCCATTCTGGCTCTAATCACTAGAAAGTTCTCCAACATACTGAGAGAAAAAGTTTTCCTCCCTTATTAATTTTAGGTTAGTTGTCAGAGTTACTTCATTCTACTTGACAGCCCTTTGAAAATATGAAATTTATGTGACCTTAATCCAACATGTTCTAGGCAAAATATACTGGAAGTCTTTATGCTGTGACAGAAACATAATTCAAAATCAGCTTAGGGAAGAGACTCTCTTGGAAGCAAGCTGAGTTTTCTCACCTAGCCATAGGCTGCAGTGACAAGTATCTATCTGATTTGCTACAGACCATCATCCCATTTCAGTCTATATATCAATCTTATATTTTCTCAGACATCCTTCCTCCATGCTTTCAGAACAGGGCTGCCAAAAGAGCCTAAGACTCATATCTTTCCCCTTTGCTTGAAAATGCCAAGAAACATCTTCTTATCTTCATGTACCATTAACCAATGAACTCGGACAAGGAAGTAGGGAACTAAAACCTCACCTCCCATTCGAACCACGTGTCAGGCGAAAGAAGGAACATCTCAAATGAGTATGGTATGCTAGGCATACAAAATAGTTTATTGTCTACTACAATTAACACATTTAACTCTTAGCAAAAGTTTTCAAATAACAGTTTCCAAATCCTTTACCATCCTGATCGCACATTAATCTGAATAGGGCAAATTTGAGGCATGTGAAACTATTATACCCACACACCTCCATCCAGAGTAGGACGTTGTCTCAAATCAAGTGCTCCCATCTTCCAATGTTTAGAATTTAAATAGAAGATTTAAATAACATTTAACTTGTTAAATTCCATCCTTCCTTTTTAACCTATCCTATTTGCCTTGGGCCATGGCAGTGCACAACTCCAGGGGGTATGGTTCATGTTGTTGTTGTTTTGTCCCATCGAGTGGACTGAGATGGTATCACAACAGAAGTAGATCGCCCAACCTGTTTTCTGAGGAGTGGCTGGTGGGTTTGAACTGTCAGCCTTCTGGTTAGCTGTCAAAAGCCTTAGGCACTACCCTACCAGAGCTCCCAACCAAACTCACTGCCATCAACTCATAGCAACCCCTCCTTGGGTTTCCAAGGTGATATCTCTATGGTAGTAGATGGCCTGTCTTCCTTCCGAGGAGTGGCTGGTGGGTTTGAACCACTAGTCCTCTGGTTAGCAGTCAAATGCCTTAGGCACTATACCACCAGAGCTCCTCCTGGTTCACATTCTGGTTTATATTAATGGCCTCTCCCCAGTTGTACAGTACATAGGTCATGAGGCCATACATATAACTGTGCCTATATATAATTTTTTATAAGATATTTTAGTCTTTCATGGTCTTAACTATTCCTGCCAGCTGAATGGCATCTCTAAGAGTAAATAGCATACCAGAAAGGTCTTTATATAATCCAACAAACGAGTGCCATTGGCAGATCCCTGAAACATACCACTCATCTGCATCTTCATTCTTCTTCAATTCATAAATTACTACATATATTAATACATTAATCACTGTATCAATTACATAATCACCTAACTGCACAGTTGTCCAATCTACTCTTTGTCATCTTTGTTCACAATAATTGCAACACTTCACCAAATACAAGGCTAAACTCTAGCTACACTATGTCCAAAGCATTACCCTGAGTCATAAGTCAAGTTCAAATATCTAGCAGATAAATGAGGCTATTTGGCCATGCTTATTTCTTAGTGAAACTTTTATGCTCTTAAATATCAAAGCTTTCCTTCCTAGCCACCAAAAATGTTCATTTATTACTATTAATTTAGTTAACATAACAATGACATTGTTGTTCTTATTGGTAAGTGCTGTCAAGTTGATTTCAACTCATAGTGACCCTATGTGACAGAAGAGCACTATCCTATAGGGTTTTCTAAGGAACTCTGGTGGTGAAGTGGTTAAGACATTTGGATGCTAACCAGAAGGCTGGTAGTTCAAACCTACCAGCTGTTCCAATGGAGGAAGATTAGGCAATCTGCTTCCATAAAGATGTACAGCCTTGCAAAACCAATGGGGGTCACTATGACTTGGAATTGGCTTGATGGCAGCTCACTTGGTTTTTAAATAGGGTTTTCTAGGCTGCCAGAAGCCTGGCAGTTCAAACCCACCAGCCACTCCTCGAAAGGAGGTTTGGGCAATCTACTTCCATAGCGATACTGTGTCAGAAACCCAAGGACGGGATGCTATGAGTCAGGTCTAACTCAATGGCAGTGAGTTTGGTGTTTTGTTTTAATCTTTACAGGAGCAGATCACCAGGTCTTTTTCCTGTGGAGCTGCTGGGTGGGTTCGAACTACCAGCCTTTTAGTTATCAGCCAAGCACTCAAATGTTGTGCCACTAGGGCATTAAAAAACCAAAAAACAAATTAGGGTTATATTAAAAAATATCCATTTTGTAAGATACATACTGAAGTATGTAAAAGGAAAATGATATGTTATCTGGGATTACATTAAGGTGTAAATATGGTGTTTCTGATTGCTTATAGGTATTCTCTAATTTTCTAAACTGCTCAAATACTACTTCTGTAATGTAAATATTTATAATTAATCATTTTAAAAATATTTCACAAAGGAAAAATATTTTTAAATGATAGATGAAGCATATTTGGCAAATTCTTGATAACTTAAATTTAGGTAATATATACAAGAGGATTAATCATACTATTCTTTGTAAAAAAAAAAGTGCTATATTTAAAAAATCTATTTAGGAAATTCATTTGAAAGTTAGTTAGCTGAGCCTCAATTCCCCTATCTAAATTAAAAGCATCCATTCATTGGTTCAATTAGTCACTATACAGAGAATGCGAGGGATGGGGTTAAAGGGGAAGGATTAAACTCAGTGCTTCTCAAGTGTGGCTACATATTTGAATTATCTATGGAATCCTTAAAAATACAGATACCAAGGCTAAAATGTCAACTATATTTTTAACAATATATGAATGGGAAAAAATCAAGAAAGAAATATATCAAAAGGTAGATTTTTTTCCAAAGTAATCAACGGGTGATTTTTAATTTTCTTATTGATATCTTTGTAATATCTACATTTTCACTAAAGTATATGTATTATCTCACAGTGAGAAGAAAAAACTATTTTAAAAAACAAAATGAGATACTACCACACACCACTAAACCAAAAAACCCCACTGCCACCAGTACCAACTCAATGGGATCTTCATTGGGTTTCCAAGGCTGTAACTCTGTATGGAAGTAGATTGCCTCATCCTCCTCCCTCAGAGCAGCTGGGGGTTGGAACCACTGACCACCACTAGAATGGCTAAAATTAAAGAGACCAATAATACCAAGTCCTGGAGAGGCTGTGGAGCAGTCAGAACTCTCACACACTGTGGCTCAGTGTGTACAACCACTTTGAAACACCAACCTGCAGCATCTAATCAAGTTAAACATACAGTTGATCACCTTATGAGCCATCGATTCCAGTTCAAAGTACATACCGAAGGAAAAGAAGTAAATAGGTTCACAAAAAAGTAAAGAGTTCATTGTACAACAATGCTCATAGTGGCTTTATTTCTAATCACTAAAAACTGGAAACAACCCAAATGTCAATCAATAAAAGAACGAATAAATAAATTTATATTCATATAAAGAAATATTCTATAGCAATGAAATAAAATTCACTGATTCATGCAACATGGTGAAATATCATAAAAACTACACTGAAAGAATAAAACAGACACAAGAGTATGAACTGCATGATTTCATTTATGTGATGCTCAAAAATAGGCAATGTTTGATGATGACAGAAGTCAGAAGAGCAATTACCATGGGGCAAGGGGGAAGAGAAGATACTGAGAAGGGGCTGAAGGGAACTTTTGAGATCATGGATGTATTCTTTAACTTGATCTGGGTGATGGTCACAGAGGCAGAAAATAGCACCTACGGCAAGCACTGAAATCATGCCCTGTCCAAACATCTGACACCCAGATAATTTAGATAATTTAGATAATTTTACCATAACATCAGCTCAAAAGTACGTATCAATCTCATTAATCTTTTCCTTAGCACATTATGGCACTACATGAAAATTCCAACTGCACTTTCCTTGCTTTCACTGATGAAAATTGGTCTATGATGTTCTCAAAGTCATTTTTTTTCCAGTTTCTTGTCTTATTACGTTCAGCAGAGCAAAATAACATGGTATGCCTTGCCCCATGGAGGCTCTCAGATAGAAAATGTATTCCTTTTAACTTGCTGAATGATCTCTCACAGTGGTGATGCTTCATAGAAACTGCTCAGTGGCATCTCTCTTCAAGTGACACCCAGGGCACGTGCCATTCCTGCCATACCTTAGATATGCCTCTGCACGTAAGTATATAGATATGTAAAAACTCATCTCGCTGAACACGTAATTTTGTGTATTTAATGGATATAAATTTCACCTCAATATTTTTATAAGAAAAAGTTACTTTTAAGAGTCTCTCATATTTCTACCTATAATCTCAATTAGAGACTCTAACCAATCATACATATCCTTGCCATGTATATTTTTAATTCTTCCTTCCTAAAGTAGAAGGCAACTGACACATACTGAATATTTCCTGATACCAATCTGTGTACTAAGTCTTTGACACAAATGCTCATATAATCCTCATAATCTTATGAGGTATTATCGGTCATCCCCATTTCACAGATGGGGAAACTAAGGCACAAAGGGGCCCAGGGCCCTAAAAACAGTAAGGAACCAGCTCAGACTTGAAGCCAAGTCTGTGACGCCATATACCATCATATCCTAAAGCCTGGAGTGTATGTGATTCTCCCAGCACTTGCCTTTTGACAAACCTCAAACACATAAGCACTTTCCCTTGATCCGCATCATCCCCAGTTCTTCCTTACTAAATAGAAAGGCCTAAGTAGTACTTCCTGGTATTCCTCCTACCTTTGAGAGAAGAAATGAAACTTTGATTGATAAAAGAAACATGCTGAATCTTACTGTATTAGTTCATTATTGTAAAAAGTCAAGGAAAGGTTTATATATGGAAGGAAACTTTGTTGGAAACGAGGGGTGGGAGGGGAGGAGAGGAAACACCACAAAAAGGAAACTTATATGTGGTCTCCATCAAACATTAACTGGGGTGTATACTTTCCAGTAATTCCCTTAGAATTGATCAGCTTTCCCAGAAAATTGTAATTCAAATCACTCTATTTTCTTTCACCAGGGCAGGAGTCTCTTCCAGCCTGGAACATGTCTGATTCCCTCTTGGTTAGTTCCCTGGGCCTTCTGAGGAAATGTCCAACAGCAAACAGTCCTAGGCAGTGGCCACCCAATACTCCCAATGCTCCCCAGCTGGGTCCAGACTGTCCAACGTATGACTCTATTACATCAGTACACAGATGTCCTGTCAATACCCTTACTCTGCAAGTCTCCTCCAAGGCATGAGCAGCTTCCATATACTTTGGAGATTAGATCAAGGCTTACAAAGAAAGTTACCCCGGTTTTTTGGGGGTAGTTAGATGTATTCTCAAATCTTCCCCCTCTTTTAAATCTTCATTAATGAGAACTGTCACCTAGCTATGCTTTGGGAAAACTATCTCTACTTCTTTGGGTCCAAATAAAAGAGTAACCCTGCTATTATCCTCAACCATGACTCCAGGTTTAAGTTCAGGTCTTTGATCAAATTGGCCATGAAGCTAATAAATTAAGTTTTACGTTCCTTGCAGAGGCCCCTTCCAAGGTCCTGCACATAATTTTGTATTGGTCATTTTGTATTCTTTTTCCTAACTCAAAAATCACTACCATCAAGTCAATTCCAACCCATAGCAAGCCCCACTGGGTTTCCAAGGCAGTAAATCTCTATGGAAGTAGATTGCCCCATCTTCCTTCCATGGAGCAGCTGGTGGGTTTGAACCGCCAACCTTCTGGTCAAACACTTGGCACTGTATCACCAGAGTGTCTTTCTTTTTCCTAAAGAGGGACCTAAATTATATAAACTTCAGCTGCCACAAAGTCTGGATTTTCCCCACCTCTGAAATACATGTTGTTATAAGCAACAGATCTATGTTAAACCATTCACCTTACAAATCAAGATGATTTAGAAGGAGAAATACTTAGAATGAGAGAACTAAGTTATCACAAGAAGTATTAGGACACTGGGAGTGCACAGATACATGTTAAAACTTTTCTGCTTAATTTCATCTACTATCAATAACATTTTATTATTTGATAGTTAAATTTACAACGTACTAGTGAGAGGGGTTGCTGTTGGTAAGGCAATTTTTTTTTTTATTGCAGTTTTAAGGTTTGAAGTTTCTCTATTCTTGGAAAAGGTGGAGGTGGTTGAGAAGATGGCAACAGAAAATGTGAATACACTGCTAAATAAAAAACTCACTAAACAAAATTTCACAAGTGTCCTTCTAGCAGCAAAACTGCTTTAAAAGTGGTAGATTATGACATACCAGTAATATATCCATGAAAAGAAAAGGGAAAAAATACAGCCCTACAGTCATAACATGTCATATACAAAAGCTCTAAATATGTGCTGACTTAGCCTCTTCTTGGTTTTCCTAAGAGCTACTCAATCATGTTGGCCTATTAAAAAAAAAAAAAACTATCAAAGTTATGAAACTATTCATGCTCCTAGAAAAGTTTCCCTAGTTGGCACATTTAAGGATTACAATCAAATTTCTTATTTTTTTACATGAAGAAGGGTAAAGTTTAAACATCTACTTACATCTCAATCCCACTACTTAATCCAGTTAAGACAATAATAGGGGCAGAGAAGAAAGCCCACATAACACAAAATAAAAAGTGACAAAGGGAAAATAAAATAAACAAAGAAAATTATAAAAATCATACAACACAATCATAGTCCTATGCAAATAAATTTAATAAAAACAGGCAAAATTATTTACTTTCTATGAACAAAAACTTTACTAACATGAGGAAAGGAAAGCTGTAAAGAGATTGATAGACACAGAGGAAAGAACGTTATGGGGGACAAAACACTTAACTACCACCACCCCCAAGATAGTTTTACAAGGAATTCTACTAAACCTTTCAACCTGACAGGGAAGGGAAAGGAGAAGAGAAGCAGGGTGAGGAGAGGAGGGAGGACTGGTTATAGACCAATCTCAAGTATAAGTATTAATTGCAAAAGCTCCAATTTTTATAATTTCCAGGATCATATTAGGACCAGGCAATGTTTATTTCAGAAATGCAAAGATTCAAATATTAAGAAATCTATTAATATAATTTGCTATAGTAGGTCTAAAGGAGTAATAAGTACTACATTCATCACCAAAAACGCAGAAAAAGCATGACAAATTCAACATTTGTTTTTGTTTTAAAAAAATCACAAAACAAGAATGAACAAGTCCTCCTTGACATGAGATGAAGAGATAGATAAAATCCAACAGGATCCTTATACCAAAGGCACTAAAGCCAGTTGCTGCCAAGAGAGACAGCTATCACTGCTTCTACTCAGCACTATGCTGGAGCATCAGCTAATTAGATGAGAGAAAGAAAGTAAAGTATAAACTGGAAAAGGAAGGAATGGAACCAAAACTGAATAAAAAGTGGTAAAACTTATCAATATCTGAAGATAAAATAATTGTATACTGAGAAACAAAACAAGGAATCATCTGAAACATCATATAGAGTATGAGAATTCCTGACATTAATACTATGCCCTTCTACCTTGTTGAAATCAAAACCTTTCTTATATAAAACTATTAGTTAGAAGATATAACGGAAGACATGCCATTTATAATAGCAACTGGAAAGCATACAGATAAATTGAAAAAGAAGTAAATAAAACTTAGGGGGGAAACTTTAAGCATCACTGGAGGATACAGAAGACGACCTAAACAAATGAAAAGATACCATGTAGAAGACTCAACCTCATGTCAAGCCTCCCTCAGTAAATTTAAAAATGTAATGCAATGCCAAGAAAACTAGATAGTTTTCTTTCCACTTGAACTTAGATAAGCTGAATCTCATGATCATATAGAAAAATTAAGAACCAAGAATAAACAGACAAATTATTTAAAAGAAGAACAAAGAGAATCCTACCGTATATTATAATAATATATTAAGATGCCAACATCACCATCATGGTGTTGGCGAAAAATATTGAATGTCCATGCACCACTAGAAGAATGAGCAATCTTAGAGAATGTACAGCCAGAATGCTCCTTAGAAAGGAGAATGGCCAGACTTTGTCTCATGTACTTAAGTCCTGTTGTCAGAAGGGACCAATCCCTGGAGAAGAATATCATGCTTGGTAAAGTATGGAGGCAGGGAAAAGAGGAAGATCCTCAATGAGATGGATTGATATAGTGGCTGTGACAATGGACTCAAGCATAGCAATAACTGTGAGGACAGCACAGGACTAGGCAGTGTTTCATTCTATTTTACATAGAGTTTTTATGAGTTGGAGCTGACTTGACGGCACCTACCAACAACTTTAAAATGTCAGTAATTAAACTAACATGATACGGTGCATGAGAAGTTCAGAAATAGACTCAAACATATACCAGAATTCAGGAAATGAACAAGGAAGCTTCTCAAATCAATTAGGTAGAAAGCAACTTTTTTTTTTTTTTTTTGCAGTGTTTCCTCCCCTTCCCTCCCACCCCTGGAAACCAACAAAGTTTCCTTCCTTGGAAAAGTCAAACCTTTCCTTGACTTTTTTCAATAATGAACTAATATAATATTTGTCTTTCTGTGATTGATTTATTTCACTCAGCATAATGTCCTCCAGGTTCATCCTTGTTATGCAGTGCTTTGCAGATTCTACATTATTATTCAGTGTTGCACAGTATTCCATTGTGTGTATGTACCATAGTTTGCTTATTCATTCTTCTGTAGAAAGTAACTTTTTAATAAAGGGGTTATAATAACTGGATAGCCATCTGAACAAATGCACCACAATAATTGGATCAGATATTTAAATATAAAAAATAAAACCACAGAGCAGCAAAAGAAAACCCTGGAGAAATCCTTTAAAACTTGGCAGAGGGAAACCATTCTATTAAAAAGCTCAAGATCTAGAAGCTATATAAAGAAAATATAGATAAATTTGACTACACTGAAATGAAAAATATGTACATAGTAAGAAGTATGATAAGCAAAGG
>NW_006921759.1:1377065-1381028 GCF_000298275.1 Orycteropus afer afer
GTGGCTGGGCAGCTGGTGGTAGTTATTCCCCATGATGAGACTAGCAATCAACTCCATGGTGGGCTCTATCACAAGCAGCTGAGTAGCTGCTTTGGGCATGTGGTCAGCTTCCCGTATATAATCAGCAACTTTGGAAATGGTCTCTAGCTTGTGCCACGCTTGAACCCTGCATGTAGCCATGTTCAGCAGCCTCCCCATGCTCTGCCGACCTTGGGACTTACATTGGACTTGACTTAATGGCCTGCCATGTGGTTTGGTAACATCGGGACTGTGCCATTTTATTTGTCAACCTTGGGCTTGTGAGCCTCAGCAGCCTGTAGCTGCCTGAATAAAGATGCCTCCAGCTTCAGTGGGCCGGGAGCAAGAGCAGAGCTGAAGCTCAAGGTCAAGGGGCTTTCACCCAGCCCCTAGAACCTAGCACTTTGAACTCAGACTTAATGGCTCTAAACTGTAAGAGAATAGAGTCCTGTTTGTTAAGGCCACCCCATTTGTGGTACTAGGTAACCAGAACACTTGGTAGAGAGTCAGCGAAAAAGGGGAAGACTGTCTACAAGATGGATTGACACAGTGGATACAACCATGGGCTCAAGAATAACAAGGATTGTGAGGATGGCACAGGACAGGGCGGTGTTTCATTCTGTTGGACATGGGGGTGCTATGAGTTGCAATCTACTGGTAAGCACCTAACAACAACAATCATAAGTGAAGAAGACACATGTTGTGGTTGGTAGGTGATGTCAAGTTGATTCCATCTCATAGCAACCCCTTGTGACAGAGTAGAATTGCCCCATACGGCTTTCCTGACTGTAATCCTTACAGGAGCAGATGGAGTCTTCCTCCCCTGAGCAGCTGGATGGGTTCAAACCCACCAGCTTTCAGTTTGCAATCAAGTAGTTAATCATTTCCTCTACCAGGGCTCCTTAAAAGACACATACACTTCCTGTAAAGTACAATTTACAGAAAAGACATTCAACATTCTCATTTCTGAAGAGGAGTCCATAGACTACATTTGTTATTCTGGAGAGAAAAAAGTAACTGAGTAGGCATGTTATTGTTATTATTAGGTACCGTCAGTCAGTTCCTATTCAGAGCTACCACGTTTACAACAGAAGGAAACCTTGCCTGGACCTATGCCATCTTCACAATCCCTGCTATGTTTGAGCCCATTGTTGCAGTGACTGAGTCAATATATTTCCGTCTGCATGAGAAAGGTGTGGGCCTCTGCTTTCCTAAAGATTTACAACACCCTATGAGGAACATCCGTGGCCAAACACAGCCACACCCTGGGATTGTGCAATGCCTGCCAGCATCACACACTTGGTAGCTTTTGATGGGGACATCATGTGGGTTGACCCACACACTGGCAAGTTCACTCACTGTTTTGTACACATGAGTCAGTGAAAATGAAGATGTTAATTTATTTGGGCTGATTTGTGTCAGTGTCTATGTGGAGGCACGCAACACAAGGGATCTGCATGATACACTGACAAATACCAACTTAATAAACAAAAAGAGTACCAAGCCTGGAAGAAAAGAATAAATGCCTCTTGCAAAAACTTTAAGTACTTTATGCATTCAATCAAGTATGTTCTTATTGTTAACATATAGCCAAAGCCTAAACTCTCAGTCTGGTCATAATCTCCCTTTGGTTTTGAAGAGATGATCTCTGGAATTCATTATCAATGTTACCTCTGTTTAAACCAAGAGAAGGAATGAGCTCTGGTGGTATAGCAGTTAAGGCATTTGGCTGCTAACCAAAAGGTCGCATTTTGAAATTACTAGTCACTGTGGGAGAAAGATGAGGCAGTCTGCTTCTATAAATATTTACATCCTCACAAGATCAGATATGGGTAGGCAATCAGGAATACACACATGATGATACATAGGCTTGGCGGACGATATTCCTACATGCATATTTGTATGTGCTGTAAAAATGCCCCACTGTTCAGAAGGAAGATTGGGCAGTCCTCTTCCATAGAGATACCACCTCAGAAACACAAGGAGGGGTTGCTATGCATCAGAAACGACTCGACAGTAGTGAATTTGGTTTTTTTTATTTTGGTATAAAAATGTCCAAATGCATTATAGAGTTGACAGGGAACAAAATTAGGATAACTTCTTAGCCACAACTAAGCACCTTGACAGAGTGAATCACTGAGGCTGTGGTCTTAGGACCATGGTCACTGGGGACATCAAGATCAACTGGCACAACATTATACACAAAAACATTGTTCTACATCCTACTTTGGTGAGAAGCAGCTGGTGTATTAAAAGCTTACAAGTAGCTATCTAAGATGCAACTATTGGTTTCTCCTCACTCAGAGCAAAGAAAATCAAAGACACATGGAAATAGTCCAAAGGACTGATGGAACCCCAGCCTACATGACCCCGAAACCAGAGGAACTCAATGGGACATAGCTACCCATGCCAACCACTCAGAAAGGGATCAAAATTGGAGACCCTGGATAGGGTGTGGAAAAAAACTGTGGAACAAAATTCAAAAACATAAAAAAAAAAAAAAAAAGATTACTGGTTGGATACAGACTGGTGAAAGCACCAAGACTATGGCCCCTGGTCGCCCTTCAGAAATGGAAACAGTCTCACTCCCATGGCTCAACTCACAGTCAAACAATGGACAGGCTTAAGAGCAAAAAAAATAAACCAGGGAGATGCACTCCTTAGAACAATCAACCATGGGATATTAGAAGGGCAGCATTTCCACTGGGAGAAAGCTAAGGAACCAGGAATGCATAGACATGAAGGACACTGGGAAAAGGTAACTACAGCGAGGAAGTAGGAAGAGAGCTACTATATTGGGGGGATTGTAATCAGTGTAATGAAACTAGATGTATAGGAACTGCTGAATGTAAAATGAATCTTTTTTCTAAAATTTCACCCAAATCACAATAAAAAGTTAAAAAAGAAAAGATTTACAGCATTGGAAACTCTATGGGGCAGTTCTACTCTGTCCTATAGGGTTGCTAACAGTAGGAATCGACTTGATGGCACTGAGGTGTTTTGTTTGTTTTTGGTAAACCAAGAGAAGCACACTGGTTGCAAAGCAATACTAGAAATCACTGCCTATAATACCATTAGAGCAAATTAGCTGAGACTACAACACTCCCCAAAGTAATTTAACTTTTTGTAAAGGCCTGCAACCAATGTTCCCCCAACTTGCTTTCTTTTGCAAAAAGTGTATTTTTCCAGATATTTAATTAAAGCCAAAAGGGAGAGGCATTGGTGGTTGAGTAGTAGAATCCTCACCATTCATGCAGAAGACTTAGGTTTGATTCGCAGTCAATGCACCTCACACGCAGCCACCACCTGTCATTGGAGGCTTGTACGTCGCTGTTATTTTGAACAGGTTTCAGTGGAGCTTCCAGACTAAGAAAGACTAGGAAGAAAGGTTTGGCAATCTGCTTCTAAACACCAGTTAATTAAACTCTACAAAAGTTGTAAAAATAAAAATCACAGTGATGATTTGATCCTCAACCATCATAGGGATGACTCAGGACTGAGCTGTAATATGTTCTGTTGTCACCAGGAGTCCCAGGCTAAGGAGGCCAAATGAATAGCAGCTAACAACAATAACAAAAGCAAAAGGGCTAAATTACCTAACTCACAAAATTTGTCCTCGCCATCACCTGCATCCTAGTGCCTCAGGATCCACTCCTCGTTCCCATGTGAAATGAGTACGAAGGGGCTACCCAGTATGCAACATGCACATAGGCAAGGCCAATAAATCCCAGAGACTAAAAAGGATGAAAGCACAAAGCTGGAAGAACAGCATGGCCTTAACAGTAAGCAGGCCATCTTGAATGTCATCCCTCTCTCTAAAGGCTCATTCATCAAAACCATCCAGATTACTTTAAATTCTCTATTCCTATTTCCTATGTTGGGAGCTCTGGTAGCATAGTGCCTAAGGCACTTGACTGCTAACCAGAAGGCTGGCGGGTCAAACCC
>NW_006921759.1:1381128-1382609 GCF_000298275.1 Orycteropus afer afer
AAGTAAATCGCCTTCATATGAGAAACCAAAAAAAAAAAAAAACTACTGCCATCAAGTCGATTCTCACTCACAGCGATGCCCACAGCATTTCCAAGGCTGTAAATCTTTTTCAGAAGCAGATTGTTTCATCTTTCTCCCATAGTGTGGGCTGGTAGGCTCAAACTGCCAGCATTTTGGTTAGGGGCCAAATGCTTTAACCACTGTGCCACCAGAGCTCTTCTTAATATATGAAAAGGTCTTAGAACAACCTGATAGAAATTAAGACTAAGCTTCCTGTTCTAAACTATTAGAGTGGCAAAAACCCAAAAGCTCAACATATATTTTCACCATTCGTGACACTATGGGGAAAGAGAAACTCTCATACACTCCTAATAAGAGCACAAATAGTATAACTATTAACAAGGGCAACTGGCATTATCAACCAAAATTACAAATATTCTTTGACAGAGTAGTCCCACTTTTGGGAATTCACATTACAGATCATTTTATTGTAGCATTGCTTTTTTAACAGCAAAAGGTTGGGAAACACAAGGTCAAATGAACTAGCCCACATTCATGTAATGAAAGCTCTCATAGCTGTTTAAAAGGGAGAAACTTTTCAAATAATGAAGTAAAGATCTATGTTGCTGTTGTTGTTAACTGCTATTGAGTCCCCCCCTCCATCTCGTCCCCATTGATGGCAACCCCGTATACAATGAGATAGGACCACTGTGATCCATTCATATGTTTCACTGACTAATTTTTAAAGAAGTTTCCCAGGTCCTTCTTCCCATTCTGTTTTACATCATACCAACATGTGAGCCTTCGCTGACAGATGAGGAGTAACTGTACTTGAGGTACACAGGCCAGAAATCTAATACCGGTCTCCTGGATGCAAGATGAGAATTCTACCACTGAACCAACCCTGCCCCTCATGGAAAGATCTATAGAATAGATCATAAGTGAAAAGCACAAGATACAGATTACTGTTTATGGTACATCGTCTTTGGTGTTAGCAAGTCAAGAAAATAATAAACATTTGCCTTTGCTTGTAAGAGGATAAGAAACACTGGAAAGACACATAAGAACCTAAAATGAGGTAGAGGTACAGGACTAGGAATGGGACATAGACTTTCCAAAGTTCACCTTTTCAAGTTGTTATGATATTTGAGCTATATAATTTATTACTTTTCAAAAAATAAAAGGTAGTACATTAAATGTAAAGCCAGATTTAAAATGTTTACATAAGACCTTACAAACACATATGCTTTATGTGTTCATCTGTTAGGTCTTCTAGAATCACATGAGTTTGATGGCTCAGCATGTCCTTGGAATTATAAAGACAGAACAAAAAGAAACTGTATATGATCACTTTCCACATAACCAGCACATCACACTGTCACTTTAAATCTTACCTTAAAACACTTCCTGAGATCTCAAAACCTACTATACAGCCACAGTAGTCAAAACTGCCTGGTATTGGTTCAATGACAGATACATAG
>NW_006921759.1:1390127-1400960 GCF_000298275.1 Orycteropus afer afer
TTGGCATCGATTGTAGAACCAAGCAACGTGAATTCTTTGACAACCTTAATCTTCTCTCCATTTATTGTGATGCTGCTCTTTGGTCCAGTTTTGAGGATTTTTGTTTTCTTTATATTGAGACGTAATCCATACTGCAGACTGTATTCTTCAACCTTCATCAGTAAGTGCCTCAAGTCATCTAACTAATTTAAGAGCTTTCAATTATGTCAAAGTCATCAATATCAACCTCACAATAAGATCAAATCAATGCCAAAGCACAATTACTCAACAGGATCCCCTCTTCACAGTTCTTGATGCTCTGGAACACAGTATGAAGATCCCTACCTATTTTCTAAATCAGGGAGGGTAAAGAGGTTTCATTAGGAAAGCCAACTCTGGTAAGCAGCTGTCTGCATGACTGTGTTAAGAAAGATTTTTAAGGCCACATCTTTGTTTGGTGTCAAAGACTTCATCAACTAATGATATCTTCTGGAGTTACAGAGGGAAGGAGGGGAGGAAACAGGCAGGATGAACTTGTTGACCTATTATTTGAGATTAGGATAGAGTCCAAAGTTTTACAGAAGTAAAGATACCTTCTATTTTCCAACTTTTGCATCTCTACAATATTTGTAGTAGACATACACTTCTTTTTCTCTTGAGAAATACCAATAAGAAAAGTTAATTTTTGATGATTGTATACTTCAACAGTTCTCTATAAATTTACAAAACAATCAATATTGATTATAAAATGAGATCTTAATCCCAAATATAAATGCTAATCATGAAATTAACCATGTGTACCTATATTGAAGCAAAATGGGAGGGGCATGAACATTCCATAATGTAATCAGTTATCAGTGAACACTACAGAGCAGCAATAAGTATTTAGAATAACAAGAATATTTCCATTTTTAACATCCCACTTGATATAATGTAAACCCATATCTTAGCTGCTAACTATATTAATGCTGTTGATTTAAACATTACTAATTTGATTAAACATTAAATTCCATTAACTGTGCAATTCTATTCATAATACTCCACTCAAATGAGCCATCAATTCAATAAAATGTCAACTTTATGATTTGGCATTTATGCATGGTATCTTTGATTATGATGCTAAATATTCTCAATAGACTTACTTATTCAAATATTTTCTTCATGAATGTAGATTTAACTGTTTTGAGTTTCCTACTCAGTGGCAAAGCCAACACTCAGCAGAGGATTTTCCAGTTGTGGAAGAGTTGCCTTAACCACCAAAAGGAAAATTAGAAGGTATTGGCCAGAGAAGCTGGTAAGGAAGGTTTTACAGAGTAGGGAGGGGTGGCAAAGACTTTTGAGTAAGACAGACAAATCAAGATTCTTTTTCGGCTGCCTTTGACTAGCTGTGTGATCTGAAGTTACTTGACCTCTCTCATCCATCATTTCCTCACCAGTAAAATGAGGACTGACAAGACCTATGTCACATAAATAATTTTGCACAATGGAGTCAATATTAAGTAAATGATAGTAGTTAATATTATTGATAAGTTTCTTGCCTACAAGGTAGAAACAAAATAGAGAAGCTTTGAACTTTTGATTGGCATTTCCTTTGGGAAGTACAGAGGGTAGGAGCTGGCTAGAAGGGATGAGATGGAAAGATTGGTTTGGGGAACACTTTTAAAATGATAAACTGAATTGCTGAGATGTCTGTTCCTCCCAAAAATAAGGAGGATGATCCTACATAAATAGAGGATGAATTCTTCATTGATTACCCTATCATCTGATCCTATCCTCTTCTCATTCTCCTATAATCCTTTACTCTCAGTTCCCACTCAGCTTTCCAACCTTCCACAGTACTGAGATGCGGGTACCCTCTTCCAAACTGCTGAGGGGTTTGAGATTAACAAGAGCTAAATCACTAAGACGAAGTTAGTTCTGGAGGTAGAAAGAAGATTTAAGATCTACTTACATTAATTATGTTTAAAATTTTAAGATATTAATTTTACTGAAAATAGGGGTAAGGCAAAGAGTGTGCCATTCACTTTGCTCTGCTATCTGAAAAGAAAAACAATCTGTAAAATAATAGAGTATGTTTCATGAACTTTCTAACTGGTTTCTTACAAAGGGAGCCTTCTTTCTGTAGATGAGGTCTTAAATATCTGTCTTCCTACAGTGCAGTGAATTACTTAATATGAACTTTCTAGCCATGTATAGTCTTGTGACTCTTACAAAATGAATGAATGAGCCAGAGTATACAAATAAGGTGCTTGTTGACCACAAAGAGGATTGAATTTAAAAAAAGAAAAAAAAAAAAAAAACTCACTGCAATCAAGTCGATTTCAACTAATAGTGACCCCCTTTGGGACTCCAAGGTGGTAAATCTTTACATAAGTAAATTGCCCAGACTTCCTTCTGCAGAGTGGCTGGTGGGTTTGAACTGCCAACCTTCTAGTTAGCAGTCAAATAACATATGCACGATAGTATTGGTAATAATGCAAATAAGGTACCTGGAACCCTTTAGGGTCCAGACTATGCCAATAAGGTGTATGAAACTCTAATGAGATGACTGTTCAGTCATGCTGACCAGCTAGGCTTAAGGGAGACATGGAGAGAAAGAAGGAGTTGGAACACAGAAAACATTGAGAGAAAGGAGCGAATCATTAGCAAGTGATAACAGCACGAGACTGCAGGAAGCAGGAGACCAGCACAAGATGGCAGAGGTGGGGATTGTCAATCCATGGAGCTAAGAGTTGTAACTCTCACAACTAAGAAGGCCCTGAAAAAGGGGCAAGGCACAGCAGCAGAGGGCAAGAAGAAGCTGTTCTGATCAAGAACTGTATCCCAACTTGTACCCTGCTACTTCCCCAATAAACCGCTTAACTGTGGGTATAGTGCATGAGTTCTGTAAAATATTGCAGCAAATTACTGAACCCAAAGATGAGAGGGAGATTCCTGAGAGTAGGAAGAGTAATTGATGTTAGAGATGATGTGCAGCAGTTTGGAAAAGTTTGACGTTTAGGATATCTTTAACCTCTGCTTCATAGGAACTAGCTTTGTGCTGATCCTTACAAAAGAAATTAATTCATGTAGATGGTGTCAGATGGTGGGATTTGCTACAACAACCCAGACTCACTGGAATATATGATGCTTTTGGAAAAAGGGGGCTAAAATAGAGAATGTGAAACCTTTGGGTTCTGGATAGAATAAAAACACCCATGGATTGAAGCAGCTGTGATGTTGCAATCAATTACCCAAGGCCAAAGCTACTTATGGAAGTAAGAGTGGTAGACCTAACTCTAAAGCAACTGGCTAGTTGGATGCATAAGGAAACACAGAGTGACCCACCAGCCACTCCTCGGAAGGTTGGGCAATCCTACTTCCGTAGTGATACTGCCTCAGAAACCCAAGGAGGGGTCGCTAAGAGTCGGGGCCGACTCAACAGCACATAACAACACAACAACAAAGGAAAGGGCAAGACATACAATTACTTGATTGCTATTATCAGTCAGAAATAGTTGCAACGGCAGGGAAAAGGAAAGTAGGGGCAAACTGTAGCACCAAACAAAGCCCAGATCCAGTGCAATCACTAATCTCAGGGCTGACCTAGAAAGGAAAAAAGGTGTTGGAGCAACAGAAAGTACCCCTATGACTGGTGAGTTACTTGAATTCACCAGTTACTGTCATACTTTGGTTAGAAGAGACTTGGACTTGGTTCAGATCTCAAGTATAATGATATATTATATTGATAATATTACGTTAATGTCAAACACCAAAGAACAGGCTAAGGCTGATTTGAATACAGTGGTGGCTCACATGACCAAGAGAGGCTGGTTAATAAATCCAGCAAAAATTCAGGGCCCTACCCAAACAGTGAAAGTCTTGGGCATAATTTGGGCAGAAAATACCTGTGACATTCCACAGGCAACCAAGGATAGATAAGTCACTGTTGCTACCTACCCCTAAAACTAAGCAGGAGGCCCAAAGTCCAGTTGGTCTATTTGGGTTTTGGAGAGCACATATTCCACATCTGGGAATATTGCTAGCTCCCATCCATAAAACCACTACGAAGAAAATTGCATTTGAATGGGGCCCAGAACAATAGCAGTCTATATTTTCATTATAAAAAGCAATGTCACTCTCCCTGCCTTTAAACCCTTATGATCCACATTCAGACATGATTTTGGAGGTGTCTGTTACACTTGCATATTCAGACTGCAGCTTATAGCAAAAGCTTGAGAACAGTGCCCTACAGTGACCACTGAGATTCTGGATTAGAAAGTTTTCAGACACTACAACATGATATACGCCATTTGTAATGCAATTATTCACCTGCTATTGGGTGTTTACTGAGACTTCCTCAATGACAAACGGACATAAAATCATCATGAGACCTAAAATACTCATAATGTCTTGGGTGATATCAGAGAAAACTCTAATAAGGAGAACAGTGCCCAAAACAGGTCTATAATAAAATGAAATGGTTCATAAAAGAACAACCTACCGGGGGAAATGAAGGGAGACATCCATTGTATCCACAAGCAGCTGACTTTTTTCACATAGGTCCTACCCTAGAACCACCTGAGAAGCTGCCAGACTCCATTGCTACATGGACAATTCTCTACAAGCAACTTTTGGCTGACAAGCAGAAGGCTGCTTGCTTCACAGATAGCAGTTCCAGGGTGCATGGACAACATTTTATGTGGGAAGTTGCTACATTAAGACCAGCAAATAGAAAGACCCTGATTGAAGAAGTTACGAACAGGCCAGCTCAGTGGGATAGTTGCAGGGAACATCAAGCTCAATTGGCATAACATACTACACAAAACACTGTCCCACCTCCTACTTTGGCAAGTAGCAACTGGAATCTTAAAAGCTTACAAGCAGCCATCTAAATGCAATGTTGGGTCTCTCCTTGTCCAGTGCAAAGAAGAATGAAGAAAAACAAAGATTCATGGAAACAATTCGTCCTAGCAACTGTATACCATGTGATCTTCAGCCTATATGACTATGAGACCAGAAGAACTAGATGGTGCTGGGCTACCACTGTCAACCACTTGGAGGGGGATCTATGTAGAAGATCCTGGATAGAGAGGGAGAACAATATGGAACAAAACTCAAAATCATTTGGGGAAAAAAAAAAAAGCAGGACCAGGTTTGCTGGTCTAATAGAGCCTGGTGGAACCACTGAGACTATGGCTCCTAGCTGCCCTTCAGGTCTGGAATTGAACCCATACCTGTGGCTTCCAGCCAAACAAAAGACAGGCATATGAGGTGAACATTTACCTGAGGTAGATGCACTCCTTGGAGAGAACAATCATGGGAGAAAGAAGGGCTGTTTATGCACAGGGAGACAGCTTAGGGGGCAGGAGTGCATGGAGGGATGGACACAGGGAAGAGGTAACTGTCCGGAGGAAGTGAGAGGGGAGCTGTTGCATTGGGGTAAATTGTAGTCAATGTCTTGAGACAAAGTGTATGTGAACTGTTGTATGGAAAGTAAATTTGCTATTTGCTCTGTAAATTTTCACCCAAATCACAATTTAAAAAAAAAAAAAAAAGGTCAGCTCAATGGATTGAACTGCATGCTGTCATCCTAGCCGTGATGGAAGAACTGGGCAATGGGGAGAGCCCATATGTTTGGATTTTTGCCAATTCATAGGCAATGGTCAACAGTCTGGTTATATGGTCAGGCAAATGGGTGATGGAAAATTGGACTATTGGTAGCATAGTGCCTAAGGCATTTGACTGCTAACTCCTCAGAAGGAAGATCAAGCAATCTACTTCTGTAGTGATACTGCCTCAGAATCCCAAGGAGGGGTTGCTGTGAGTTGGATATGACTCAACAACAGTGAAGCTTAGGTTAGGTTATGTACTTTGGGAAGCACTCTGGAAATTTAGAGGACACATTAGAGTAGAACATGTTGATGCTCATCAGAAGAACACTCTTTCTAGATTAGAAAGCAATTGGAATCAGCAAATGGACCTGTTGGTACACTCACTTGAGGTGGCCAATTAGGTTCATGAAATAAATGGACAAAGGGGGCTGTAGCAATGCAGAGATGGTCGAATCTAGACACATCCCTCTTGTACACTCTGAGGTAAAAAATGCTAATAAGGACTTCTCTTTCTACCAGTAAGAAAGATAGTAATTGCAGATGGCTATGGGGTAGATTCCCTGAGGGAAAAATCCTGTGCACAGCTGTCAAGTTGATAATATTGGACCAATGATGCCAGTGGCACCAGAGACCTACAAATGGATCTTCACATGAATAGATAGTTCTCTGGACTAGGCTTTGTATATTCCATGATAGATACAGATGTCAAAAACACCACTGAGGGATTGGAACAAAAGATATTACCAATATGGGTCACCAGGTTACATTTCATCAGACCAAGGAACATGCTTCACAGCCCAAAGAGGGCAGCAATGGGCCAATAAACATCATACTAAATGCACATACCATGTCGCATAAACCCTCAGAGTAATGGTGTGGTGCAGTGAATTACTTCGTATGGCTTTTCTAGCCATAGTCTTTGTAACTCCCACCAGATTACTAGACTGCTGAGTGGGACCATGCATATAAGGTGTGTAGAACTCTAATGTTGGGATTGGTTTGTTTTGTCACTCTTGCAGGTTTAAAATGAGCCTTTATAGAGACAGAAGGGGGATCTTACTGCTATCGAGAGAGAAGATCTGGAAGTGAAGTAGAGTGCATCCTTGGACCTGGGATCCCAGCACTGGACATCTTTGGCAGACATCCCCCAGCAGAGAGAGATGCCCAACAGAGAGAGATGCCCAGCAGAGAAACAGTTGCAATGGAATCAAGAAGCATTAGACAAAGCACTGGGCTTTCTGGCCCACGGAGCAAGAAAGCTGAGTGCCCTTGGGCAGAAGCCTTGCTGTCAGAGTAGGGTGCACCTAGGGGTACCTAACAGCAGAGCTAAAAGTGCTTTGTAACATTTGCCCAATCAGGACAGAGGCCAGGCCAAGAGTTGAAGGGCCAGAGAGGTATATCTGAGGGCATAGCAGACGGGAGATTGTCCTGATTGAAGAATTGTATCCTGAGCACATTCTTGAACCTGAATTGTAGGCTGTTATTTCCCTAATAATCCCCATAAGCCCCATAATCATGTGATTTCTGTGTGGCCATTGCAACAAGTTATCAAACCCAACAGAGAAGCAGTGAATGCTGTGCAAGGGATGGTTGGTGTCAGAATTAGTAAAAGCCTAGAGGGTGGCAGCATGTCTGGCCTTATAGGAATAAGCCATGAGATGCTGATGGTGATTATCTTCCTCTTGTAAAGTCAGAGGAGGTCAGAGGATGTGGCCTCCATGCCCTTTTTGCAAGTGGTTTGATAGAGAATTGGAATGCGCAATTGAAACATTTGTTATCTAAATGAGGGGAGATAAAGGCACATGCTCACACTCAACATGAGGATGGCAAAAGGAGGATCACCACTGGAGATTCCTATGCTTCTTTGGGAGATCTGGGGAGAAGGGGGGTGATGCTGCTGCTGCTGTATAGTTCTTGTCACATCAAGTAAAATTTCTTTTTTCCTGCCAGATGCTATGGTCCCAAGACCAGGGATGCAGTTGTAGGTGCCAGAAACAGGAGTGATCTCTAAGTCAGAGACTGTAATTATACCTCTGAACCAGTACTCCAGAATTCCCAAGGGCCTGATCAGATGGATTGTACCTTCCCCTAATCTGGCTAAATTCAGATTGACAGTGAATACTGCCATAATGCCTTGTGGTTAAGATAGTCCACTAGTGTTGAACCTATGTAACCCTACCCAACATGAATGGGAGTGGACTGAGGGGAAAGCACTTGCTAGACTAGACTTGCTACCAGCAGCTGAACCTGATGTCCCTTTCCAAGGGGTAAAAATAAGGGAAAAATGGAAGGAAGGAGAAATAATGGCTGAAGGTAATAAATGGTTATACAGCAGGGAAAATCTAACATTATGCTGATTCCTTGAGAGAGGCTCAGAGCAAAGGAAAAATCTCTCAGTTAAATTTTATCAGAGGCCAGAAGGGTGAAGATGAGATGCCTTTTGGAGAACCCAACCGGATCAGATGAACATCTGTAGCAGTCCTGAATGGTGGCTGGTATTTGAGTAACCTCACCCTGAGGACTCTGCCCTATTGAAAAACTAACTGTTAATGACTGTTTTGGACTGTGAAAATGACTGGGAGGAGGCCGTTATCCTCCAAGTATGAAAAGATCAACGCTAGAACTTCCTCACCCATCAATTAACGATGCAGCTATAAAACTATTAATTTTGTCTCATCTTCTACCCTTTGTTTTCCTGCCTAACCACTTCATATTGCTTAGTCACTGTTGGCCAGTTAAATACTAAATCATTTACGTTCAGAGGTTTAAGAGCACATAGTTATGTGCAAGTTTCTAATTTGGGTGCTGCAATCAGGTAACACACTCACAGTTAACCCAAAGTTTGGAGATTCAAATCTACTCAGAGTACCTTTGAAAGAAAGACCTGGCAATCAACTTCCAAAAAATGAACCATTGAAAACCCAGTGGAGCACAGATCTTCTCTGATACTCACAGGGTCAACATAGACATGATGGCAACTGAAAAGACATCTTAGGAGAAGTGGAATTGTGGGGTTATAGTGTAATTGTGAGGTCTTTAAGTTGTTGTTAGGTGCCACTGAGTCAATTCTGACTTAAAACAACCCCATGTGACAGAACAGAATTACCCTGTAGGGTTTTCTTTGCTGTAATCTTTATGGAAGCAGATCACCAGATCTTTCTTCCAAGGAACCACAGGATGGTTTTGAACTCTCAACCTTTTGGTTAACAGCCAAGCATTTGAACCACCCAGGCTCCTTTCAACTTTGCTAGGTAAGTACTGTCAAATTGCTTTCCAAAGTGGTTAAACTAAGTTTTCACTTCAGAGAAATACAGATGACTAATCTGATGATTTTCAAACAAACAAATAAACATAACAACCAAATCTTTGCCTTCTACAGAACTACATTAAAATGTGAGAATAAGAGTGCATGCTATCCTATTGAATTTTCTCAGAATCACCTGCTATTAAGGAATTTTTGTTTAAGAAATTTTTGTTTCAAGAACAAAAATTCTACCTCTATCCATAATAAGAAGGAGCTCTGATGGCACAGTGGTTAAGGCATTAGGTTGTTAACCAAAAGGTCAGCAGTTCGAACCCACCAGCCACCCTACAGGAGAAAGATGAAGCAGTCTGCTTCTGCAAAGATTTTCAGCCCTGGAAACCCTAAAGGGCAGTTCTATTCTGTCCTATAGGGTCACTATGAGTCAGAATTGGTTTGAGGGCAATGAGTTTTGGGCATCCCTAATAAAACATTCATATTTCCAATTTACCAAAACCAAAAATCAAACTCACTGCCATTGATTCAATTCCAATTTACAGCTTGTTTGGTGGTGGAGGGAGAAGGGGTGGAGAGGTCAAAAGATACAGGTAGAAGAGAAATTTAGGAGAAGGGTTAAATTAACAGTAGACCACCTAACCCAAAATCTTCATGTGTGGTGTCTGTTAAGTTGGGGAGCAAGAAGGACTTGTGGAGGCTGAGTTCTTTCCTTATTGCCAAAAATGCTGAGTCAGGCCAGCAATAGATGAATACATAGAGGCCTGAGGGAACAGTTGCAACATGACTAAACCATAATCTCTTTATTTGTATTGTTTGTGAGTCATTCCCAGGTCAAGGAAATGCAGGCCTTTATTTATATGATGACATGACCCCTGGTGGTACAGTGATTAGCTTCTACCTAAAAGGTCAGTGGATCAAACCCACCAGCTGCTCCAAGGGGCAAAGATATGGCAGTCTGCTCTGTAAAGATTTACAGCCTTGGAAATCCTATGGAACAGTTCTCTGTTCTTCAGGGTTGCTACAAGTTGGAATTGACTCGATGGCAGTGGGTTTGGTTTTGCTATTCATATAGTGGGTAATGATTCAAAATGTCCTAGTACCATGATGCAATTGTAATGAAATTAATCTTGGGTCACAAAAATTACATCATTACAATTAAAATTTGAAAAGTTGCTAACTGGCTCAATCCTGATAATAATAACTACTAGAAATCAATGCAAAAAGTGAGATGGGCAGGTCTTAATAGTCAATAGCCCCTTGTGCTACTTACAACAGGTAAAACAAGGCCCAGAGTCTAAGGAGATGCATTTGTCCTGTGGTTAGAGTGGTGAGATAACCAATGATGCAAAGAAAATAAGTATTTTCTTGTATTAGCCTTCTATAACTATGGCTCAAGCACAATAGCTCTCAGGGAATGAACTCCATATTCTCCACTTAAATCAGAAGGAAGGTTGGGCAATCTACTTCCGTAGTGATACCTCCTCAGAAACCCCAAGGAGGGGTCGCTATGAGTAGAATCTGACTCCACGGCAGTGAGCCTGAGCTGAGCTCTCCACTTAAAAAGTTCAATGCTCAGGACAATGGAGTCCCTGACGAGTGCAGATGATTAGCACACTTGGCAGCTAAGCAAACGATTGGAGGTTCAAGTCCAGCCAGAGGCACCTCAGTACAAAGGCCTAGCAATCTACTGCCAAAAAAATCAAGCACTGAAAACTCCAAGGAGCACATTCCTACTCTGACACATATGGGGTTGCCATGAGCCAGAACAGACTGTACAGCAACTGGTGGTTTGGTTATAACACACTTATCTGGTGGGGGGAAAAGTTTATTTGCATCTTTGTATTAACAATAAGGAAAAAGCCTTAAACCTAAAAGAGGAAGGTGTAATCATTGGAGTTTCTTAAGGAGATCCTAGGAGCTCTGGTAGCATAGTGGCTAAAGCACTTGACTGCTAACCAGAAGGCTGGCGGTTCAAACCCACCAGCCACTCCTCGGAAGGAA
>NW_006921759.1:1405865-1413190 GCF_000298275.1 Orycteropus afer afer
GGCAGTATTTCGTTCTGCTGTGCATGGGGTCGCTATGAGTCGGAAACGACTCGACGGCACTTAACAACAACAACAACAACAACCTACCAAATTGAAACACCCTGTGTCTTTTTTAATTCATGGGCCAAGACACATACCACCACCACTCTAATCTATAGGGTCTCATAAAATTTCACCAAGATCACTGCTGACAGCTCAACATTTCACCAAGTATAGCAGAAAACCAGCAAAGAACACATATACTTTTAAAAATGAATGTAGAAAATAAAAAATTAAATCTGCTATATCTGAGAGAAAGTATTTGACATAAAAAGAGGATCAAGTACAGCCAGCAAAATTCAATCTTGGTAAAAATGATGTTTGTGATAATACTTTATTTAATTTTACAGCATGAAACTACAACTTATATCATCACTTGCATATAACAATGCATTTACACAAAAATGTTCAAATGTGTCCACTCAATACTTGAGTAAATATCACTTTCACTTAACATTATCTTTAGCTTTGCTAGTTCCAAAACTCAACATAATATACAATTTTTGTAATTCCTTTTAGACAAGTTACTGAAAGATAAATTCTTTCTAGTGAAATATTTGACATTTTGGCCCTTTTATCCTAAATAAAATGGGCACAAAATTTTTTCTACAGGATTTTTAAGAAACATATAGGCTTAGTCTTTGAAAGGTCTAAAAATTAAATCTACTTCTTCCTTATTACATAGCTATTGTTCCCACAGAATTCTATTTCCCTATGGGAGCTCTGGTGGTGTAGTGCATAAGGCATCTGACTGCTAACCAGAAGGCTGGTGGTTCAAACCCACCAGTCACTCCCCGGAAGGAAGGTTGGGCACTCTACTTCCAAAGTGATATCACCTCGGAAACCCAAGGAGGGAGGAATTGTTATGAGTCAGACCTGACTCATTAGCAGTGAATCCAGTGTTTTAAAAATTTCTTAAAATTCTTATTCCAAGTAGAAAATTTTATTTAGACATAAATAGAGGCAGGGATTAATTGGATCAGTTGATTTGTTAGCTCACTTCTGCCAGAAGCTAACTGGTGTCATATGGGGTAAAGGGCACCATGGACAAATAGGTTTAATTTTATTTATTAATGATATGGTAGGTCAGGATATGTGTGTACTTGTCTGGGCCTGGTTTTGTGTGGCTGGGCATCTATAAACATAGTTATTCCCCACGATGAGACTGGCAATCAACTCCATGGTAGAATATACCGTGAGCAGCTGAGTAGTTGCTTTAGGGATATGGTCTGCTCACTTTAGGAATGGTCTGTAGTTTTTGGCACGTTTGACCTCTGCATGTAGCGAAGTTGTTTAGCAGCCTTTCATACCCTGCTGATCTCTGCACTTTTTCTGTACTTGAATTAGTGGCCTGCCATGTTGTTTGGTAATACTGGAACTTGTTGACCTTGGGTTTGTCAGCCTCAACAGCCAGCAGCCACCCAAGTGAAGCTTCAGTGAGCCAGAAGCAGGAGGCAGAGGTGAAGCCCAAGGTTGAGGGGCTTTCACCCAGCCCTTAGGGCCTGGCACTTTGAACTCAGATTTCTAGCCTCCAAAACTATAAGAAAATAAACTCCTATTTGTTCCAGCCACCTATTGGAGGTATATTCCTGTCAGAGTGGCACTAGGTAACCAAAACAAATAACAAGTTAAATAAAATTAAGCAAATTTCTTTATTGTAGCATTTTCACAGCCTTTATTACTATAGGAACTCTGGTGGCATAATGCCTAAGGCATTTGACAGCTAGCCAGAAGGCTGATGGTTCAAACACACCAGCCACTTCTCAGAAGGAAGACTGGGTGATCTACTTCTGTAATGATACCACCTTGGAAAACCCAAGGAGGAGTCACTATGAGTCAGATCTGACTCGACGGCAGTGAGTTTGTTTTTTTTTTGGTTTTATTACTATGTAATAAGACTCTCCAAAAGGAAGGTATAGTGTGTAGTGATTCCAAAGCTTATTTTACTGGGGACTTATTTTTCATTTCATCTATTACCAATCAGCATTCAGCAAGTTTTTTGACAAACATAATTTGAAAACCACAAGTTAGAATAAGTTGCTAATGAAACCTCAATAATAAGTTTCAAGTCCCATGTGTTCCAATAAGCTTTATTTATTTATTTTTTAATCCTTAACCACATCTTTAAAACCATGGACAGTCATCTTTAAATTTATGCTCTCATAAGGAAAATAATACCTCTAAAAATACATAGATGAATTAGCATATATTATAACCTTAACAAGAAAAAATCAATAAAACTCAGGTAATTGCTATTTTGCATGAAGGGAAAAATTATGAATAAACCAAAGTCTATATAATGCATTGTTTTCTGCATATTTTGAGCTTAAAATTGTTATATGCAATTGTATCTGATTTGAATATTTTAACAATTATAATGAAAAGGAAGGCTTACCAACAGAAGCTGAGTTTTTAAGAGCTGACTCCTTTGGGACTCCTTTTTCAATTCGTAATGTGGCCCACTGTTCAAAAACAAGAGATATCCATTTAAACTGTTGACAGACAAAATTTAAAATACTTAAGCTATGCTTATCAGATGTGAGATTAAACATTATACAAGGTCTTATTTGAGTTAAATACTATCAGTATTTCAAGTCCCAAGTATATTTCCTGATATCTAATAAAATGAGGAAACCATCATTTTTACCCTATCTAAATCCTTCTCAGGTTCTTGGGTGGTACAGTTTGCACTAGACTGCTAACCTAAAGGTTGGTGGTTTGAACTCTCCCAGTGGTACCATAGAAAACAGGCCTGGCAATCCTGTTTCCATAAAGATTACAGCTGAAAAACTCCATGGAGCAGTTCTACTCTGTCACACATTGGGGTCACCATGAGTAAGAATCAACTCTGTATCAAGAAGTTGTTTTCTTGTTTTTCGTTTTTTCCACCCTTTACGCATGCCTTTTTCTTAAGCCCTAAGAAATCACTTCTTGACAAGGCCATAAGACGTGGTGATCAAGAGCACAGGTCATGGACTCAACATGGTCTAGGTTTAAAGTTATTTAATTTCTCTGGGTCTCAGTTTCCTCATCTATAAAATGAGGGTAATAGTTCCTATCTCACAGTGTTGCTATGAGGATCAAATGATATAATACATGTAAAGGCCTAAATACAGAGCCCAAAGAAAGGTAACTACTATTCTCCTAACAAATTAGGCAGCACTCAGAAGTGAAACATACTCAATGAGGCCTATTACCTGCAACAGAAATAAGCCCCTAGGAAGGGGCTGTGTGCAACTAGGAAAACTAGAGAGGAATCTGTGAGATCACTAAGTAGCTCATTAGTCCACCTGGTCACCCACCTGTTAAGACACTTAGCACAAATGTTATGATTATAAGGATCCATAGATTTGATAGAATTTGAAAATTAGAAAAACCAACTCCTATTTTGCTTTAACTATACAAAAGAGTGGAAAGAAATAAAGTTTTTTTTTTTTCTGTTTTGCATTTTGTACATATTATTTACCACTACATCATAGTTCAAAAACTACAAGTGAATTTTTTAACTCAGCACACCAGAGAATCCTAATGGCTATTTTTCTAGTTTAGAAAAGGAACAACTAAAATGCTATTTAAAAGATTACAATTCTAGAAACTAACAATGTCTAAACTGCCTGATTTGAGTGGGGTGGGAGGGGGGAAAGCAATATAAGAGGCTTTGTAATGATCATGATTAGAACTTAAGCACTCTTGAAGGAGCAAAAGCATGGAATTTATTAATGTGTAAAAGCATAAAGTCTTCTTTCATCAGTAGGGCTCAAAAGGAATCAAACAGAGAGGTAATTAATAAGAAAATAACTGATCAAGAATAAATTGCCTGAACATGCTCCTGAAGGTCAAGTCATCAGGTATCATCTGATCCATCAGGACCCCTGCACAAGAATCCAAACCAAGTAGGAACATGCCATTTGCACTTAGAGAATGATGTATAAATAGAGGTCTAATCTTCCAGACTTCAAGTGCCAAATCACTAGCAATAACAAAATTCAGGCTGAATCTTGTTGCATCCTCTTTTCTTCTGTGCCGATTTGGTTCTCAAACTCTGGTTTGAGTAGGAATCAATTCTCAAAACTCTCAAAACCTTTCATCTATTCTCAAACTGAGGTAAAAGGTTTATGTACATAGTTTTCTACTTAATGCTTTGGCATCTATTATAACTTGCAAATAGACCAAATAAATGATTAAAAGTTTGTAAACAATCAATCATTGTTAATCTAAGCACTCACTGTTTTTGTATTATGGGCATGTGATTTTATATTTTATACAAATGGTAAATACCTTAGGCCAGGACAATTATTCCCCACTTACATAATGAAAAATACTAGTATTTTGTAACATTCATTAAATAGTATGATGTCCTACAAAGAGCTCCATGTTCTGCCATCAGACAAGTTTCAGGACCTACAACGTCTCCTGAAAGGGTAACTCCAAAGTTCTGCCCTACAAAAAAGCAGGTATGTTATTCAAGATTAGCAAAGTTCAAGGTTGGAAGAAAAATCACTTAAGCCAAAGGAAATTTGCACTGGAAAACCATTATCCTCTTTAGGTTGACTCTCCAGTGAAAGTGAAAACATGCCAAAGCTTTGTAGTCAGAGAAAGTCACACTGAATTGTGGCTCTGCCACTTCATACCTGTAACCAGCAGATTTTCTCAGAGTAATATGACGTCTGCAAATGACAGTAACCTCTAAGGACCTCAGTTTCATCATCTCTTAAATGGGGAAATACCACCAGGGCATGGTAAAGATTAAAAACGTTAATATATATGGTGTCCAGCACATACTAACACTAGAAAATGTTGGCTTCCTCTTCCTTCCTCTCACCCCAAACTTTAATAATGATCAGTTAATCCCAGATTCTTAGTGCATCTCTGAATAGAGATACTGCTGTATTAGCTGATCCACTAAACCAAATACAAAGGTAGAATCTCTTCCAGAGATTCTGAACCTCTTCCAGAAGTATCTCAAAACACATCTGTCCTTGTTTTTCTTTTTTAATATATTTAGATGAAAATTTACACAGCAAATTTGTTTTCCATGCAACAATTCATTGGAATCCCTACAATGTAACACCATTCTTCCTACTTCCTACCTATGTTTACCATTTCCCTTCATCCTTCACTTATCCTTTTCTTAGATTTCTTGTTGTTATTGTTATGGATCATTGCATGTGTTCTGATTCACAGAGATCCTATGTACAACAGAATGAAACATTGCCCAGTCCTGTGTTATCCTCACAGTTGTTGTAATGCTTAAGACTATCATTGAAGCCACTGTGTCAATACATCTTGTTGAGGGCCTTCACTTTTTTCTCTGACCCTCCACTTTACCAAGGGTGATGTCCTTCTCCAAGGACTGGTCCCTTCTGACAACACAACCAAAGTATATGAGACAAAGTCTGGCCAGTCTCACCTCTAAAGAGCATTCTGGCTATACTTCTTCCAAGACAGATTTAGGAGTTTTCTGGCAGTCCATGGTATTTTCAACATTCTTTGCCAACACCATAATTAAAATGCATCAATTCTTCTTTAGTCTTCTTTATTTACTGTCCAGCTTTCACATGCATATGAGGTTATTGAAAATACCATGGCTTATTCCAGTAAGATGGTGGAATAGGCAGACAAGTTACACAGAGCCTCTTCAACAAATAAAAGAGAAACCAATTGACAGTGATACAAAAGATAATCCTGGATCCCTGAGCTTTGAAAGGAAGAATACAGAATTGGATTCAGCACCAAGTAATAGAAAAACCTGAATGAAAACAGTGAGTATGGAGATGGTTGGAGTAGCAGACTGTCAGCTACTCTGATGCGACCAACAGCCTGAGTATTTCCAAGTGGTATTGGAACCTGAAAATTGACCTAAAGATCAGCCCTGGTTGCCAAGGGCTGCATGGACAACATTTTGAATATTTACAAGAGGTGGCCATTTTGGATAGTTAAAGTGACCAAGGGCACAGCCATTTTGAATGTTTTCAAGTGGCAATCATATTGGATTTTAAAGTGACAGCATTCTCATTCAGATTCCAGGGACCTAAAAAGAGGCTCCATTTGCCAAGGACAGCAAGGACATATAGTAGGCTGACAATGGGAAAGGAGACAGTTGGTGAGTGTATAAGTGTGTCAACTAGCGAACAGAGGAGCACAGTACTCTGCAAGAGGCAGAGCTGAAGCCCAAAGTCAAAGGGCTTTCACCCAGCCCATAGAACCTGGCACTTTGAACTCAGACTTCTAGCCTCCCAAACTGTAAGAGAATAAACTCCTGTTTGTTAAACCAAAAAAAAAAAAACCTCACTTCCATTGAGTTGGTTCCAACTCATAGGGACCCCTCCTTGTGTTTCCTAGGCACTATCACTACAGAAGTAGATTGCCCAATCTTCCTTCTGAGGAGTGGCTGGTGGGTTGGAACCGCCAACCTTCTGGTCAGCAGTCAAACACCATAGGCACTACGTCAGCCACCCTTTTGTGATGTTTCCTGTTAGAGCAGCACAAAGGAACCAAAACAACCAGAGTGTTCTAATTCAATTATTCCTAAGATTTGAGTTCCCACTATATATCAAGTGATTTCATTTCCTTCTCATTTAATATGCCCAATAACCTTAAGAGGCATTTCCTTAGGCAAAATTCTCTAGAGAAGCAAAACCAGTAAAGTGTGTGTATATAGAGAGAGAAAGAGAGAGAGACAGATACAGAGAGGAAGAAAAAGAGAGATTTATTTCAAGGACATGACTTACAGAGTTGTGGAGGCTGGGAAGTCCCAAAATCTGCAGGTAAGACTGCAGGCTGCTGGCTCACATCCAAAGAATCAGAGGTCAGAGAATGATAACTAGGATGCAGGATCCAGAGAAGAAAGCTTGCCAGAGCATTCATATATGTTGCATGTAAGTCATACCCTCAAGGAAACTGAATGACTTTCAATTGATTGATATGACTTTTCAATTGATTGCTCACATCCAATCATAAAACTGGAGGACAATTACATTATATTACATTTTGGAAGAACAATCAGTCCAATGTCTGCCAAATCACTGAGACTCAAAGCCTAGAAAACATTAACCATCACAGTCCACCTCTTGTCAACTTTGTACCTGTACACATTTCTTAAACCATACATAACCTCTATATAAAGAAAATCATAAAATCATACTTGCACCTAACATGATAAAACTAACATGAGCACAACAGGAAATACACAAACCCATTTGTATCTTATAAGTAACGGGGTAAGTTAAAAACAAAAATATTTGCTCTAATTATTTATATATATATATATATATATATATATATAT
>NW_006921759.1:1413290-1415822 GCF_000298275.1 Orycteropus afer afer
GGAAGGAAGGTTGGGCAATCCTACTTCCGTAGTGATACTGCCTCGGAAACCCAAGGAGGGGTCGCTATGAGTCGGGGCCGACTAGACGGCACACAACAACAACAACAACAAGGAGATCCTACTTATATACAAAGTTCAGTAAAATGGGTATTTATTAATAAAAGACACAGTTGGAGAAGGCTTAAAACAGAAAAAAAAAAAGGGCTTATTTAACCATAAAGATAATATTTCACTGGAGTATAAATTTTAAGTTGGCTTATTCAGTAAAAACACAGAGGAAATATAATGCAATGTTGTTGTTGTTGTTATGTGACCCAACTCATAGCGACCCCTCCGGGTTTCCGAGGAGGTATCACTACGGAAGTAGATTGCCCAACTTTCCTTCCGAGGTGTGGCAGGAGGCTTGGAATGTGTTTTAAAAAATGTGTTTCACTAAATACAAGAGGGAAGGAATAAATTTTTCTGTGCAAATAATAATATTAATAAGGATAACTGTTCTCCCAGTTTAGCTAATGTGTCCCTCTCAGTTCCCCAAACCCATTAACAGGACTACATCATTTATAGATATATCAAAAAAACCACTAGCACATCTGAGGCCCTTGGACTTCTGTGACTTTTGCCTGAACTTGAACTGGCTCAACAGTGACTTGTGTTATCATTGGCTACAAAAAACATGATGCTACAAAGGCAAGAGATTGCAGCAGCCAAGCATGCAATTGCTCAGGGTAAGGATTTCATCACCCTCTGTCAGTCTGCATAAGATTATGACACTGCCTCTCTGATGACTTCAAACACCAGGATGTCTTAACAGAGCACACACCCTGTAAGGCCTGGCCACCCAACCATGGAATCAGGATGGAAGCAGAGGTGCATACCATGCACAGTTGTGGGATTACCAAGACAAAAACAGCATAGGTCAGAGCCTAAATTAGATCATGAATTGTCCTTGGGTTATGCACCAACTTTAGCCTTCATCACAGTGGCCTGTCAGATGCCTATCTCCCCATAGGAATCATGCCTTAACTACCTTTGGATTCTACATCAAAGGTACATGTATCAATTGCTCAGTAACTGTGATAGCCAATTACCAATTTCATAGGTTTAAAAAACACAGGATTCAATTGTGTCCCACGAAAGGATGTGTTAAAGTTCTACCTTTCAGTATCAATGAATGTGACCTTGTTTGGAAATAACATCATTAAAGATGTTATCAGTTCCTTTAACATGAGGTCACACTGGAGTAGCCAAACAAACAAACAGAGTTGCCTTCAAATAGATTCTGACTCATAGATACCCTATAGGACACAGTAGAACTATCCCAGAGGGTTTCCATTTATAAGGTGCTGTGGTGGTGCAGTGGTTAAAGCATTCAGCTCTGAACCAAAAGGGAGATGGTTCAAACCTTCCAGCTGCTCCCTGGGAGAAAGTTGAGGCAGTCTGCTTTTGTAAAGATTTACAGCCTTGGAAACTCTATGGAGCAGTTCTGCTCTGTCCTATAGAGTCACTATGAGTTGGAATCAACTCAGTGAATTTGGTTAATCTTAACAGAAGTAGACTGTCACACTTTCTCCCACAGAGCAGCTGGTGGGTTCAAACAACGGACCTTTCAGTTAGCAGCCTAGTCCTTAATCATTGCGTCACCAGGGCTCCTTATACTGGAGTAGAATGGATCCTAATCCTGAATGAATGGTGTCCTTATAAAAGAAGAGAAGAGAGGCAAAGAGAGACACAGAAAAGACAGCTATGTGAAGACAGAGGCAGAGATTGGTATGATCTACAAGCCAAGGAACATCAAAGATCACCAACTTCACCAGAAGCTAGAAGTAGAGCATGAAACAGATACTCTCTCAGAGCTTTTAGAAAGAATCAATACAGCCAATATCCTGACTTCAGACTCCTAGCCTCCAGAACTGTGAAACAATAAATTTCTGCTCTTATATGCCATCCAATTTGAGGTACTTTGTTATGGTAGCTCTAGGAAACAAATACAAGCAGCCACTATGAAAGAAATGTGACAAACATCATAGGCATCAGCCTTATTCTAACCCATTACAATTTTTATTTTCTCCTTCCATTCACTTTCACTGTCTCCTGGAAGTACCATGGAAAAGACAAACACCAAAAATAGAAAAAGAAGATGCATGACCATATTATGGGATACTGACTTTCTCTTTCAGGTGATGAAAAACTTTTAGAAATAGATCATTGTGATGACTGCATGTGGTAAAAGTGATTAATGTTAATGGATTGCACACTTAAAAATGGTTAAGATGCCAAATATTTTGTTCTATATACTTTACCACAATAGAATTTTTTAAAAAGACAAACAAATCCAAAAGTAAAGTTAGTCATAAAATCTTCATTTCCATTTGGGCTAAAAAGAGGGCTACCCTCATCTATTGATATTTTAATGCTCTTAACCTACCAAATCCATACGTATCCATCCGCCTACAAGGAAGACCCGTTAATATGACTGTTATTCAAATTTATGCCCCAACCACCAAAGCCACAGATGAGGAAATTGAAGAATTT
>NW_006921759.1:1418692-1420036 GCF_000298275.1 Orycteropus afer afer
TATATATATATATATATGTAAATAGGAGCTCTGGTGGCATAGTGCCTAAAGCATTTGACTGCTAACCAGCCACCAGCTGGTTCAAACCCACCAGCTACTCCTTGGAAGGAAGGTTGGGCAATCTACTTCCATAGTGATACTGCCTCGAAAACCCAAGGAGGGATCACCATGAGTTGGATCCGACTCAACGGCAGTGAGTTGTTTGAGTTTATATATGTAAATATGCATATATAGATATATACACACACATACACATATAATAAAATATGGAAGAAACTCTTAACAACTACAATTCTCCTTTCTACAACTGGTTATGTGGTTGTAACTGGTATTTATAACTACCTTCTTCCACCATCCATTCGATATTCCTTTTGCCCTTAGTACGCATTTCAACTGGTCACGTTTCTTTGCATGGTGGGATGACACAAACCTTTGATCCTGAAGGTTACAGGCTATTAGTAGTTATGTCAGAATTAGGTTGCTTTAGTTTACCATTGACTTCAATCACAGAGCATGGTAGTATTAAGAGACATCCCAAGGGATCTTCAACCAGAAGTACTCTTCTTTATTTCTATTATGTAATATCCCCTTGGTAACCAGGATCAATTACACTAGCCAATACAGTAATTCCCTTCTTTGCACATTGAATCAGATGCGTGAGGAGCTCAAAGTGGCTGGGTGGATGGCATTCTTAACTTTCAGTTGAATGGAATCGGTGTTGTGTCTCTTGGTGGGAGCATTCCTCCTTTTAGAACTAAGTCCTCTAAAGTCACAAAGCATAGGATGACAGGAACAGGAAGCTAAAATTTTTCAAGGAGGTAATTTCCACCCCTTGATCCCTGGAATTATGAATCTTAGCTGTGGGAGAAATAGCATCTTATATTGGACTCTGGTTTAGAGCATACACAGCCTCCTAGAGCACATTACCTCAACTCTGCAAGGTATTGCCACATAGCTGAAGCCATAATTGTGTCTCCAGAAGGCCATTCCATTATTCTATCAAGTCGATTACTTCAGGATGATAGGGAACATGGTAAAACCGGTGAGTTCAATCAGCACTGGTCTATTACCACACTTCATTTGCTGTGAAGTGAGTTCTTTGATCTAGGCAATGTTGTCTGGGACACATTGGCAGTGGACAAGGCATTTTATAATTCCATGGATGGTAGTTTTGGCAGAAGTATTGCATTCAGGGAAGGCAAATCAGTATCCATAGTAAGTGTGTATCCCAGTAAGAAAAAAAAAACAGAGAGTTCCGGCAAGATGGCGGACTAGGCAGAAGGATTGCACAGACCCTCTTCAACAAAGAAAAGGGAAACCAATTAACACAGACACAGAAGATAA
>NW_006921759.1:1423913-1438361 GCF_000298275.1 Orycteropus afer afer
AAAAAAAAAAAAAAAAAAACATTGCCCTTTCCATGATGGAAGTGGTCTAATGTAAACAATCTGCCACCAGGATGCTGACTGATCACTCCCAGGAATCGTGCCATATCAGAGACTACAGTGTTGGTCTTTATTGCTGGCAAATTGGGCGCTCAGCAGTGGCTGTATCCAGGTCAGCCATGGTAAGTGGAAGTCCATATTGTTTAGCCCATGCATGATCTCCATGTCTGCCATCATTGCCACTTTTTTCATGAGCCCATTGGGGAATGATAGGAGTGGCTAGGAAAAAAGGATCACTGGTTTCTATATAATGCATTATCCTATCTACTTGATTGTTAAAATCCTTCTCTGCTGAGGTCACCCTTTGGTGAGCATTCACAAGAGACACAAATATTTTCACTTCTTTGGCTAATTCAGAGAAGGCTATCCATATGCTTCTTCCCCAAACCTCCTTGTCACCAATTTATCAACCATGTTCTTTTCAAATTCCTGATCATTCAGCCAAACCATTGGCCAAAGCCCATGAATCCATATACAATCACACAACTGACCATCCCTTCTTCCAAACAAAAAAGAGAACAATCAGAGATGCAATGATGGGTCTCTCCTTGTCCAGAGTAAAGAAGAATGAAGGAAACCAAAGATGTATGGAAACAATTAGTCCAAGGGACTGGTACATCATGTGATCCTCAGCCTATACAACTATGAGAACAGAAGAACAAGATGGTACCTGGCTACCACTGTCAACCACTCGGAGGGGCATCTATGTAGGAGATCCTGGATAGAGTGGGAGAACAATGTGGATCAAAACTCAAAATAATTTGGAAAAAAAAACATGGACCAAATTTACTGGTCTGATAAAGCCTGGTGGAACCACTGAGACTATGCCCCTAGCTGCCCTCCAGGTCTGGAATTGAACCCACTCCCGTGGCTTCCAGTCAAACAAAAGACAGGCATATGAGGTGAACATTTACACTAGGTAGTCACACTCCTTGGAGAGAACAATCATGGGAAAATAGAAGGGCTGTTTATGCACAGGGACATAGCTCAGGGGGCAGGAGTGCATGGAGGGAAGGACACAGGGAAGAGGTAACTATGGGGAAGAAGCAGGAGGGGAGCTGTTATATTGTGGTAAATTGTAGTCAATGTCATGAGACAACGTGTATGTGAACTACTGTATGGAAAATGAATTTGCTCTGTAAACTTTCACCCAAATCACAAAAAAAAAAAAAAATCAGGTACACTATTCAAAGTTCTGCAAACTGGAAGAATTTCCCATCACCACTGTCCTTCAAAGAGGTTCCAGAATGGGGCTGCAGTGCTGCCACTGTCCACCTTCAAACGATGCCTGTAAATTTCACAGAACCATCTGTAAACCAGGCACAAGTTTTCTCTTTCTCAGTCAACTAATAATAAGGAGCTCATCATGAGGACATAGGTGCAGATTGGGAGAAGGGAGGTAATGTAACAAGAGTTGAGACTATGGACATTTGGGCCACTTCCTCATGCAACTTACTAGTGCCTTAAGATCCTGCTTGAACTTGATCTCATGTATACCACTTGCATTTAATAATGGAGTGCTGCTGTGTCCATCTGACTTTGTGACTCTCTAAATTATTTCCTTTTCCCCAAAGAATAGTCTCTCTTATGAAAGGCCATGGATCCCTTTGGAGGAGGCTGGGAGAAAAATTCACAGAATAAAGTTTTGGCAATACAGTGGCGTCCTTCCTCAAAGTGACTTGGCCTCCCTTCATTCAAGGGGTTGTGGGTACACTGGATCAAGTTTGGCCATCTAATTAGGGGCCGTGACTCTGTATTCTGGCAATTCAAGTTACATTGCTGTTCATTTGACTTAGAATTCTTCCACTTGTATAGATCAAATAAACAGTAGATTCCCCATCTATTTCACCCCTAAGGACAACATGACTAAGTAGCCAATGCCATAAGTCCATACCAGTCAGACTATTCTGATTACTGTTTTAAATCTGTTGTCCATTATGGTAGCCACATGAACAACACGTAGTTCATAATGGGCAGCTTAGGCCACACATTGACTTGGTGGACTATGATTTAGCCTTCACTCTCTACTAAGGCCCAGTAACAAGCCAACAGCTGTTTCTCAAAAAGAAGAGTAAGTATCTGCAGAGGATGGTAAAGCTTTGCTCCAAAATCCTAAGGCTCTGCATTATAATTTACCAGTAAGGGCCTGCCAAAGACTCCAAACAGCATCTCTGTCTGCCACTGACATTTCAAGCACTATTGGATCAGCCAGATCATATGGTCCAAGTGGCAGAGGGACTTGCACGGCAGTCTCAACTTGTTGTAGAGCCTTCTCTTGTTCTGGGCTCCACTCAAAACTAGCAGCTTTGCAAGTCACTTGATAAGTAGGCCAGAGTAGCACACCCAAATGAGGAATATGTTGCCTCTAAAATCTAAACAGGCCCACCAGATGTGTGCCTCCTTTTCAATTGTAGGAGAGCCCAGATGCAATAACTTATCCTTTACTTAAGAAGGAATATCTCGATGTGTGGCACACCACTGGACCCCTAGAAATTTCACTGAGATAGAAAGCACTTGAATTTCTGTAGGGCTAATTTCCCACCTTCTAGCACATAAGTATCTTACCAATAAGTCTAGAGTCACTGATATTTCTTCCTTCCTAGGTCCAATCAGGATAATGCCATCAATGTAATGGACCAGTGCAACATCTTGTGGAAGGGAAAGGTGATGAAGGTCCCTGTGAACTAAACTATGACATAGGGCTAGAGAGTTGATATACCCCTGAGGTAGTAATCCTAGCCTTGCCAGCTGAAGGCAAACTGCTTCTGTTGATCCTTTGAATTAAATATAGAGAAAAAGGAATTATACAGATCAATAGCTGCATACCAGATACCAGGAGATGCATTAATTTTCTCAAGCAATGAAACCACATCTGGGACAGCTGCAACTAGAGTCACAAGCTGGCCATTCTCCAAAATCTACCTTTTTTTCACATAGCCCAAATATGCAAGCTGAATGGGGATGTGGTGGGACATGCCACCCTTGCGTCCTTCAAATCCTTGATGGTGGCCCTAATCTCTGCAATCCCTCCAGCTTTTGATTTACTATTTTCCTAGGCAGGGACAGTTTTGATGGCTTCCACTTAGCTTTTCCTATCATAATAGCCATTACTCCACATTTCAGGGGTCAAGTTTGTGGGATCTGCCAGTTACTGAGTATATTTATTCCAATGATACAGTCTGAAACTGGGAAAACCACTACAGGATGAGTTCAGGGACCCACTGGACCCACTGTGAGATGGACCTGAGTTAAAATTCTGTTAATAACCTGATCTCCATAAACCGCTACTCAGATTAGTGGGCCACAGTGATAGTTAGGGTCTCTTGGAATTAAGGTCAGTTCAGTGCCAGTGTCCAGTAATCTGATTATTTCCCTTTCCCCAGTGAATAGTCTCTCTTGTAAAAAGCCATGATCCCTTTGGAGGAGGCTGGGAGAAAGATTCACAGTTTAAAGTTTTGGCAATACAGTGGGGTCCTTCCTCAAAGGGACTTGGCCTCCCTTCATTCAAGGGGTTGTGGGTAAACTGGATCAAGTTTGGCCATCGAATGAGGGGCCGTGACTCTGAATTCTAGCAATTCATGTTAGATTGCTGTTCATTTGACCTAGAATTCCTCCACTTGTACAGATCAAATAAACAATTAGTAGATTCCCCATCTATTTCACCCCTAAGGACAACATGACTAAGTAGCCAATGCCATAAGTCCATACCAGTCAGACTATCTGATTACTGCTTTAAACCTGTTGTCCATTACAGTAACCACATCCACCTTGTCTTTTTGCTGATTAAGTAACGCCACTTGGCCCCTACCACCATGGGATCCAATCAGCCCCCAGTAGTTAGGTATCTCAATTCAGTTAGGGCAATTCCCACATCAAATGTGACTTATAGATAGCAATCATGGTAGTCGTCAAGGATGCTGGGACTCCCAAATGTGTTCCTCACCATTGTGATAAAAGATGTGTCCTCTGGGTGTTCCACAGGTGGATCTCTGGGCCCAACCTACTCAATCTAACATTCAAATTTCTCTAAACCTTTGGATAGCTTTGTTTACAGTGTAACAAGGCAAGTCTGGCACTTCAGAATGATTTAGTGTAGGCCACCATTTAATCCAGGCTTCAGTGAAGCAACTAAATAAGCTATCAGATCTTCTTTTAACCTCTTGAGCTAAAACACTGAATGAGGGATTTGTGCCTAATGGGCACATATAAATAAAGTCAAACTGACCCAACTTTATGTTCCTTGCATCATTATCCCACATCCTTAATAGTCATACCTACACATATTCCCCAGGTTTCTATTTGTATATATTACAACAGTCAAGCAATTTTTTTTTCTTATTGTAGCGTACTTCCTCCTGGGTCATACTTTGTACTTCTCCTTTGGGGCTCACTGAGACTTAAATATAGTTATGGAGTTAGAAGGAACTCTGGTAGCATAGTGCCTAAGGCACTTGACTGCTAACCAGAAGGCTGGCAGTTCAAACCCACCAGCCACTCCTTGGAAGGAAGATAGGGCAATCTACTTCCGTAGTGATACCACCTCGGAAATCCAAGGAAGGGTCGCTATAAGTCAGGTCTGACTTGATGGCACATAGCTCTGGTAGCGTAGTGCCTAAGGCACTTGACTGCTAACCAGAAGGCTGGTGGTTCAAACCCACCAGTCACTCCTCAGAAGGAAGATGGGGCAATCTACTTCTGTAGTGATACTGCCTCGGAAACCCAAGGAGGGGTCACTATGAATCAGGTCTGACTCGATAGCACATAACAACAACAAGAACAACATGAGGCTAGAAGTAAAAATGGGTGGTGGGGGTGGGTCCTGCAAACCTTCATCAATGTCTTGTAAGGTATCTACCTTAGGCAGTGACCCAGGCAACATCTCAGGTGCTGCCCTTGGAGATAACTCAGACAATGACTCCTCAGGCACAGCTGGGTTCATCCCGTCAGTGGGGGTAAGAGGTCTGGTTCTGTTGGCAGAAATGATTCAATTGAATTTAAGGGCTCAATGTCCCCAGCTTCCTGATTATGTGTCCATTTGTCCCATCCCAAGTTTCAGGAACATCAGCTTTGTTACTTTAAGAAATAAGGTTTATTTTCAGGGCAGAAATGGCAACTTTCAGGTTTTTTATGCAGCACTTGAACAGTGATCTCTTTCTTTCACTATTTTGTTTAGTAAAAGCAAGGCCAAACAACCAACCATTGAAAATCATAGCCTACCTAAGTTAACACATCATAGATATATTCCTTTATACACAGGTAGAAACTAAGGTTGAAATAAATAGTCTACCTAATTATAAGGCTGGTACAGATTCCAGTTTACAATTCAAAAGAAGGGGAAAATAAGTCCATTAACACTATCTGTCCAAGGCCTGTATTATCTAATTAAATGACATCATTTCCATCTTACATAACATTTCTTCACCTTCTTCCTCTCCATCAGTCTCATGTTCTCTTCCTATTCATTTTTTCCCTTTGATCATAAACATTTGGCCAATCAACCTCAATCCCTCCTCACCTTCAGCCCCATCATTAAGCCTTTAATTAACTATCATAGTTAATAATAGCATTTTCCAAGCTTTATTCCATGCCGTTTGATAAGAATGAAAACTTCACATACGTACACACCCTCCCAGAGATTCTTATTTTTATCTAGGTGGACTGCCATTACCCATCCCCTCAAAACTTTTACCTTCTGTAGTTCGTATTCATAAAGATATAGTTTTCCTCAATATAAAGTTGTAAGATAATCCTAAGAAATTATTATGTATCCCGCTAGAAAATCACTGGCTTTTAGAATCACCAAACTTATTCTAAGAATTCAAGCCTTGTCCTCAATTAGCTTGCTATAGCTGTAATTTATGCACAAATCTAGAGATCTCTGGTAATATAAGAGAAGGTATGGAGTAGGTGCTCAATAAATGATTATTACCTGAACTAATGAGCTAAAAAGGAATCAGAGAAGTGCATAGAGCTTGGAGACTTACTTAATAATTAACAATTGCCAAAGTCAGCTATTCAGTAGGTACCCCACATACATTTCAACTTTCAGAATTGGAAGTTTATAGTGTTGAAAAAGTCACCCATTGGCACTAAAGCTCATAAAAGTAGACACATAGTGGACAAAACTAAATGACCTTTAAAATGGTATAGAAATTATATGCAAGGAAATTTGAAAAATATCCAATTCCCATCAAAGAATATTTGATTGAAGAATATTCTTGGGATTAGAATGTGAAGAAAGAAACAATCAAATCAGCTGAGACCTTACTAAGGAATGATGAAGAACAGAGTAGATGAGTTTTGCATGAAATGTACAAAAAAGGCAGGGTATTTTCCAGAACTGAAGATGTTCTGATACTAAAGAACCAGCACAATTCCTTAAGGGAATTATCCCTACAGTAGGAGTCCATACGGAAGTACATTGCCCAGCCTTCCTTCCAGGAGTGGCTGGCAGTCAAATGCCTTAGGCACTATGCCACCAGAGCTCCCATACCCTGGACTACTAACCAAAAGTTTGGCAGTTCAAACCTTCCCTGAAGCACCTCAGAAGTAAGGCCTGGGGATCTACTTCGAAAGGTCACAGCCTTAAAAACCCTATGAAGTCAGAACTGACCCAGCAACTAACAACAATAATCCCAACAGAGGAAAAAGCAATCCACTGTACTAACTCCAGCCTAACAGAAATGTCTTTGGAATATCTAACACTGTTCTAGTTGAAGGATGGAAGACTTTAGGTTGCCACTTCCCTCTCTTGTGCCTAAAGCCGAAGTCATAATGGGATTTCAGCTCTCTTTCCTGCTGAATCCAGCTGCTCCCAAACACAGGAGCTCCAGTGAGCCACAACCAGCAAATCAGAGTTGGCTCACCAAAGAATTCCCAGGCTATTCCATATACACCATGCATCTCTCTGGCCTCATAATTTAGTCTTAGCAAAGAGGGAGGTTTCCTACACTGCCACCTACCTGGTCTCCAAGCCAAGTGATATATATTCCATTATAATTAGAAAACTGGCATTCTTGAGAGTTTTATTAACCAGGATTATGCCTCTGACATCTCTTCAGTTCTGTTGTTGTATTGTTAGCTGCCACCGACTCAGCCCCCGACTCACAGTGACCCCATGCACAAGAAGGAAATGCTGCCCAGTCCTGTGCCCTCCCCATGATTGGTTGTGAATGGAGCCATAGGGTTTTAATTGGCTGATTTTGGAAAGTACATCACCAGGCCTTACTTCCTTACAGCTTGGTCTGGAAGCTCTGATGAAACCTTTTTAGCCTCATAGCAACACACAAGCCTCACCGACAGATGGGTGATGGCTGAGCATGACATACACTGGCCGGAGTCCCACATGGAAGGCAAGAATTCTACCACTGAACCACCACTGCCTCATGCTGTAACTCTAGATGGGCAAAAATTAAAACTTGGGGTCCTGCCAAACTGACTGGACTGGAATCAACCTTCCATTAAAGTACAGCAGAGTTATTCGCCAGGCTGAGAACAACTAGCTGATCTCTCTCCTTGACATCTCTCGAGCTCTCTCCTGACATGCCTTCAATGACTATAGCCTGCAAGACACAGAACAGAGTCAGCACCTAGACTAGAGTGTGTGCCATTCACCAGCACTCTATATTCACTTTGGGGTCTAAATTCCACAAGAACCTCTACATTGCTGTATGGGAGAACAGTTCGATCATTTCAGATTTCCAGGAAAAAGTGAACACCAGCTAGAGAGAAGCATCTTCTATGGGGAGAGTATTCTAAAGAATGGTTAGTAAGAAGTTCATAGCATAGTATGACCAGCTCAGAGTGTGAAGTCAATATAAGAAGTTCAAAACTGAGATAAATATCCCAGGTTGAAACAATAGAGATAAAGGTGAAGAATCAAATATAATTTCAAAAAAATGGGCAGAAAGATAGACACAAAGAGAAAGCCCAGTAAAGATCTGGGGTATAACCAGAGACTACCAGGTAGAATCCAGTGTCCCATGCATTAGAAATGTATACTTGGGGGCCACCTCACAAGCAGAGGCAAAAGAACCATAGAGCCACATCCTGGCAGCAGACAGAAAATAAGGGCAGAATAATGGGCTCCATATTTAGATGGTTTTTGGTTTTTATAGAAGTTAGGGATTCCCTGGGTGGTGCAAACAGTTAGTACACTTAGCTGTCCACCCAGAGGTACCTAAAAACAAAGGCCTGGTAGTCTATTTCCAAGAAATCAGCCTTTGAAAATTCTGTGGAGAACAGTTCTACTATGACATACACAGGGTCTCCACAAATTGGAATCTATTCAACAGCAATTACACTGTAGAAGTTAGAGAAATAAGGTTGCTAGAATCTAAATATTAGTTACTCTTTAATGGCACCAAACACTTACATACCACCCAACCTATGCAGACATTTTCCTAAGATGCTTGACATTTTTACTTATTTAAACCACCTAACAATCTTGTGGGAAGTAGGAATTATTGTTACTTCTATTTTATAGACGAGGAAAGTGAGGTACAAAGTAAATGACCTTTCAAGATTACATATTGAGAAACAGAAAACAAAATACCCATTGCTGTAGAGTTGATTCCAACTCAGAGTGACCCTATGGAACAGAGTAGAGTTGCCTCATAGGGTTTTCAAGGCTGTAAATCTTTTTATCTTTCTCCCTCAGAGCAGCTGGGTTCGAACCACTGTCCTTTTCGTTAGCAGCTGACTTCTTAACCACTGTGTCATTAGAGAAGCAGAACTGGGATTTAAATCTAAGCAAATCTGAACCCAGCATCTGTAACCCTAAGCATTAAGTTAACAGTCTCTCCTAGGTTCAGACTCTGTCTCCAACACTTAATTGAAGAAATCCACTGACCCTCTCTAAGCCCGTTTCCTTTCCTGTACAAGAGAGGTAACACTTTCTCTCCCTACCTCACTAGGCTATTGGGAAGGTCTGGTGAAAGAGTTAAACAAGAAAGTCCTTTGTAATTTAACAAAACCTTATATATGAGTAACTACAGCTATTCTCTACAAAGCCTGCTTCCATCTAACAACTTTTTCTAGAGAGATACAATGCCAAAGAAGACACATTTTCAAGTGCCCTTGGTTAGATAAAATTTTCATGACTCCACTGAAATAAAATCATATTTCTTTCTGCCATCCAGCAATTAGTTTCTTATCATGAGCATAAACTAAAATACATATGATGCCTTTCTGGACAGGATGCCCTAGTACACTAAAGGACCTCTGACACCTGGGGCTGTAAACACTAAGGAGGGTAAAGTGACAGTTGCACCACATAATGGGTATAAACAAATCCACTGACATAAAAGACTGTCGTTTAGGTTTTTTAATTTGTTGTTATGTGCCCTAGAGTCAGACCGACTCATAGAGAGCCCTCCTTGGGTTTCTGTATCACTACGGAAGTAGATTGCCCAATCTTCCTTCAAAAAATAATTAGAATAATAATGAAATGGGGAGGAGGGTCCGTTATTCATTCTCCCTCCCACCAGTGGACTAGTGGTCTCAGTTCAAATCTCTCCAGCTCTGTGCGAGAAGCCCAGAAGCAAGACGCTGCCTTTGCCCTGCTGCGGAGGTAAAACTCAACTACACACCCCTCCGGACCCCTGGCCTTTCGAACTGCACCCTTGCCCTTGACTTAGCTGTCACAAATCTAACCTTGGCCCCCACCGCCCCAAGGTTCTCATTAAATCCTTTATAGCTGCGGGCTGCCGCAACCCTCCCGTCCTCACCTCTAAAGTTTTCACCAGGATTTTCATGTAGAGCTCGGAGATGCCCAAAGACACCCCGAAAGCCGAAGGCAAGAGAATGAGGACGAGCACAAGCGTCAACCAGGTGGAAAAGATCTTCCCGGCCAGGTCTGCGACCTCCATGACTGAGCACACCTACTCGGAGGAGGTCCAGGGAGTAGATCTGAGCAGATAGCTGTCCCTGCCCTTAGGCAGTCCTGCAGGAGCTCCGGAACAGGAGCGAAGGCTCAGAACCAGGCTCCAAGGAGTCAGCGCCGGCCGCCGCGGGTCCCCCAGCACTGCAGGGAAAAGAGGAGAAGGAAAAACTTTCAAAACTATGGCAATTTCCTTCCTCCCCGAGCTTCTCCTCGCCCCCGCCGGTTAACTCTTTCTCCACTAGAGAGGTCCAGGCAGTAGATGAGGCTACCGCAGCACGCGCCGCAGACTGGGGCAGGGCGGCCCACACAGCAGGAGCGGGGGGTAAGCAAAGGGACACCGCAGCGCGGCAGGAGCGCGAGCGGGAAGATAGGAACGCGCCCCACCCCGTAAGCCTAAGTCACTCTGACCGATGACTGCGACAACTCAGCGGTGACTCACGGAGGCCCTACCCGCCAGGGAACCCTGCGGGCATACAGCACCACCGCCCATCGGCCGCAGGCGGGACTGCGCTCGGACACCGGCCGCCCTATTTCAGTACGCTGCCCACGCCCCACCTCTTCAGCCACCCAACGAGAGCTCCTTGGAGGGCACAGGATGCAGACAGTCTCAGCCTCCTAGGCCGCCCCTTTTCCCCGCGCCCCGCCTCCCTCCAGCACTCTCAGCAAAGGTCCTCTGAGAAGGAGTTTTCATCCGCAAAATGTGAGAGCATTTGCTTCACCCTCAAATGAAGTAGTGACGTATCCGGAATTTTTGAGAAGGTCTTGTATGTGTGGGTGTAAAAGGAGAGGAAAATACTTAGAGCTCTGCTGAGCTACTGTTTACGTCGCTTGTCGCCTCCCACCCCTCCTTCCCCTCCCTCCACCAAGGATCTTTGTGGCTCAATCCCGCTTATCAGGACAGTATAAAACCCTCTCCACTAGCCGCCTACTCCAGTCAGCCGCCATCTCCCTGGCACAGAAATCCTTTGGCTGCGTGTCTGTGGCTCCCTCCCTGGGGGAAGAGTCCAACGACCGCTTCCCCCGTCATTCTCCCAACACCCACAGCGCACTAGACGCTGAAAGGACGCTGCAGAAAAACGCCAGGCCCCAGTAATCCTTTGGCAAGCACACACACGCCTCCTGGGTATTCAGAGTATACACCCACTGCTACCTGTGCTAGCCCTTATTAGAGAACTGAAGGGCAAAACCCTATAGATGTATTTATTCCACTACAGTTCACATCTCTATCTATCTGGTCTGTTGTTAAGAATGAGCATGAAAAGGATGTAGAGAACTGTATTCAATAAGAAAATCCGGCTGCCCAGGTTTCCAGATCACCATTGAATCAGACCAATATCTTTTACAGGTGTTGCTCCAAGCTGGAAAAACTGGGAGAGCCAGCATACGGAGTTGAAACCGTGTGGATACAAAATACTGGACAAAAAGCGGCCCCTGCCTAAGGTGTGGAGGAAGTGGAGAGCAGAAAAAGGAAAGAAACCCCCCTGTAAAGAATTTAAATACTTGCCTTCTGTACCTCCTGCCTGGAGGGTATCACAAACTTCCTCCCCTACTAAGAGAGGAAAAAAATTACTGCTTCTGAAAAACCAAGTTACTAATGAAGAAGTTTCAAGAGTTTAGTTTCTAAAAATTAAATCATTACTTTAAAAAAGCAAAGAAAACACAACTACTGAAATCTGTCCAAAAGTCTTTCCTGAAAGCTTATAGGGATTTAGCACAAAAACACAAAGATGGTATTGGCTCATTTGACACTAACTGTAGAATTAGCCCATCTTTCTAATTGACAACTCAAAACAATACCTGAAAGCTTGTCCTCTGGCCAACAGGCAGGAACTACACACAGGAAAAACATATACACTCTTTTTATTTCCTCAAACCAAGATAACAAAGACATGATGGACCACTGTACTCAACAAAAAGAAAACAGAAATCCTTACAACTGTATCAATAAGCAACATCATGATAAACAGAGAAAATATTAAAGTTATCAAGGATTTCATTTTACTTAAATCCAAAATCAACACCCATGGAAGCAGCAGTCAAGAAATCAAATAACGCAGTGCGTAAATCTGCTTCGGAAGATTTTAAAATCTTTTTAAATTTTAAAATCTCTGTTTAAAAACAAAGATGTTATTTTGAGGGCTAAGGTGCTCCTAAGGAGCTCTGGTAGCACAGTGCTTAAGGCATCTGACTGCTAACCAGAAGGTTAGTGGTTAAAACCCACCAGCCACTCTCTGGAAGCAAGACTGGGCAATCTATTTCTGTAAAGATTTACCACCTCAGAAACCCAATGGGGGTCGCTATGAGTTGAAATCGACTCAATGGCAGTGGATTTTGGTTTAAGGTGCTCCTGACTCAAGCCATGGTATTTTCAATCACCTTATATGTATCCATGCTGGACAATGAAGAAAAAAGACTCAAGAATTGATGTCTTTGCATGATGGTGTTGGCAAACAATATTAAATATACCATGGACTACCAGAACAAGCAAATCTCTTAGAAGTGAGGGTGACAAAATTTTGTCTCATCTAATTTGGGCATGTTATCAAGGAAGGACCAGACCCTGGAGAAGAATATGCTTGGTAAAGTAAAGGGTGAGCAAAAAAGAGGAAGACCCCCAACTACATGGATTGACACAGTGGCTGCAACAATGGACTCAAACTCAGCAGCGATTATGAGGATGGTACAGGACTGCATAGTGCTCTGTTGTACATAGGATTGTTATGACTCAGAATTGACTTGATGGCACCTACCAACAGGGAGCTCTGGTAGCGTAGCACTTGACTGCTAACCAGAAGGCTGGCGGTTCAAACCCACCAGCCACTCCTCGGAAGGAAGGTTGGGCAATCTACTTCCGTAGTGATACTGCCTCGGAAACCCAAGGAGGGGTCGCTATGAGTCAGGGCTGACTCAACAGCACATGACAACAACAACAACAACCAACAGCAACAACTCCACAAAAGGGAACATACAAGCAACTTCATAAAAGGAACCACAGACTAAGTGCTCTACAATCTCCCCTGACTTTCATGTCTCATGTCCAAACTCCACAAGCTGTTTGTTTGGCCATTATTGCTATTACAGAAGAATTATTCTTGCACAACAGAATAGTAGAATGGTAATAATATGGACTATGGAGTCTTAGACTGACTCTGGCACAGATGCTTATGAAGCAAGTCTTTTAGTCCTGTGCTTCAGCTTTCTCATTGGTAAAACTGGTGATTTTTAGGGTCAAACATGAGTATTAAACTGCTTTGTAAGCCACAAAATTCTATACAGATACCAGAGGCAGCCTGGTGCAAGTGCAAAAGTTCTCCATCTTTCTCCTGCCCAAAACACAGGATGTCAAAAAAGACTCTGAAACTTGCCCTTGAACAGAGAGTAGCTAAAGCAAATGGCAAGATAAAAGAGCTGAACAGAAGAATTCAAAGAGTAGCCTGAGAAGACAAAGTCAATTATTATAATGAAATGTGCAAAGATCTTGAGTTAGAAAACCAAAACACACCCAGCATTTCTCCAACTGAAAGAAATGAAGAAAAAAATTCAAGCCTCAAGTTGTAATATTGAAAGATTCTATGGGCAAAATATTGAATGATGTAAGAAGCATCAAAAGAAGATGGAAGGAATACACAGAGTCACTGTACCAAAAAGAACTGGTCAATCTTTATCCATCTCAGGAGGTGGCATATGTTCAAGAACCAATGGTATTGAAGGATGAAGTTGAAGCTGCACTGAAGGAATTGATGAAGAACAAGTCTCCAGGAATTAACGGACTGCCCACTGAGATGTTTCAACAAAGGGAGGCCGAAGTGCAGGCACTCACTCATCTATGCCAAGAAATTTGATAGACAGCTACCAGGCCAATTGACTGGAAGACATCCATATTTGTACGCATCCCAAAGAAAGGTGATCCCATAGAATATGGAAATTATTGAACAATATCATTAATATCACATGCAAGTAAAATCTTGTGGAAGAGAATTCAAAAATGATTGCAGCAGTATATTGACAGAGAACTTCCAGAAATGCAAGGTAGATTCAGAAGAGGACGTGGAACAAGGAATATCATTGCTGTTGTCAGGTGGATCTTGGCTGAAAGCGAAGAATACCAGAAAGATGTTTATTTGTGTTTCATTGACTATGCTAAAGCATTCAATTGTGTGGATCGTAACAATTTATGGATAACGTTAAGAAGGATGGGAATTCCAGAACATTTAATTGTACTCATGAGAAATCTGTACATAGACCAGCAGCCTGTCATTTGAACAGAACAGAGGGATACTGCATGCTTAAAAATCAGGAAGGGAATGTGTCAGGGTTGTATCCTTTCATCACTCTTATTCAATCTGTATGCTGAGCAAATAATCTGATAAACTGGACTATATGAAGAAAAGCATGGCATCAGGATTGGAGGAGAATTCCAAGGCTGTCATTTTTCTTTTCCATCCTTACTTAAGTTCTTGTTTATTTTGGATTGCTAAAATCTGCATCATTATTATTATTTTTTTTTT
>NW_006921759.1:1438801-1448436 GCF_000298275.1 Orycteropus afer afer
GTGGTTGACATTCATAGCCAGGCACCATCTAGTTTTTCTGGTCTCATAGTTGTATAGGCTGCAGATCGCATGGTGTTTCAGTCACTAGGACTAATTCTTTCCATGGATATTTGGTTTTCTTCATTCTTCTTTGTGATGGATGAGGAGAGACCCATTGTTGCATCTAGATGGCTGCTTGCAGGCTTTTAAGATCCCAGTTGCTACTCGCCAAAGTAGGAGGTGGAACAATGTAGGAGGTGGAAAAATAATTTGTGTAGTATGTTATCCAAGGCTGTCATTTTACAGAAGCAGATTGCCACATCTTTCTCCCTCAGAGTGGCTGGTGAATTTCAAACCACCCACCTTTCAGTTAGCAGCCCAGAACTTAATTACTGCACCACTAGGGCTCCTTTTACTCCCCTTAACGCACTCTCATTGAGTCAACTCCAACTCATAGCAACTCCCCTAGGATTTCCAAAGCTATAAATCTTTACAGAAGTAGATTGCCTCATCTTCCTTCCACAGAGCAGCTGGTGGCTTTGAACTGCTGACTTTCTGGTTAACAGCCAAATGTATGGTCCCCTTAAAACAAAACATAAACTCACTGCCATTGAGTTGATTCCAACTCAAGTTGGACCCCCACTGGGTTTCCGAGGTGGTAAATCTTTGCAGAAGTAGATTGCCTCATCTTTCCTCTACAGAGTGGCTGGTGGGTTTGAAACATCAACCTTCTAGTTAGCAGTCAGACGCTTTGGGCACTGTGCCACCTCAGCTCATCATGGTCTCCTTAGGCTTACATAATTCCTAAGACCTTTGTCAGTGCTAAAATTTTAGATTCTTTGATAAAACTCATTGTGAAGCCCATCTAATTTTTTACGCAAACCAAAACCAAATTCACTGCCATCGAGTAAGATCCAACTCACAGTGACCCCTCCTTGGGTTTCTGAGGTGGTATCACTATGGAAGTAGATTGCCCAATCTTCCTTCTGAAGAGTGTCTGGTGGGTTTGAACCACCAGCCTTCTAGTTAGCAGTCAAATGCCTTAGGCACTATATGACCAGACCTCCTAATTTTGGACTGCACTTAATCAATTAGATATTGTTTTAGGGCACCCTTTATCAATATCTCAGGCCAAATGAAGTTGTAAAAAAGAATGAAGGAAAGAGATGAGCCTCTAGTTCAGGACTTTTCAAACTCCAACACAGGCAGAAATCTTCTGAGTGTCTTGGTATAGAGAAGATTTTGGGTCAGCAGATCTAGGAGGAGGCCTGAGATTCTACATATCTAACAAGCTCCCAGGTGATGCTGATATTGCTGCTCTATGGAGCACATGGACAAAGACAGGAGTTTTATATTTAAAGAACACAAAAAGCCATTGAGGTCCAGGAAAGTCTTAGGGGAGCCAAGGCCAAAAAAGAAATGATTCCTTAGAACTGGCCTTTACCTGAGTACTCACTGGAATCTTTGTATTTTCTCCAAACTTTTGCTTTGGCAGCACTTGTGGCTGTGTGAACAGAAGAGTCAAGGCTATAAGAGTTTGTACAAACGTCAATACTCTCATGAAGAGATGCCTATGGCAAATAAGATGTCATATTTGGTGTGAGATGATGGATGTTAATTTAAGAGTTAAGTTGTTGTTGTTGTTATGTTCTGTCGAGTAGGACCCGACTCATAGTGACCCCTACTTGGGTTTCCGAGGCAGCATCACTACAGAAGTAGATTGCCCCATCTTCTTTCCGAGGAGTGGCTGGTGGGCTTGAACTGCCAGCCTTCTGGTTAGCAACAAAGTAGTACCTTAGGCACTGTGCTACCAGAGCTCCCAGAGTTAAGATAGAACTAGGAAATTTGGGGCTGAAAACATTTTATTAAATAGACAAATTTTGCGTTTCTTATCTCCAATCTCTGTATGAGACCTCTCTTTTATCTGATTTCCCACTTCTCTTGGGCCTTCAACATATCCTACTTTGATTTATATATTTGCTTAATCATCCCCCAAAACTGTAAACTGCTTAATATCAGGAACCATATTATTCATCTGTATCTCTCTGCCCTTTTTCCACCCCCTTTCCACCTGCACAGATTTTTACTTTGTGCTGTATTCTTTCTTGTTCAAAACTAAGTGACTCCCTAATATTCACAAATTGGAATTATGTCCATTCTAATTATGCATTCCAGAACTAGGGAAATAACAGTAGTTCAGGAGCTCACTGGGCCCACTGTGAACTGGAACTAAGCTAAAACTCCATTGATCACTTGACCTCCTTAAGTCTCTACTGTGACTGGTAGACCACAGTGACATTTGGGTTCTCCAGGAATTAGTGTCAGTTCAAAGACAGTGTCCAGTGATTCCCTTCCCCAATACTCAGTCATTCTGGTAAATGGTTAAATGCAGTTGTTTTGGTTCTCTAGTGCCACTATAATAGAAATACCACAAGCAGATGGCTTTAACAAACAGGGATTTATTCTCCTACAGTTTAGGAAGCTAGAAGTCCAAGTTCAAAGTGCCAGCTCTAGGGCCTGAGTGAAGACCCCTTGACCCCTTGGGCTTCAGCTCTGCCCCTTTCTCCCAGTTGACATCTCTTAACTCAGCAGCTGCTGGCCACTGAAGCTGACAAACCCAAGGTCAACCAGTAAAATGGTACAGACCCAAGATTAGCAAACTACATGTAGGCCACTAGTTCAAGTCCAGAAACAGTCCCAAGATCAGCAGGCAACATGGCAGGCCACTGATGACTCAGCCAAATGCAAAATCCAGACATGCCAAGAAACTCTAGACGTTTTGCAAAGTGGCTCCTTATATACAGGAAGCAGGCCACCTCTCAAAGACAACTAATTAGCTGCTCACAGCAGATTTCACTATGAAGTTGATTACACCACATTCCATCTCATCATGAGGAATAACTGCATCAAGCTGCCCAGCCACTCAAAACCACAGCCCAGACAAACTGACACACAACTTTAATTACCACAGCAGTCTAGTAACAAAGTTCAATGGACTTCACAGTGAACTTCACCAGAGTCTAAAATTTTAGGACTGAAGAAGATCTTAGAGAAATTATGTAAGCCTACAGCGACGATTGCTATGAGTTGGAATCAACTCAGTGGTGGTGGGTTTAAGGGGACCATGTGACTTATCACACATAGGTCCCTTTGGGGAAAACTGGAAAAAAGATTAACAGTTCAAATACTTGACAGTACATGGGATCCTTCCTCAAAGGAACCCAGTTTTCCTTTCATTTAACAGGTTCTGGGTCTGTGAACTGGCTCAAGTTGGGGACTTAATTGAGAGGCCAGGACTTTGTTTTGGTGAAGCAAGTTAGGCTTTTGTTTACTAGGCCTGGAAATTCTTCTGCTTATACAGATCAAATAAGAATACAGTTGATTATTTCTTTTGATCAACTAGTCAATACCACAGGTTTGTTAGAGTCAAACCATTCAGATTAATGCTTTGCCTCTGCTATCCATTACATTAACCACACCTACTTTGTCTTTGATGACTAAGGACCCTCACTTGGCCCCTACAACCTCAGGGTCTCACTTATCCCCATTGTAAATCATTAGTGCCAGTTCAATGGTAGCAGTTCCCACTGTAATATTTTATAGTTGAGATGAAAGGTGTGTATTTGGGCTCTCCAGGAATGAGTGATCAAATTTTATATGATAAAAATCCATTCTGACATTCCAACTTTGGGATACCTTCCTCCACAATATATCAAGGCAATGTACACATTTCAACATCATTTAGTGTAGGCCAACTTTGATTCCATGTTATAGCCAACAAACTGTTAGAGCCCTTTATAACCTCTCAAGCTAAAACACTGAATCTTCAATGTTTTCTTAGTGAACTCATATCAATAAATTCAGTATTTACTTTGTATTCTTTCCATCATGATGTCACACCCTTACTATCAATCCCAACACACATTCTTCAGATTTCTGTCTACATAAATTGGAAAAATCTTATAGTCATTGTGGTGTATAGCACACCTCCTTGTGGGTCCACTTTCTACCTCACTCTTTGGATCCTGCTGGGACATGGGTCAAATTATTGGTCTAGAAGCAAAGAGGGTAGTAAAGTGGGTCTTGGGGAGAAACAGCAGTGACTTACAAAAGTACTTACCTCAGAGGCCATTACAGGTTCATCAGGCAAAGCAGGGATAACCTCCTCAAGAAGGTCTGAAAAGTTGCTTTTATTGGCAAAGAAGACTCAGCAGAATTTAGGGATTCAGTATTCCCAGCTTCTTCAAGATCTATCCGTATGCCCTCATGCCAATTTTCTGGATCCCATTCCTTTCAGATCAATGTCCTCACGTTAATAGTAGAAACCCTGAGAGGTGGGGAATTTAAATTATGTTGAAATTCAAATATTTGCAGAATGAGGCTCTGAGTTTGGTTTTCAAAAATCTTACCCTGTGGCTACAGGAGATAATGGTTTCTCTCAGGGGATATAGGAGTTTCAGATCATTTATGCAGATCTTAACCCAGGAATTTGAAGCCCTGAGCTCATTCTTTGATTTCCCCCACTGCTCCTGTGCAGTTAAGAGCAGTCAGCCAATCTCATTATACTCCTTTCTTTGATAAAAATGTTCAAAGACAGCAAATACATAGAGTCATCCAGATCCTTGCCATCTATAGATATGTGATTGCAGTATACAATTGTTATATCTTTGTGTATATCTACTGTCACATCATGGAATTACCAGTACCCTTCTTACCACTGGAAAGAGAGTCATCAGTGCCTTTAAATCTGATCAGATTAGAGAACATATTCCAGAAACTCCAGAAGCAATTCAGAAAACTTTTCCTTAAGATTCTGTTCCTCTAGAACTACTTATGATATCAAAATCTCTTATCAGTCAGGGTTCAACTAGAGAAGCACAATAGTAGAAGACATACATTAAGAGATTTATTATAAGGGATTAGTTTATGTGATTGCAGAGACCAGCTGGGAAAGTCTGAAACCATCAAACAAATTATCAGAAAGGGCAGACTCACTCTCAGACATCAGCCAGCACTGAAGTCCACAGGTGGAATTTCTTTTTCAGAGAACATTCAGCTCTATTTTTAAGATTTAACAACAGATTCAACCAGACCTATCCTGATTATGTAGGATAATCTATTTAAGTCAACAGATTAAGTACTTTAATCACATCTATAAAATACATTGTACATTGACCAGGAAGCTGTTGTTCGAACAGAACAAGGGGACACTGCATGGTTTAAAATCAAGAAGGGAGTGCATCAGGGTTGCATCCTTTCCCCATACTTGTTCAATCTATATGCTGAGCAAATAATCCAAGAAGCTGGACTACATGAAAAAGAACATGGCATCAAGATTGGAGGAAGAATCATTAACAACCTGTGATACAATGATGACACAAGTTTGCTTGCTGAATGTGAGGATGACTTGAGGCATTTACTGATGAAGATTGAAGAATACAGTCTGCAGTATGGACTATATCTCAATATAAAGGAAACAAAAATCCTCACAACTGGACCTATAAGCAGCATCATGATAAATGGAGAAAAGACTGAAGTTGTCAAAGACTTCACATTGCTCGGTTCTACAGTCGATGCCAATGGAAGCAGCAGTCAAGACATTAGATGACGTATAGCAATGGGCAAGTTGGCTGCAAGGGACCTCTTCTTTCAAGTGCTGAGGAGCAAGGTTGTCTCCTTGAGGACTAAGGTGTGCCTGACACAAGCCATGATATTTTCAATTGCCTCCTATGCATGTGAGAGCTGCACAATGATTAAGAAAGACCTAAGAAGAGTTGATGCTTTTGAGTTGTGGTGCTGGCGAAGAATGCTGAAAGTACTGTGGACTGTTAAAAGAACTAACAGATCTGTCATGGAGGAAGTGCAGCCAGAAAGCTCCTTGGAAATGAGAATGGCCAGACTTTGTCTCACCTACTTTGGTCATGTTGTCAGAAGAGATCATTACCTGGAGAAGGATATCATGCTTGGTAAGGTGGAGGGTCAAGGAAAGAGGGGAGGGCACTCAATGAGATGGATTGACAAAGTGGCTGCAATGATGGGTTCAAGGATCATGAAGCTGAGGTGGGACCAGGCAGTGTTTCGTTCTGCTGTGCTTAGGGTCGCTGTGAGTCAGACAAGACTCGACATCACCTAACAACAACATAAAATATCTACATAGCAACATCTAAATTATTTACAATGGAGTTGTATCATACCCTTATTGGACGTATGTGAATTAAGTTACATGACAAAAAGAAAAAGGAGAGAGTGAAAATGAAATAGTGGCCTCTCTATCCAGATCACACTTTGAGATGGTGTTGTGGGTTGAGTTGTGTTCCTCAAAAAGACATGCTGAAGTTCTTGCCCCTAGTTCCTGTGAATGTAAACTAGAGGTAGGATCTTTGCAGATACCATTAGTTACATTAGCATGAGGTCATACTGGGATAGTTGTTGTTGTTGTTGTTGTTGTTATTTGCCATCGAGTCAGACCCAATGGCAAACCCCTCCTTGAGTTTCTGAGGCAGTTGTTGTTGTTGTTGTTATGTGCCATCAAGTCAGCCCTGACTCATAGCGACCCCTCCTTGGGTTTCCGAGGCAGTATCACTACGGAAGTAGGATTGCCCAACCTTCCTTCCAAGGAGTGGCTGGTGGGTTTGAACCGCCAGCCTTCTGGTTAGCAGTCAAGTGCTTTAGCCACTATGCTACCAGAGCTCCTTCTATATGACTAGTGTCCTTAAAAAAGAAGAAACACAGACACAGAAAATCAAAGAGAAAAGATAGCCTTGTGAAAATGGAGGCAGAGACTGGAGTATTTGGAGGCTCCTACAAGTCAAGGAATGGCTACCAGAAGCTAGACGAGACAAAGAATGTTCTTCCCCTACAGCCTTTAGAAAGAGCATGTCCCTGGGGTGACCTTGAATTCAGTAGCCTCTACAACTGTGAAAGAACTAAATTCTGTTGTCTTAAGCCACAAAGTTTGTGGTACTTTGTTTCAGCAATTCTAGGGAACTAATACAGATGAACTCACTAACTCACTGCCATCGAGTCGATTCAATTCTTAGCAACCCCTCCTTGGGTTTCCAAGGGGGTATCTCTACAGAAGTAGATTGCCCAATCTTCCTACAAAGGAGTGGCTGGTTGGTTTGAACCACCAGCTTTCTGGTTAGCAGTCAAATGCCTTAGGCACTACGCCATGACAGATAAGGAACATAAATTTACTTTTCCTTTTAGAGGTCTCAGTTCCTGGGGGTCTCTCAAAGTGTAAACATTTTTCCCCACTGAATATGACTTTACTGTTTAAATCTATAGTGTATATTTTCAAACTGCTCAGCCTTAAAAGCCAGACAGCTACTCCATCTGTGCTTAGTCCAGGAAGCAATGAATATATTTCAATACTGGAGGGAATATTGATGTGGTGAGAGATGGTCTTTTGGTCTCCAAGAGCATTCCTAGAGAATATTGCAAGGGCTATTTTGACACACTTAACTTTTTCTTTATGGAGTTAGAAGCTAACCCTTGGGTGTAGGATATGATCCCACAGATTTTAATATACAGTCTGATTGAGAACCACTGTCATAGGACCTGATATTTGAACCTACTATATCACATATCCACAACTAGTAATGAGAACTACTGGTGAGAACTTTCATCCCACAGCAAATTATGATGCATACAGTACTACATTACAAATGCAGATGCATACAGTACTATAGTCTCAGAAGGATGCAATTTGAAAGAGTAAGTAGAAAGGGAGAGGGAAGCCTCTGTTCTGAAAGTCTAGGCTGTCCTCTTCCAAACCCACTTATTCACTGGCTACACATAGCTCAGAATTCATTAACCAGAGGATCATGGGCTAAATACAAAGGATATGTCTTAGGCTGGGCTATCTAAAGAAGCAAAACCAGTGAAGTGTTTGTGTGTGGAGAGAAAGAGAGAGACAGAAGGAGACAGAAAAGGAAAGAGAGAGGCTTATCTCAGGGAAATGGCTTATGTGGTTGTAAAGGCTGGCAATTCCCAACTCAGTGGGAAAGGCATCAGGACTCAAATAATGCAGGGTGATGACCCCAAGACTGTCAGGCAATACGGTAGGCTGCTTGCTTCAGAGGTTGATGAATCCAAGATCAGCAGGTAAGATGGCAGGCTACTGGCTCACAGGCAGCAAAGGCAACAATCCCAAGACTGGTAGTCAATATGGCAAGCATTGGTTCAAGTCCAAGAACTGGAGGTCAGATGATGATGAGCCAGACATAGGATCTAGATTGAGCAAAAAGCCAGAGAGCCTTGCCAGAACATCCAGATATATTGGAAGCAGGTCACAAACCTAAGGAAACTCTCTTCCATGATTTTTGTGATTGGCTGCTCATGGCATATCTTATCATGGAGATGATTACATTATATCAGATTTCATCATGGGGGAGTGATCACATCATATCTACCAAAGCACTGAGAATCATGGGCCAGCCAAGTTGACACACAACATTAACCATCACAGGGCCCATTCGAAGTTTCTTAGAAAATTTGAATTGATTGGTCAGATATTAAAATATTCACACAAAAATCAGAATTTCTGAATTTTCTTAAAACTCAGACAACACTGGGCTTACATTCCTATAGGACATAACATCTACAGTGTGTCCTACCTCCATATTTTCTATGTTGTTGTTGCTGCTAGGTGCTGTCAAGTCAGCTGCAACTCATAGCATCCCTACGTACAACAGAACAAAACACTGCCCAGTTCTGTGCCATCCTCACAGTCCTTGCTGTAATTGAGCCCATCATTGTAGCCACTGTGTTAATCCATCTCATTTAGGGTCTCATTTAAAAAAAAAAAGGCCAGGGAGATCGGAACAGAGCGAGGAGTCAGCCACAGGGATCGAGGGGAGGGGAGGGAACCCAGGCTACGCCCCACAAGTGGCAAAGCAAGAAAGTGGGGGAAAGGATAGAAAAAGGCCAGGGGGACCAGAACAGAGCAAGGAGGCAGCAGTAGGGATTCAGGTAAGGGGAGGTTGGAGAGGTTTCCAACAGTTAAAGGAGACAAACTTATCTGTCGGTTTGTCCTACTATGGTGACATGTTGCTGTGAGTCTTGAGGCTGTGCCACTGGCGTTTCAAACCCAGCAGGGTGCACATGGTGCACAGGTATCGGCCTGGCTTGCAGACTGAGACAGACTATGAAAGGGGAAGAGGCCATCAATTTCTCAAAGAATTGGCCAGGGAAAATCTTATGAATAGCAGAGAAACATTGTCTGATACATTACTGTGCAAACTTTATGAATAGTTTGGAAACATTGTCCAATACAAAGGAGGAGGATGAGTCACTTAGGTTAGAAGGCTCTCAAAACAGGACTGGGAAAGACCTGCATCATCAGAGTAAAACCAGCCTTACTCATATGGATAAGGTAAAGCTTTCAAGACCTCCATTTGCTGACACAGCACCACTCAAATTGAGCAGAAACAACTACAAACATCCATTAATAACTGGAACATGGAATGTATGAAGTATGAATCTAGGAAAATTGGAAGTTGTCAGAAATGAAATGGAGCACATAAAGATTGATATCCTAGGTATTAGTGATCTTAAATGGACTGGTTTTGGCCATTTTGAATCAGACAACCATATGATCTACTATGCCGGGAATGACAGTTTGAAAAGGAATGGCGTGGCATTCATCATCACAA
>NW_006921759.1:1464656-1481800 GCF_000298275.1 Orycteropus afer afer
GCGACACAGAAAAAGCAGTGATCAATTTTGTTGCCAATTTATAACAACAAAGGCACACATGAAAAAAGAAGAAAGAGCTAAAATTAACACTTTAAACCAGCATCTCCAAATATTAGAAAAAGAAATAGAAAGACAATAGAAAAAAATGAACAAGAGTAGAAGTTGGCTTTTTGAAAAGATTAATAAAAATGACAAACCACTGGAAAATTTGTCAAAGGAAAAGAAGGAGAGAATACAAATAACATGAATAAGAAATAAATTGTGAGACATCACAACAGAACCAACTGAAATAAAAAAGATAATATCAGGATACTATGAAGAACTGTATTCTAACAAATTTGAAAATCTAGAAGAAATGGACAGATATCTAGAAACACACTACTTAACTAAAGTAACACAGAGTAAGGTAGAAAGTTTGAACAGACTCATAACAAAAGAAGAAACTGAATAGGACATAAAAAAATTATCAACAAAAACAAGTCCTGGCCAGACAGGACAATTTCACTGGAGAATTCTACCAAATGCTCAGAGAAGAACTGATACCAATCCTACTCAAACTATTCCAAAACATAGAAAAGGATGGAATCCTCCCAAATTCATTTTATGAAGCAAGCGTAACCTAGGTACTAAAACCAGGCAAAGACATCACTCAAAAGAAAACTACAGACCAATATCCCTCATGAATATAGATGCAAAAATCTTCAACAAAATCCTACCCAATATACCCCAACAACATATCCAAAAAATAATACATTATGACCATGTGGGGTTCCTATCAGATATGCAAGGATGGTTTAGCACTAGGAAAACAATGAACATTATCCATCACATAAATAAAACAAAGGAAAAGAACCACATGATCATATCAATCAGTGAATAAAAGGCATTTGATAAAATCCAACACCCATTCCTGATTAAAACTTTCAGCAAAATAGGAATAGAAGGGACATTGCTCAACATAATAAAGGGCATATATGCAAAACCAACAGCCACCATTATTCTCAGTGGAGAGAGACTGAAACCATTCCCCTTGCTAACAGGAACCAGACAAGGATGCTCTCTATCAACACTTCTATTCAATACTGTATTGGGAGTCCTAGCCAGGGCAATAAGGCAAGAAAGGGAAATCAAAGCCATCCAAATTGGTAAGGAAGAAGTCAACCTATCCCTATATGCTGATGATATGATCCTATACATAGAAAACCCAAGAGATTCAGTAAAAAATAACTACTGGAACTAACTGAGAGACTTGGCATAGTGGCAGGATACAAGATCAACATTCAAAAATCAGTTGGATTCTTCTACACTAGCAAAGAGATTGAGGAAAAAGAAATAAGGAAATCAATATAATTTACAATAGCTACCAAAAAAAGCAAATACTTGGGAATAAATGTTACCAGGGACACAAAAGACCTGTCCAAAGAAAAGTACAAAAGACTACTTCAAGAAACCATAAGAGATCCACATAAATGGAAGAACATCCCATGCTTGTGGATAGGAAAACTGAATATTGTAAACATGTCAATTCTACCCGAAGCGATCTATATATTTAATGTAATCCCAATCCAGATTCTGTTAACATTCTTTAAGGATTTGGGAAAACAAATCATTAACTTTATATGGAAAGGAAAGAGTCCTCAGACAAGCAAAGCACTGTTGAAAAAGAACAAAGTAGGGGGTCTCATACTCCTGGATCTCAATCTACTATACAGCCACAGTAGTCAGCACTGCCCAGTATTGGTACAATTACAGACACAGAGAACAACGGAATAGAATTGAGAATCCAGAAATAGATCCATCGACCTATGGTCAGCTGATCTTCGACAAAGGGCTGAAATCCATTAAATGAGGAAGAGATTGTCTGTTAAGAAATAGTGTTGGCAAAACTGGATATCCATTTGCAGAAAAATGAAACAAGATCTGTACCTCATACCATACACAAAAACTAACTCCAGACGGATCAAAGACTTAAATGTGAAACCTAAAACTATAAAATTCCTCAAGGAAAAACTAGAGGCAAATTTAGGGGCCATAATATATGGTATAAATAGACTATCAAACATAACCCAAAATGCATGAACAGTAGAAGAGAATCTAAATGAATGGGACCTTCTAAAAATTAAATTTTTATGTGCTTCCAAAGACTTCTCCAAAAGAGTCAAAAGAGAACCTACAGATTAGGAAAAAATATTTGACAAAGACATATCTGACAAACGACTTATCTCTAGAATATATAGAAAACTCCAACACCTCAACAACAAAAAGACAAATAATCCAAGTAAAAAATGGGCAGAAGACATAAACAGACACTTCACCAAAGAGGATATTCAGGTGGCCAACAAACACAGGAAGAAATGCTCATGATCATTAGTCATTACAGACAGGAAAATCAAAACAACAATGAGATGCTATCTTGCCTCAGCACTAATACCAAAGCTCAACAAGAGAGAAAATAACAAAGGCTGGCAAGGATGTGGAGAGTTTGGAACTCATACACTGCTGGTGGGACTGTCAAATGAAACAACTGTCAAATGATTCCAACCACTGTGGAAATCAGTATGGCAATTCCTTAAAAAGTTGGAATTAGAAATATCATTTGACCCAACAATTCCATTACTAGTTATATATCTTAAAGAAGTGAAAGCCAGGACAAAAACAGATATATGCACACCCATGTTCAATGAAGCACTATACAATAGCAAAAAGATGGAAACAACCTACATGCCCATCAACAGAAGAATGGATAACCAAACTACAGTACATACACCCAGTGGAATACTATGCAACCCTAAAGAATAATGTAGAATGGACAAAACACTGCAAAATGTGGATAAACTTGGAGGACATTATGCTGAGTGAAATAAGTTGATCAAAGAAGGACAAATATTGTATTAGTCCGTTATAAAAAGTCAAGGAAAGGTTTATATATAGAAGGAAACTTTGTTTGTTGGTTACCAGGGGTATGGGGGGAGGGGAGGGAACACTGCTAGACAGATAGAGACAAATATTGATGTGGGTGAAGGGAAGGGCAATTTACCAAATGTGAGTGATCAACATGGTGGCATTGAGGAAGAGGAAGACATAGAGAGAGAGGTACATGGGAGGTACAGACAACAAAGATGAACCCTTTTATGTACACAGTACTGCATTATCAGTGATGGCAAACATTGATCTACAGGTGAATAGATAGGTGGACAGGCTGAATGATCAGGTATGTCTATGCAGGGGGGAGTGTGCCCATGACCATGTACAGGGTTTGCACACAATGTTTCTACAAATGTATTTGAATATTCTATAAGAATGCCCAGGTATATAGTAAAGCTGACAAGGGACAAGGTTGTAGTCACCTCTTGGCCACAGCCAGCAACCTACAGGGAGTGAGTAGTTGGACCTGTGAGCTTGGGACCATAGTTGCAGGGGACATCAAACTCAATTGCCGATTGCCAATTGCCATAACATACTACACAAAAACATTGTTCCACATCCTATTTTGACGAGTAACAACTGGGATCACAGGAGCTTGCAAGCAGCCATCTAAATGCAACGATAGTTCTCTCCTCATCCAGAGCAAAGAAGAATGAAGAAAATCAAAGAAAAATGAAGAAAATCAAAGACACGTGGACACATGGAAAAAATTGGTCCAAGGGACTCAACCTATTTGACTATGAGACCAGAAGAACTAGATGCTACACAGCTACCACTGTCAACCACTTGGAGTGGGATCGATGTAGGACATCCTAGATTGAGTGTGAGAACAATGGGGAACAAAACTCAAAATCATTAAAAAAAAAAAAAAAAAAAAGACCAGATTTGCTGATCTGATAGAGCCTGGTAAAACCCTTGAGACCATGGCCCCTAGCTGCCTTTCAGGTCTGGAATTGAATCCACTCCTGTGGCTCCCTACCAAAGAAAAAGACAGGTATATGAAATCAACATTTACATTAGGTAGATACACTCCTTGGAGAGATCAGTCATGGGAGAGCAGAAGGGCTGTATATGCAAAGGGAGACAGCTTGCAGGGTAGGAGTGCATGGGAGTGAAGGACACAGGGATGATGTAGCTATGGGATGGAAGTGGGAGGAGAGCTGTTATACTGTGGGAGATTACAGTCATTGTCATAAGACAAGGTGTATGTGAACTTCTGTAAGGGAGATGAATTTGCTCTGTAAACTTTCACCCAAATTACAATAAAATTTTTTTTTTTTTTTAAAAAAGACCTCTTTCTTAGGAAGTTTTCATCACTTTATTCCCAGTAACAATCACCCTTAACAATCTTGCCAAAATATTTCCCAAAATTTGGAAAAACCATTACATTATTACAATAGCCACTAAACCTTTAACAGATCTTTAGCTGAATTCATATTTGAATATTCTCAACAATAGAACATTTTGCTCAGCTGCTGATACCTAGCTTTCTGACTTTAACTGAGTGGATAAGATCCTCACCTTCTTAGTGTAAATTCTGTACATATTTATAACGTCTAGGTGGTTCTGGATATGATTTACACCTCACACACCAAGATACACTCATGATTGTAAAACTTACTATAGAATTTTTTTTTTCTGTCTTCTATCCTTAAAGTATTCATAGTTCTGGGGAAATTAAAAAAAAAAAAAAAAACTTTTAATAAAAAAAAAAATTTTCAAGAGAACAAACAGAGCTCTGAATCATGCGTTTGAGTGCCAAAACAAAACAAAACAAAAATCCACTGCTGTTGAATCAATTCTGACTCATAGCAACCATATAGAACAGAGTAGAAGTGACCCATAGAGTTTCCAAAGCTGTAAGTATTTATGGAAGCAGGTTGTCACACTTTTCTCCCGTGGAGTACCTGGTGGGTTTGAACTGCCAATATTTTAGTTAGCAGCCACTGGATTCAAACTGCTGACCTTTTGATTAGCAGCTAAGTGCTTTAACCACCTTGCCACCAGGCCTCATTTGAATAGGTGGTAATAAATAGAAACTGGTATTTTAAATATCATTCAGGGGCATACCTTCTCTACAGTAAAGCAGAATAAAAATAAGTAGATTGACAGTTATAGAGAACAGTCAAATATTTTCCAGAATTAGTCTTAGAGCTGTTTGGAAGTTCATAAGTTAAAACCTGTTGAAATCATGAGATTGCCTTTAATTGATGGATTGCTGTCACCACCCTGTAATATATCGTGCTAAAGTTCATTTTTGCATTATGAGCAGAGAGCAACTAGCTGACAGCAACAATTAGAAACAAAACAACTTGCTGACTAATTAGTAGCATTAATGTACTTTGGCCTCTGTTAAAAATAAAATCTCTGCAACTACCATCATAATCCTTATAACACATACTTATTATTTATAATGTTTCAACTATTACTCTATATTTGCCCTCTCCTACCTGGACTCCTGAAGGAAAACACTCTTCTCATTAACCCAGAGTTTAGTTGGGAAAAGCTTGAAATAGATAGTACTGCAAGGACCCTAATTTCCCAGAATGATTCCTTGTTGTTCACTGCCATGGAGCCAGCCCCCACCTCCTGGCAACTGCATGAACAATAAGAGGGAAATGTTGTTTAATCTTGTGTCTTTCCCAAGATCAGGTGCAGATCCACAGGGTTTTCAGCAGTTGATTTTGGGAAGTAGATTGCCAGGTCTTCCTTCCTAGTCCATCATAGTACGGAAGTGAAACAAAAATTTATTTGGCATCATAGCAACACACAAATGTCCACTGATAGGTGAGCAGCTGTTGTGCATAACGTACATTGGCTGGGAATTGAACCTAAGTGTCCCACATGGAAGATGAGAATTCTACCACTGAACTACAATATCAGATGCAACACGATTCCTATGCTTCAGTTATTCACACTATTCTTACTGTTATTTTAACAAACAAAAAATTTTTGTTTTACTTGTATTTAAACCTAACCCACTGCCATTGAGTTGATTCTGACTTACAGTGATCCCCATTGGGTTTCTGAGGCAGTAAATGTTTAAGGAAGTAGATTGCCCTATCATCCTTCCACAGAGTGGGTTTAAACCACCAACCTTCTGGTTAGCAGTCAAATGCCTTAGGCACTGCAGCCACATTATTCTCACTAGAAGATTGACAGTATTTGGGGCAGGATGTCAATATAAATACAAAGATACATATTCATAAAAACTTCAGGAATTTGGGCATGAATTAGCTGACAATGGGCTGAAATTTCCTTCTCCTCGGTTTAAAGGGACAGTCGTTTTTTAATGCAGTATGCTTGTGCACTGAATGAGTCACACTGGTTTTCTGTCATCAGCTGATCAGGGCTTAAGCAGAGGGGAGAATGTCAGTTTCCAGCAACTTTGTTCCTGTTTGTCTCACTGTGCATGTCCACCAGCCAAGGTTAATTTTCAAGTTGTCTCCTGAGACACATTAACGTGCTTATCACCTATTTAGGGGGATAGCATGGAAAGAATGTGCAAATTGACCTTTCATTCCATTCAGTTGTTAAGGAACCTAGTTATTATGTTTACTTATTTGCCTCCAACAGAGGTTCTACCTGTCTTAACCATGATGAGGGAATAGTTTAACTTTCATCCTGTTGGGTTCTTAAGGAACTGAGTTATCACGTTTACTTATCTGTCTTCAACCAGGGATGCAGGCTGAACGTTGACTCCACTCGGTTTCACAACTAGTTGCTTTTAAGTCAATTCCTACTAATGGTGACCCCAAATATGCCAGAACTGTTCCATGGGGTCTTCAATGACTGATTTTTCAGAAGTACATTGAATTTACCTTTGTTTCAAGACACCTCTAGTTGGACTCAAACCTCCAACCTTCCAGTTAGCAGCCAAGCACATCAACCATTTGCACCACTTAGGGATTTTGAAACTATCTTAAAGATCTTAAAAAGCAGAAGATTTACCTACACATGCGTGCGAATGAATGAAGGAGACCATCAGCAACAACAGAACAGACTTCTCACAATTCTCTGAATGTGAGAAAAGTATTCCTTGAAGACAGTTTCTTGGTAACTCCCTTCGGGAAATACCATGACTTTGTCTCCCCTACACTACTAAAACCAAAGCCATGCAAATGAGTCTGCAGCAGAGACTCTACAAGATTGCCCAGGAACCAGGTTTGCTGGTCCAATAGAGCTTGATAGAACCACTGAGACTATGGCCCCGAGCTGCCCTTCAGGTCTGGAATTGAACCCACACCTGTGGTTTCCAGCCAAACAAAGTACAGGCATGTGAGTTAAACATTTACCTCAAGTAGACATACGCCCTGGAGAGAACAATCATGGGAGAAGGAAGGGCTGCTTATGCACAGGGAGACAGCTCAGGGGGCAGGAGTGCATGGAGGGATGGACACTGGGAAGAGGTAACTATGGGGAGGAAGTGGGAGGGGAGCTGTTGCATTGTGGCAAACTGTGGTCAATGACATGAGACAAAGTAAATGTGAACTGCTGTATGGAAAGTGAATTTGCTAGGTAAATCTTCACCCAAATCAAAATTAAAAAAAAAAAAAAAACGATTGCCCAGGAATAAGCAGATTCCGCCCACAGAATTCTATGAAGTTGTTGTTGTTGTTGTTGTTGTTATGTGCCATCGAGTCAGACTAGACACAGTGAAACAGAATATAAAAAATAAAGGTCCAGAGACCTTGGATAAGCAAAGCATTACTGAAGAAGAACAAAGTAAGAGGTCTCACAGTCCTCAATCTCAAAATTTACTTACTATACAGCCACAGTAGTCAAAATAGCCTGTTGTTGTTGTTATGTGCCGTCGAGTCACACTTGACTCATAGCGACCCCTCCTTGGGTTTCTGAGGCAGTATCACTACAGAAGTAGATTGTTCCATCTTCCTTCTGAGGAGTGGCTGGTGCTTTTGAACCGCCAGCCTTCTGGTTAGCAGTCAAGTACCTTAGGCATTACGCTACATTGGTAAGATGACAGACATATAGACCAATGGAACAGAATTGAGAACCCAGAAATAGATTCATACATTCATGAACATTTAATCTTTGAAAAAGAGATGAAACCCATTAAATAAGGAAGAGACAGTCTCTTTAACAAATTATGCTGGCAAAACTGTATATCCATTTTCAGAAAAAGGGAAGAAGATCCATATCTCACACCATCACAATAACTAACTCAAGATGGATCACAAACTTACATGTAAAACCTAAAACTGTAAAAATAAAGTCATCAAAGGAACAGTAGGGACAAACTTGTTGTAGTTAAAAATCAAAAACCAAACTCACTGCCATCAAGTCAATCCTGATTCATAGCGACCCCTCCTTGGGTTTCTGAGGCAATATCTCTATGGAAGTAGATTGCCCACTCTTCCTTCCGAGGAGTGGCTGGTGGGTTTGAACCACCAGCCTTCTGGTTAGCAGTCAAATGCCTTAGTCACTATGCCACCAGAACTCCCAAAACTCTCACTGCCATTGAGTCGGCTTTGACCACAATGACCCCTCCTTGGGTTTCCCAGTTGGTATCACCACAGAACTGGATTGTCCAATCTTCCTTCTGAGGAGTGGCAGTGGGTTTGAACCTCCAGCCTTCAATTAGGTGATGTCAAGTCAGCTCCCACTCATAGTGACCCTATATACAACAGAATGAAACACTGGCCAGGTCTGCACCATCCTCACAAGCCTTGTTATGCTTGAGCCCATTGTTCCAACCACTGTATCAATTCAACTCATTGAAGATCTCTCCCTTTCTTGCTGACCCTCTACTTTACCAAGAATGATATCCTTTTCCAGGAACTGGTTCCTTCTGACAACATGACCAAGTCATTCTTGTTTCTAAAGAACAATCCAGCTGGACTTCTTCCAGGACAGTCCATGGTATTTTCAGTATTCTTTGACACCACAAGTCAAAGGTGTCAACTCTTCTTTAGCCTTCCTTATCCATTGTCCAGATTTCACATGTACATGATGTGATTGAAAATACTGTGGTTTGGGTTAGGTACACCTTAGTCTTCAAAGTGGCATCTTTGCTACTTAACACTTTAAATAGGTCTTTTGTAGCAGATTTGTCCAGTGCAATATGACATCTGATTTTTTTCTTTATTTAAAAAAAAAAAAAAAAAAAAAAGGCATGAGCTACTATAGATAGTCTTGCATTAACTCCCCCCAAATTTTATGTCTATTTCCAAAGTTCTGTGTAGGATTTTGGAGGCTGGCCAGAAGTGAATGTGTCCAAAAAGACAACACTAGGCCAGTACTCTGATTCCAAGTTACTCTTTGGTTGCAGGATATTTGTGTATGGCATGTGATTTCTTGACTGTTCCTTCCATGGGTGTTGATTATGGATTTAAGTAAAATGCATCTCTGACAACTTCAATCTATGCTCCAATTATTGTGATGTTTGTTGGTGCATTTGTGAGGATTTTTGTTTTCTTTATGTTGTGGTGTAATCATCCTGAAGACTATAATCTTTGGCCTTCATCAGCAAGTGCTTCCAGTCATTTTCACTTTCAGCAAACAAGGTTGTGTCACTTTCAGCATACCACAGTTTGTTGATGAATCTTCCTCCAATCCTGATACCACATTCTTCATATAATCCAGCCTCTTGGATTATTTGCTAAGCATATAGGTTGAATAAGTATTGTGAAAGGATACAATCTTGATGCACACCATTCCTAATTTTAAAGCATGCAGTATCCCCTTGCTCTGTGTAAATGATGGCCTCTTGGTATATGTACAGGCTCCTCATCAAGTGTTCAGGAATTCCCTAATATATGATATAAATAGATTATCAAAATAACAAAGAATTCATAAACAGCAGAAGATGAACTAGATGACTGGAACCTTCTAAAAATTACTCAAAAATGGAGCTGTGGTGGTGTAATGGTTAAGGTATTTGGCTGTTAACCAAAAGGTCAGTGCGTCAATCCCACCGGCCACTCCATGGAAGAAAGATGGGGCAGTCTGCATCTGTAAATATTTACAGCCTTGGAAACAAAATAAGATTTGCTATGAGTCAGAATTAACTCAATAGCAGTGAGATATGTCACATCAAAAGACTTCTCCAAAAGAGAAACTACAGATTGGGGAAAAAAAAATATTTGGGAATGATATATCCTACAAGGGACATATATCTAAAATGTATAGAAAACTCCAACACCTTCGCATCAAAAATGCAAACAATCCAATTTAAAAATGGGGAGACAATTCACCAAAGAAGATATACAGGTAGCCAAAAGGCACATTAAGAAATGTTATAATCATTGGGCAATAAAGAGATGAAAATGAAAACAATGAAATATCATCTCACCCCAGCAATAATAGCAGAGTTAAAGACAAAAATTAACAAATGCTGGAGAGGGTCTGGAGAGATTAGAACTGTCATACACTGTGGGTGGGACTGTAAAATGGTACAACCACTGTGGAAAATGTTATGGCACTTCCTTTAAAAGTTAGGAATAGAAATACCATTTGATCCAGCAATCTCACTACTAGGTATATACCCTAAAGAAGTGAAAGCTGGGATATGAATAGATATATGCACACCCATGTTCACTGCAGCATTATTCACAATAGTAAAGAGATGGTAACAACATAAGTGCCCAGCAACAGATGAATGGATTCCAAACTATAGTAACTACACACAATGTAACACTATGCAACACTAAAGAATAATGTAAAATCTACAAAACACCACATAATGTGGATGAACTTGTAGGATATTATGCTAAGTAAAATAAGTCAATCACAGAAAGACAAATATTATGAGTTCACTATTGTAAAATGTCAAGGAAAGGTTATCACATGGAAGGAAACTTTCTTTGTTGGTTACCAGGTATGAGAGGGAAGAGATGGGAAAATTGCTAGATAGGTAAGAGACAAATTATTGATTTGGGTGAAGAGAAAGGAAATATACCAAAAGTGAGTGACCTGACCAATAACATTAAGAAGAAGGAAGTCATGGTGAGGTGCACAAGAAGTACAGACAATAAAGGTAAATACTTTCTCATACATAACACTGCATTATCAGTAAGAACAAACATTAATCTACAGATGAATATATATGAAGGCAGGCAAAATGATCAGATATGTGTAGGCCAAAGGGAACATATATATTTCTGTGACCATATATAAGTTTGACAGACAATATTTCTATATACATTTGTGTATATACTACAAGAAGGTCCATGTATATATCAGGGCTAACAGGGGTCAAAGTTATGGTAGCTTCTTAGCCATAGCCAAACACCTTGAGGGAGTGAGTTGCTGGGCCTGCAGGCTTGGGACCATGGTTAAAGAGGACATCAAGTTCAATTGTCATGGCATACAACATAAAAATACTATTCTATATCCTACTTTGGTGAGTAGTGACTAGGGTCTTAAAAGCTTGCAATCTTTTAAGACTAGGGTCTTAAAAGCAGCCATCTAAGATGTGAAAATTGGTCTCACCACATCTGGAGCAAAGAACAGTGAAGAAACCAAAGGTATATGGAAACAATTCATCCAAGGGAGGGACTAGTGGACCAGGGGAACCTCAGCCTACATGAATCTGAGACCAGAAACCTATACGATGCCCAGCTACCACTGTCAACCACTCAGAAACATATCAAAATAGGAGATGCTGGATAGAGTGGGAGAAAATGTGGAGTAAAACTCAAAATTGTTAAGAAAGAGACTTCCAGTAAGATGGTGGAATAGACAAACAAGCTACAAAGACTCTATACAAAAAGAAATGAGAAATCAATTGAAACAGATATAGAAGATAATCCTAAAACTCTGAGCTTCAAAGAGAAGGAAAAAGAAGTGGAGTAAATACCAACTAGCAGAAGAACTTGACTGAAAGTAGTGTGTAATGAGACAAACAGAGCTGTGGGCTGTCAGCTGTCCTGAGAACATGGACAATTTGAATATTTACAAGCTGCATTCAGATCCAGGCAGCAACCTAAGAATTGAGTTCAGTTACTGAGGACTGCAGGAGCAACTGCACTGGTGGTGATGACCAGAAAGGAAAGCTGTGAATAATGAGATAAACAGAGCTGTGGATTGTTGGCTGTCCTGACAATATGGCCAGTTTTAATATTTGCAGGTGGTTTTCCAATATGGATAATCTTAGGTTGCTTACAAGTAGGCTTCTCTTGCCAAGGACTGTATGGGCAATCACACTGGAGTGGTTTCTTCCAACCACTCAGAAAGGGATCAAAATAGAAGAAAGCAACTGTGACCACACCACCCAACCACACCTGCACCTCCTGAAGGCCCACTCACTGGGTAGGGGCCATCACTTTCTTCTGTACAAACTGATCAACAGTACACAGTAGCCAATACCAGTGCAGCTTGTTCTCAACTGCTCTTCACAAACAGCTAACAAATTTCTGTGCACACACTCTCATCCTCTACCACATCTACTAGGACTTAGGTGGTGATTGCCTAAGTGCTGCCAAACTAGCAAATACCTGAAATATAAATACACAATGTCTTGGGAAAAGCTGATCATTCTAGTTCATATAAAGAAGCAAGATAAAATGGTACAAACAAGGGCCAGGATACAGACACAGAAAACCTCCCTGAGGAAGAAGCAGCATTGGAAATGCCTGATAAGGAATGCAAAAGAATTATATTTAGGTCCCTTTGAAAGACTAAGAAATAGATAAAAGAAAAGTTGGACAAAATCAAGGAAAACACAGACAAAAGTCTAGAATAATTTAGGAAAACAACACAAAAACAAGCTGACAAAATTAATGAACAATTAGAAACCATACAAAAACAAGAAACAGAAATCCAGAAGACTAATACTAAGACTTCAGAAATAGAAAACACATTGAAAGAACAAAGAAGAATCCAATCAATGGAAGACAGAATCAGTGAGACTGAAGACACATACCTCAATACTACTTTGTTAAGGGATCAGTCAGAAAAAAAGATCAAAATAAAATGGAGAAAGGCTGATTCATGTGGGATACCATCAAGAAGAATAACTTATGTGTGATTGGAATCCCAGAACAGGAAGAGACATATAAAACCACAGAGAACATTGTTGAAAATTTATTGGAAGAGAACTTCCCTAATATGATGAAAGATAAGAATATATCATTTCAAGAAGTTCAATGGACCCCAAACAGGACAGACCTCAAAAGAAAATCAGCAAGACATGTCATTGTCAAAAATCACCAAAACAAAAGACAAAGAAAAAATCCTGAAAGCAGCATGGGAAAAATGAAAAGTTACCTACAAAGGGCAACTAACAAGATTAAGATCTGATTTCTCAGCAGAAACCATGCAGACAAGAAAGCAATGAGGTGACATTAATAAAACCCAGAAAGAAAAAAATTGAATTATATACCCAGCAAAACTGTCCCTCAAATATGATGGTATAATTAGGACATTTCCAGATAAACACAAATTAAGGGAACTTATTAAAACCAGATCAACCTTTTAAGAGACACTTAACGAGTTCTTCAGACACAGAACCAACAACAGCAGACAACAATTGATGATTACTACACATGACAATAAAACCCAGAAACCAACACAGATATAGAAGTATTCAAAGTAAAATAAACTTACAAGACTGTAAACACAGAACCAGAGACATCAATTGGTAAATGAGGACAGTGACAAACAAAAAGAGGGAATATATAGAATAAGTACAGAAGTTTCAAATGGTGAGAAAGCCAAGACAATTGCGAGATAGAACAGACTGTTCTAAATTTACGAAGAAAATAATAAATCACAAAGTTACCTCAAAGAAAATTAACAAACCTTCACATCAAAATAAAAATACTTACCAAACACAAATATTTATCAAATACTAAAACAATAGCAATGAAGGAAATATGATGATAAAATTCATAAACAAATGAGCTCAACACAGAAAATTATATGGAACAAAGAAATCGACAACACCCCCCAAAAAAAACACAACACAAAATGAAAACAATAGATTCACACTTGTTGATAATTATAGTGAATGTAAATGGATAAATGCACTACTCAAGAGGCAGAGAGTTGCAGACTTCATAAGAAAACATGACCCATCAATATGATGTCTACAAGAGACTCACCTTAGACACAAAGACAAAAATAGACTAAAAATCAAAGGTTGGAAAAAGATGTATCAAGCAAATGGCAAATATAAAAGAGCAGGAGAAGTAATATTAATTTCTGACAAAATAGACTTTAAAACAAAAGCCAGAAGACTTTAATGCACCCCTTTCAATGAAAGATAGAGCAACTAGAAAGAAACTCAACAAAGACACAGAAGAACTAAACAATACAATCAACAAACTTGACCTTACTGGAGTCTACAGAGCACTTCACCCAAAGACAGCACAATACACATTCTTTTTCAGCACACATGGAACTTTCTCCAGGATAGGCCATATGTTAGGCCACAAAGCAAGGCTCAATAAATTTAAAAACATTGAAATACTGCAACAATAGGAAATCAACAATAGGAAGATCAATGAAAAAAGAATAAACACATGGAAACTTAATGCCCTTCTTAAAAACTACTGGGTAATAGAAGAAATAAAAAAGGAAATTTTAAAAATTGCCTGTATCAAATGAGAATGAAAGTACTACATAACAAAATCTTTGGGAAACAGCAAAAGCAGTGGTCAGAGGACAATATATAACAATAAATGCACACATCAAAAAATAGGAAAGAGCCAAAATCAACACTTTAACCCAACATCTCCAACAATTAGAAAAAGAGCAGAGAAAAAGCCTAGAGTCACCAGAAGTAAAAAAAATAAAGATTTGAGCAAAATAAACAGAAAATAAAAAGACAATAAAAAGAATCAACAAGACTAGAAATTGGCTCTTTGAAAAGATAGATAAAATCAACAAACCATGGGCAAACTTAACAAAGAAAAATAAGGAGAAGATGCAAATAACACACATAAGAAATGAAATGGGTGATGTCACAACAGAACCAACTGAAATAAAGAGGATAATATCAGGGTACCATGAAGAATTGTACTCCAACACATTTGAAAACCTAGAAGAGATGGACAGATTTCTAGAAACACACTACTTACCTAAGCTAACACAGACTGAAGTAGAAATTTTGAACAGACCCATAACAAAAGAAGAAATTGAACCAGTGATTTAAAAAAAAAAAAAAAACTACCATCACCAACAACAAAAAAGTCATGCCCCTGATGGCTTCACTGGAGAATTCTATCAAACATTCAGAGAAGAGCTGACACTGATCTTATTCAAACTATTCCAGAACACAGAAAAGGATGGAATATTCCCAAATTCATTTATGAAGCAAGCATAACCCAGAGACCAAAACCAGGCAAAGAGACCACTAAAAAGGAAAACTACATACCAATATCCTTCATAAATATAGATGTAAAACCTTCAACAAAATCCTAGCCAAAAGTCTAACAACATATCAAAAGAATAATACATTATGACAAAGTGGGATTCATATCAGGTATGCAAGGATGGTTCAACATTAGGAAAACGATCAATATAATCCATCACGTAAGTAAAATAAAGGAAAAGAACCACATGATCATATCAATCAATGCAGAAAAGGCATTCCATAAAATCTAACACGCATTCCTGATAAAAACTCTCAAAAAAAAAAACAGGAATAGAAAAGAAATTATTCAATATAATAAAGGACATATATGCAAAAACAAGCAGCCAACATTATTCTCAATGGAGAGAGACTGAAAGTGTTCCCCTTGTGAATGGGAACCAGACAAAGATAGCCTGTATCATCACTTCAACTCATCATTGTATTAGAAGTCATAGCCAGGGCAATAAAGCAAGAAAGAGAAATAAAAGTCATCCAAATTTGTAAAGAAGAAGTAAAACTATCCCTATTTGCAGATGATATGACCCTATATGTGGAAAATCCAAGAGACTCAGCAAGAAAACTTTTGGAAGTAATTGAAAGACTAAGCAGAGTAGCAGGATACATGATCAACATACAAAAATCAGTTGGATTTCTCCACACCAGCAAAGAGATCAGAGATCATTAAAAAAGAAATAAGAAAACCAATATTACTTACAATAGCTACCAAAAATATTAAATATATTGGGATATATCTCACCAGGGACACATAATACTTATACAAAGAAAACTACAAAACACTACTTCAAGAAATTATAAAAGTGCCATATAAATGGAAGTACATACCACGTTCATGGATAGGAAGACTGAACATTGTGAATATGTCAATACCACACAAAGCCATCTATAGATTCAATGCAACTCTGATCCAGATCCCATCAGCATTCTTTAAGGACATGGAAACACAAATCACTGATATTATGTGGATGGAAAAGGGTAGCGTAGTGCCTAAGGCACTTGACTTCTAACCAGAAGGCGGGCAGTTCAACCCACCAGCCACTCCTCAGAAGGAAGGTTGGGCAATCTACTTCGGTAGTGATACTGCCTCGGAAACCCAAGGAGGGGTAGCTATGAGTTGGGTCCGACTTGATGGTACATAACAACAACATTGAAGAGGAAGAACAAGATAGGAAGTTTTATGCTCCCAGATCACAAAACCTACTATACAGCCACAGAAGTCAAAACAGCCTGGCATTGGTGCAACAAAGACATAAACCAGTAGAATGGAATTGAAAACCCAGAAATATATCCATCCACTTATGGTCAGCTTATCTTTGACAAAGGACTGAAATCCTTTAAACGAGGAAGAAAGAGTATCTTAACAAATGGTGCTGCTGAAACTAGATTTCCATTTGCAGAAAAAAGAAACAAGATCTATATCTCACACCATACACAAAAACTAACTCCAGATAGCTCAAAGACTTAACTGTAAAACCTAAAAGTATAATGCGCATCAAAGAAAAAATAGGGACAAAATTAGGGGCCTTACTATATGGCACTAATAGACTACCAAACATAAGTAAAAATGCACAAACAGCAGAAGATAAACTAGATGACTGAGAGGTTCTAGAAATTAAATTATTATGCACATCAAAAGACTTTTCCAAAAGAGTAAAGAGAATCTACAGATTGGGGGGAAAAAAATCTGCAATGATGTACTTGACAAGGGACTTTTCTCTAAAATTTATAGAAAGCTCCAACACCTCAGCATCAAAAAGACAAAGAATCCAATTTAAAAATGAGCAGAAAATTCACCAAAGAAGATGTTCAGATGGCCAACAAACACATGATGAATTGCTTGCAATCATTAGCCATTGTTGTTGTTGTTGTTAAGTGCCGTCGAGTC
>NW_006921759.1:1485020-1487107 GCF_000298275.1 Orycteropus afer afer
GTATCAAAACAAAAATGAGATATCATCTGACCTCAGCAATATCAGCAAAGTTCAAGACAGAAAATAACAAAATGCTGGTGAGAATGTTGTATTGGTTACCTAGTAACACTCTGACAGAAATATACCACAAATTGAATGGCTTGAACAAACAGGAGTTTATTCTTTTACAATTTTGGAAGCTAAAAGCCCGAGTTCAAAGTGCCAGGGCCTAGGAGCTGGGTGAAAGCCCTCAGCTTTGGGCTTCAGCTCTGCCTCCTGCTCCTGGCCCACTGAAGCTAGAGGATTTTCTTCACTTGGGCAGTTGCTGACTGCGGACCCAAGGTTGACAAGTAAAAAGGAACAGTCTCAATGTTACCAAACAACACAGCAAGCCACTAATTCAAATCCAGAAGAAGTCCTAAGAGCAGCAGGGCATGGCAGGCTATTGAACGATGAGTTGGCTACATGAAGGGTTCAAGTATGCCAAAAAGATGGAGACCTTCCTCAAAGTTGCTTCTTATATACTGGAAGCAGCCCCCATCCCTAAAGCAGCTATTCAGCTGCTCCAGTAGATTCCACCAAGGAATCTCACCATAGTCAATAACTACATATAGCTGTCCAGCCACTCAATCAGGCCCAGCCAAGTTGACCCACAATTTTAACTACCACAGGTATGGAGAGATTGGAACTCTCATACAAAGCTTGTGGGACTGTAAAATAACATAATGACTGTGGAAAATGGTATGGCAATTCTTTAAAAAGTTGGAAATAGAAATATCATTTAATCCAGCAATCTCATTATTAGGTATATATCCTAAAGAAGTGAGAGCTAGGACATGAATAGATATATGCACACCCACGTTTATTGCAGTACTATTCACAATAGCAAAGAGGTAGATACAACCTACTTGCCCATCAACAGATGAATGGATAAGAAAACTATGGAAAGGAAGACAGAGGTGCACAAGAGGTAGGAATGAACTGATAACCAAACAAATAAAAAAGAAGTCACAGAGAGGTGCATAAGAGGTACAGACAACAAAAGTAAATATTTTACATACACACTACTGCATTATCAGCAATGAAAAACATTAATCTATGGATGAATACATAGTTGAACAGGCAAAATGATCAGGTATGGGTAGAAAAAATGGAATATATCCATGACCATATCTAAGTTTGGCAGACAATATTTCTACACATGTATTTGTATGTGCTGTAAGAATGTCTATATATATATATAAAAAAGCTAATGACACAAAGGAATGATAACTCTTTAGGCACGGCCAAACACCTTGAGGGAAGGAGTAGCTGGGCCTATGGGTTCAGGATTATGGTCACAGGGTACATCAATCTCAATTGGCATAACATACACAAAAACATTGTTCTACATCCTACTTCAGTGAGTAGCAACTGGGGTCTTCAAACCTTGCAAACAGCCCTCTAACATCCAACAACGGGTCTCTCCTCATCCAGAGCAAAGAAGAATGAAGAAAACCAAAGTGCATGGCAACAATTAGTCCAAGGGATTAGTGGAACATGTGAACCTCAGCCTACATAGCCCAGAGACCAGAGGAACTACATGGTGCCCAGCTATCACTGTCAACCACTCAAAAAGAAATAAAAATAGAAGATCCTAGATAGAGTGGGAGCAAAATGTGGAACAAAACTCAAAATCATAAAAATGACTGTGCTTACTGGTCTGAGAGAGACTGATGAAACTCCCAAGACTACAGCCCCTACTCACCCTTTAGGTCTGGAACTAAACTCACTCCTGTGGCTTTCCGCCAAATATAGATAGGTGTATAACGTGATCATTTACACCAGGTAGGTGCACTCCTTAGAATGAGCAACAATGGGAGATCAGAAGGGCAGTATTTTCCCAGGGAGATAGCTCAGAGGGTAGAAATACTTAGGAAAGAAAAACTCAGAGAAAAGGTAACCATAGGGAAGAAGGCCAAAAAAGAGCTGTTATGTTGCAGGGGTTGTGATCAACGTTGTTGTTGTTGTTGTTATGTGCCATCGAGTCAGCCCTGACTCATAGCGACCCCTCCTTGGGTTTCCGAGGCAGTATCACTATGGAAGTAGGATTGCCCAACCTTCCTTCC
>NW_006921759.1:1491462-1506443 GCF_000298275.1 Orycteropus afer afer
GGGGTTTAGTCCACTTTTGTATCCTTCCCTTCAAGGCTCAGGGGTCCAAGATTATCTTCTGTGTCTGTGTTAATTGGTTTCCCTTTTCTTTGTTGAAGAGCGTCTGTGCAGTCCTTGTGCCTAGTCCGCCATCTTGCCGGAACTCCTTGGTCAAGCTTTTATGTTCCAGTTCTAATAATCAAATTTGCAATAAATCAGAATGTGCATGCCATGTTCTGATGACCAGAACATCTTTGAAATATGTCTCCTTCTTCACTGTATCAAACAGTTGGAAGGCCATATGCACAGACAGGAAACAAGAAATGAGAACAACTGTGTAGTCTGGAAAGTTCTTTCATCTTGAGCCAGAGGTCTGGAACAGACACGCTACTCTTTGGCTACAGGATTAGTGACCACCATACAGTGTCTCTTCTGGTCAATCTATATGAATACCACCCAAGTCTGCCTTTCTGGTTTCTCCTTTTTCCTGGTTTCACCTGGACTCCCTGACTTCTTTCTTCAAACAGGTTACAGTTCAGTCAACAAGGTCACAGTTCCTTTCATGTTAGTCATATTCTAGTCATTCCTTCTGGGAAATTTACTCTAGTCACCTCCTTGGGTGTTCCTCAGCAAGGCATTTACCAAATTTTTTTCTAACGAAGTTTATCACTATAAATGACTAATTACATATAACTTCATTCAAGAGTTCTAACTCTGCAACTCAATAGGCAAGTCACTTAACTTAGAATCCTTCAACTTAAGTTGGAGTCCTTCTCTAGTCATGTAAACGTTCAGGCCTTCTTGAGGCCTTTTTACATATTTAAATAACCTTGAGCTCTAAAAACAACAACAATAAAAAAAAAATCTCTTACTATAGCCCAAAAGACAGTGAGTTACATTGTCATTCTTTACATAAACATTTCTGTAATGTCTTCTACAATACCTGAAAAATATGATGTTTAGTTTTTGTTCTAAAACATCATAGACACAGTGATAGGCCAATAATCTGGGCTTCGTGTTGTCATTTACTCAAGAGAAATGAAAACCTTCTTGTGTTAGACATAATGCTAAGGTGAGGGATACTACAGTGAACAGAATAGTTGTGCCTCCTGTCCTTGTGCTTCTTAAATTGGATAAGGACTACTTACTTTATACACAGTGTTATAAGTGTAACCAAATTGAAGGCCAGGATGTTCTAGGAGTTCATACCAGGATCATGCCCAGGTCAGAAGTTGAAATAAGACCTCTAGAGGAGGAGATGTCTAAGTTAAGACCTGAGGAATACATTCAAATTCAGCAGGGAAGGGGCAGGAGCTGAGACAAGAGAAAGTGTGGCAAGATAAAGAAACGAAGAATTTTAGAATGGCAGGAGAAAGAGGATCAGTGGTAAAAGATGAGTTTGGAGAAATAGGTAATGACTAGAACCAAAAGATTGGTCATTTGGACCCACCCAGCAGTTCTGCAAGAAAGACCTGGCAATCTGCTTCCATAAAAATAAAGTTGTTGCTGTTGTGTGCCATCAAGTCAACTATAACACAAATCAATTAGAACTGTCCCAAAGGGTTTCCTAAGTTGTAATCTTTATGAGGACATTACATGGGATGAGGGACATCATTGCTGATGACAGATGGATCTTGATTGAAAGCAAAGAATACCAGAAAGATGTTTACCTGTACTTTATTGACTATGCAAAGGCATTTGACTGCATGAATTATAACAAATTATGGATAGCATTGTGAAGAATGGGAATTCTAGAACACTTAATTGTGCTCATGAGGAACCTGTACATAGACCAAGAGGCAGTCATTTGAATAGAACAAGGAGATACTGCATGATTTAAAAGCAGGAAAGATTTGTGTCAGAGTTGTATCCTTTCACCATACTTATTCGAGCTCTGGTAGCATAGTGCCTAAAGCACTTGACTGCTAACCAGAAGGCTGGTGGTTCAAACCCACCAGCCACTCCTCGGAAGGAAGGTTGGGCAATCCTACTTCCGTAGTAATACTGCCTCGGAAACCCAAGGAGGGGTCGCTATGAGTCAGGGCCAACTCGACGGCAAACAACAACAACAACAACATTCAATCTCTATGCTGAGCAAATAATCCAAGAAGCTGGACTATATGAAGAATAACATGACATCAGGATTGGAGGAAGACTTACCAACAACCTGCAATTTGCAGATAACACATCCTTGCTTGCTGAAAGTGAAAAGGACTTAAAGTACTTCCTGATGAAGATCAAAGACTACAGTTTTCAGTGTGCATTGCTTCTCAACATAAAGAAACTGAAATGCTCACAAATGGACCAATAAGAAACATTACAATAAATGGAGAAAAGATTGAAGTTGTCAAAGATTTCATTTTACTTGGATCCACAATCAACACCCATGGAATCAACATTGGGCAAATCTCCTGCAAAAGATCCCTTTGATGTGTTTAAGAGCAAAGATATCACTTTGAAGACTAAGATGCACCTGATGCAAGCCATAGTATTTTCAATTGTCTCATATGCATGTGAAAGATGGACAATGAATAAGGAAGGCTGAAGAAGAATTGATGCATTTGAATTATAGTGTTGGCAAAGAATATTGAATGAACCATGGACTGCTAGATAAATGAACAAATCTGTCTTGGAGGAAGTACAGCCACAATGCTCCTTAGAAGTGAGGATGAGCAGACTTAGTCTCTTATACTTTTGTCATGGATCAATCCCTGGAGAAGAGTATCATGGTGGATAAAGTAGAGGGTCAGTAAAAGGGAGAAATTCCTCATCAAGATGGACTGACCTAATGATTGTAATGGTGGGCTCAAGCATGGCAATGATTGTGAGGATGGTGCAAGACCAGACAGTGTTTCATTCTGCTGTATATAGGGTATCTATGAGTTGAAAATGACTCCACAGCACCTAACAACAACATTCTTTAGGAAAGCAGATCGCCAAGTCTTTTCTCCTGCAGAGCCACCGTTGGATCTGAAATACCAACCTTTCAGTGAGCAATTGAGTGCTTAATGATTAAACCACCAGGACTTCTTCCATAAAGACTGCAGTTAAGGAAACCCTGTGGAGCTCAGTTCTTCTCTGTCATATAGGGTTGCTGTGAGTCATAATCAACTCAGTAGCACAACAACAACAGGACATAAAGAGCCTTGTATCCTTGTAGGGCTAATTAGCAGTGAGGGAGAAGTTCAAAGTAAATTTCCAGGGCCTGGTTATCTAAAAAGAGACCCAAGACAGTCTATATTTCATATTAATCCAAATTTGCCCTTCTTGAGGGATTGAAAAAATGTTTCCATTGGAGCCCACACTCACTATCAGTTATCCTGATCCCAAGTTAACCAAAAAAAAAAAACCACTACCATAGAGATTTTAGAGATTTTGAAACTCATTCTAAAAGTCATAGGAAGCTTCTCAAGAGTTTTAAGACCCAAACCTCAAGAGTGGGCTCCCAGCAGCCATGTTTGTGTGACATGACCTCACCCCTTGTGGTAGTTAAGGTTATATGTCAACTTGGCTAAGCCTAGTTTTGAGTGGCTGGGAAGCTGGTGGTAGCTATTCCCCATGATGAGACTGGCAATCAGCTCCATGGTGGAATCTACCGCAAGCTTCTGAGTAGCTGCTTTAAGGATGTGGTCTGCTTCTAGTACGTAAGGAGAAGTTTTGGTAATGGTCTACAGCTTACGGCACGCTTAGACCCTGCATGTAGCCAAGTCATTTTTCAGCAGCTTGCCAATATTGTCTGCCGATCTTGGGACTCTTAATGGACTTGAATCAATGGCCTACCATGTGATTTGGTAATGTTAGAACTGTGCCTTTTCACTTATTGACCTTGAGTTTGTCTACCTCAGCAGCCAGCAGCTGCTTAAGTGAAGAGATGCCTCTAGCTTCAGTGGGCTGAAAGCAAGAGGCAGACCTGAAGCCCAAGGTCAAGGGTCTTTCACCCAGCCCCTAGAGCCTGGCACTTTAAAGTTGGATTTATAGCACCCAAGTCTGTAAGAGAATAAACTCCTCTTTATTAAAGCCATCCCATTTGTGCTATATTCCTGTTAGAATGGCACTAGGTAACCAAAACATCCCTAGTCATACGTGTTTTGATATGAAGGAGACCCCAATCCAAACTCACCAATCATATTCTGATTGTCTAGCATATGGCTAGTGCTCCAACAGCTATATCTCAGTAGTATGTAAAATGTAAGAACATTGGGGCAGCCATCTTCCTACAAGAGACATGAAGGAGAAATATGTGACAGGAAAGTTTAAAATGAAGAGAGATACAGCCTAGCATCCTAAATGCTTTCTAGTCCCTCAGTTCCTCCATAAGACCAAACTGCATTTTTGCCCTTGAGAGTCATACCTTTTATACCTTTAAAATAAATTCACATGTTTTTTATTAGCTAGCTCCAGTTGTCCAGTTTGGTTTTCCTATGTGCGTGTGTGTGTGTGTGTGTGTGTTTGGTGACAATGGATAAGTGCACCACTACGAAAGACTGGCAGTTTGAACCTCCCAGAGAGTCCTCAGAAAACAGTCCTGGTATCTTAATGACAACTGGTTTATGTTGTTGTTATGTGCCGTCGAGTCAGACTCGACTCATAGCGACCCCTCCTTGGGTTTCCGAGGTGGTATCACTACAGAAGTAGATTGCCCAACCTTCCCTCCAAGGAGTGGCTGGTGGGTTTGAACTGCCAGACTGGTTTATAATATATTCAAATATGCATATAGAGTTGTTAGTTGCCATCAAGTTGATTCCACCTCATGGCAATCCCATGTGTGTCAGAGTAGAACTGTGCTCCATAGAGTTTTTAATGGCTGATTTCTCAGAAGTAGATTACTAGACTTTTCTTCTGAAACACCTATGGATGGACTCAAACTGCCAACTTTTTGGTTAGGAGCCAAGTACATTAACCATTTGCACTACCCAGAGATTGTTTTTCTCTATCTCTGTCTCTCCATTTTTTGTGCTATAAAGAGATAATAAGCCAGTTCCACATTAAGAAGCAGTGTTCCCTCACTTGGAGCCATGGTAGTGACCACAGAGGACCTCAGAAGGATGGTCTAGAACCCTAGTATAATGAGGACCACCAGCAGCATGGGTGGTCTCATGACAGCCTGATGAGGAATGTGGAGTAGAGGAACAGGAGCTATCTGGTCACATAAGACCCTCATGTCTCTCAGAAATAACTGAGTGGACGTTCAACTGAGTGGAGGTTCTTCTCAAGATATACTACATTCTGCACATGCTAGGAAAAAGGCTAAACATCCATCAAAATTAGGATATTTATTGTAAATGTGACATTGCATTTACTCTTAGTTTGATGAGACCTATATATTCTGGACTTACATACAATTGCCTAGGAATTTTCAGTTCCCCAGGTTGACCTACAACACTGATCAGACAGCTGAGTTTCATTCATATTGACTCAGTCTGTAAGGCAGCTCATCATTTTTTTTAAAAACAAATGTTTTTTTTTTTTTTTAAAACAAATGTTCTTCAAACTTGAAATTTTTCCTTCCTCATTTTGTTTAACAAAAGAAAAGTTGATGTCAAACACAAAAAGTTAAGAAAAGATAATGCTTTGGAAATGAATTGAAAGAAAATAGAAATGAAATTAATCTGTTAGCTTCCTAATTCAAATCATAGTATTTGGTTGTAAGCACAACTTTGAAGAGTAAGAGGGAAAAAAAGTGTAAACGAAGCAGAGTGCTAAGCTAATACAATGTACATAGGGAAGAAAAACATGATGGTAGGTAGGAAAAATGTGATTTCATGGGTGAATTACAGAGACAGATATTTGATACGAACCAAAAGAACAATTTCAGCAAAGACCTTTCTCTTCAAAGCTCTCAAATGCAAACACAGTGGTATGGACTGAATTGTGTCCCAAAATAATTTTCGCTGGATTTTTACCTTTGGATGTAAACCCATTGTGGAATAGGATTTTCTTTGTTATGCTAAAGAAACCATGCCAGCGTACTGTGTGTCTTAAACCTAAGGACTTTTGAGATGTAAAAAGAGAAGATTATACACAGAGAGAAACAGACACATATGGAAGAAAGATAGATGCCAAGTGGAGATTTCCAAGGAACACGGAGAAGAACACTAGAGAATTTGAGACAAGGATTTTATCCTAGAGCACACAGAGAGCTTCCCATAGAACTGGCACTCTAGATTCAGACTTCTAGCTTCCTAAACTGTGAGAACATAAATTTTTATCCTTTAAAGCCACCCATTTGAGATATTTCTGTTACAGCAGCACTAAGACATTAAAATACATGGGTAAAATATTTCAAAATATCTTTTAGTTGGTGAAAGTTCAGAGAGAAACTGTGTATGTTGATATGGAAACTTTCCTAGGAAAGCGAGGTGAAATCATTAAAGAGAAACTACTTTTCAGGGTAATATTTTGCCTAAGACATTTGACTGCTAACCAGAAGGCTGGTGATTCAAATTCACCAGCCGCTCCTTGGAAGGAAGATTGGGCAATGTACTTCTGTAGAGATACCGCCTCAGAAACCTAAGAAGGGGTCGTTATGAGTCGGGTTCAACTCAACAGCAATGTTTGGTTTGGTTTTTTGTTTTATTTTTTGTTTGTTTTTATTATTATTACTACTATTGTTTTGTTTAAAACAATTACTATTATTATTATTGTTTAAATAAAAACTGATACTCATTTTTGATCCACCATATTTCCATTTTCTGTTTAAGAGCTTCTGGAAAAATAATTTAAGACTACTCAGTAGTTGCAACAGTTAACTACCCAGCCGTTAACTGAAATATTGGTGGTTCAAACCCACTCAGTAGCTCCATAGGAGAAAGACCTGGCAATCTGCTTGCAGATTATAGCCAGCAAACCTCATGGGGCAGTTCTTCTCTATCTCATGGGTAGCTACAAGTCTAAATAGGATAATGGACCCTGACAACAACAATTCAGTGGTTTGCTCCTACTGTATAAGTGAAAACCAAAACTGAGCACTTGACATGACTAGAATTGCTGTTCCAGATCTAAATTAAACTCCATTTTGAGTCAAGCTACAGCTTGGCCTAAAAACTTTGTTTCTGTTGCTCTGAAGAGACAATTCAACTTCTGGTAAAAGTTAAGCTGCTTGTAACCCAAAAGGAGGAAGGGTGAAGATTTTAGCTTACGTGAAGAATTGTTTGTTGAAAGATGTTTGTCTAGAGTGTTTGCATTGAAAATGCCTTGGTCAACATGTTAGGAAACAGAAATGATAATGTTAAGAAAGATGGTAATTTAACAACTCCTTTGGAACTTTTTGTCATGTACTCTCTTGTGCCTGTGAGCACATAGCTCTTTGTTTACTCCACCTGATAAAAACCTGGCTCTCTTTTTTTTTCAATTTGGAACAATACTGAGTTCTAGTATGTCTAGTACTAGCCTGAGTACTAGTATGTCTCCCGATTCATGAATCTCACGACTTTTCAGTAACATGTTTTGCTTTCACTTCTAACAGTGTGAGGCTGTTGGTTTGCTATGACATTTCGTTGAGACCATAAGGGGACCTGAGGGTGAATTTTCTTTTGCAGCTCTCAAGGTCCTGAGGATTTGGGCCAACAGTACCAGGCTGGGTAATTTGGGGGCTCCCTGTATCCATGGCAGATTCAGGAGTTGCAGCAAAGTAAATATCTCTCAGGTCCAAGCCATAACTCTGTGTAGAAGCTCCCTGAGTTTTATTATAATATTTGCCTTTCTTTTTCTTTTCCATTTTTATGACATGGAACATAAATTCCATAAGGTAATTCCTTAAGAATCACAGTACCTTAAAAGCCTCTCAGAAACAATGGGCACATGACTGGTCAAATTATTGCCTCACATACATATTAAAAAAAAAAATTCTGCAACCCTCCTTCATTAGGAATGTTATCTGGTTCTGAGACACTGAGAGCTCTGAACTAACTTTACATTGCCTTTGGGACTGTAGGAAATGCCAAATCTAAGAGCAATATGGAACCTCCTTCAGGAACTCTCACTTGTTACATGAACAAGCATTTTTGTTCTTCAACATGTTTGTTTCTATCTGCTTGGCATAACCTAACCAAAGGCAGTTTATATCAATTATCCATATGTTAGTTGGCCCTGAGTAAGCCAAATTATAGTTAGAATATGCTGAGTGGAAAGGTCACCAAGATAGTTTAGCTTTAGAGATATGCAAAATAGCTGAAATTCCTCCCCGAAGAAGCTTGAGGTAGAGACCAAAAATTACTTGAAGCAATACCTAAGGCCTTTTCCCCAGTAGCCAACTGGGCAAAAATCTGTTCTTGCAAACAAAATGTTTACATGATTATCAAGCCTGATTATTCCAGCCATTTTCAGAACACTTTGGGTTAGAACCTTTAGATGAAGTAACTATAAATGAAAAATAATGCAATGCACTGCTGTGGAGTCAGATCCAATGCATAGCGACCCCTCCTTGGGTTTCCAAGGCAGTATCACTACGGAAATAGATTGCCCAACCTTCCCTCAGAGGAGTGGCTGGTGTGTTTGAACCTCCAGCCTTCTTGTTAGCAGTCAAATGCCTTAGGCACTATGCCACAGTGCCTGTAATGTAGTATTTATATCTAGCCTCAATCCTGAAATTTCAGCCTTAGTTAAATGATGTTTAGATTGGAAAGCTGACCCACTGCTGAATTGATGAATTTAGCTCATGAGCTTGCCCAAAGTTCAGAAACAAAGCAGACTGAGAAAGCAGACAAATTAATGGCTCTTCAATTACAGCACCTACAAAGGCCTATCCAAAAAAGAAATTTTAAATCTTCCAAAGGACCTAAAACTGGTCTGTGCCACTATTGTAAAAAACTTGGCCATTGGAAAAATGAATATTTTAAACTGAAAAATAAACAGCTTTCCATTCTAACCACTTGTCTACCCCCTGATTCAGAATGAAAAGTTTCCAGGGACAATACAGGAACTTTTTCCATAGTGACTCTAAACCCTCAAGGAGAAACAACTATGAGCATAAATGTAGAACACTGCCAATTTTTAATTGATACAGAAGCCACCTCATCTGCAATTGACCTCACATGTTTACAAAAGCCCCAGAGTAGAAAGCCCTCAAAAATAGTGAGGACTGTTAATAAAGAACAAACATTAGTTCACTCTCAACCTGTGCAAATATCTTTTGGTCCCATTGAATATATGCACCCTTTTTGCTTAGTCCTGACATCCATCAGATTGGCTCTAACTCATAGGAACCCTATGCACAACAGAATGAAACATTGTCCAGTCCTGTGCCATCCTCACAAGCATTGCTATGCTTGAGACCATAATTGTAACCACTGTGCCAATCCATCTTGTTGAGGTTCTTCCCCTTTTTCACTGATGCTCTGCTTTACGAAGCATGATATCCTTCTCCAGAGAATGGTCTCTTCTAACTAAATGACCAAAGTAGTCAGGTGCACCTTAGTCTTCAAAGTGACATCTTTGCTCTTTAACCTTTTAAAGAGGTCTTTTGCAGCAGATTTGCTCAGTGCGATACAACATCTGATTTCTTGACTGGTGCTTTGTTAATTTAATAGGAAAAGATATAAATTGCCATTTACAATTTAATGAAAAAGGTAAAATATTAATTTTTCCCAAAAATCTTAGGTTAGGAATAGATAACATTCAAAAAGAAGAGGCTCTTTGCTATTTGCAAGCCCTTATTGTGACATTTCAAAACTCTGCTTGCTTGTTCAGGCCTTCCCCTCGAAACTTTTTCAGATTGCCAAAAATGTGTGAGCTGCAACATCCACAGCCCATGCCTGAGTATTGTGCACTGAATCTATTAAAATTCAAGTAGAAGCATCTAAAACCCTGCCCAAAATTCCCCAATACCCACTTAAATGGGAAGCAAAGAAAGGAGTAATTCCTGTAAATCTAGATTTTTCTTTCTGAAGGATTAACTGTCCCCTGCACTAGCCCTTGTAACACAACTGTCCTTCAGTTGAGTAGCCACACAAAGAGTTTGGATATTTGTTCAAGACTGATGTATAATTAACCACCTTGTCATTCCTAGTTTCCCAGTTGTCCCTAAGCCGCATTTGTTCCTTTACAATGTTCCCACTGATATGGCATGCTTTTGTGTGATAGATCTTTGTAGTGCTTTTTTCAGGGTTTCTGTAGGTTTTGAAAAGGAGCTCTGGTGGTGAAGTGCCTAAGGTACTTTCCTGCTAACTGGAAGATTGGCAGTTCAAATCCACCAGCCACTCCACAAAAGGAAGATGAGGCAACCTACTTCTGTAAAGATTTATCACCTTGGAAACCCAGTGGGAGTCACTATGAGTTGGAATTGACTCAATGGCAGTGACTTTTGTTCTCTTTTGTTTTTTGTAGGCTCTGGAAGCCAAGGTTTCTTTGCCTTTACTTGGAACAATTTATAATTTACCTGGATTGTCATGCCTCAAGTTTCACTGAGTTCCCTACATATTTTTCTCAGATTTTGCATGCAGATTTGCAAACTACAATTTCCAAATGAATCTACCTTGTTACAATGTGTCAATGACTTACTGGTATGCTCCATCTCTCAGCAAGCTTACCTAGAAAACAGCAACAGTTTGTTGAAACATTCAACTGTTGATGGACATAAAATTTCTAGAGAAAATGTACAACTAGCTCGCCTTCTTCCAAATATTTAAGTCACTTAATCTCTGCAGAAGGCATTTCTACTGACCTCGAGAGAAAAGAAGCTATAGCAACCTTCTCTTTACCTAAAACAAGGGAATGATTAAGGGGATTTTAGGGCTCTGTAGCTATTGTTGATCATGGATCCCAAACTTTTCTCTCATGGCTCAAACTTTATATAAATATTTAAAAACTTCTAAGCCTGATCCATTCCATCTTACCCCAGAAGACTCAGGGGGTGATAACTAAATTAAAAGAGGTTTTGACTAATACCTCTTGACTTTGACTAACTTTAGTTACCAATCATTTGGACATCTCTTTCTCTGTACATGAAGTTTATGGTAATGCATTAGGTGTTCTTACACAGTAACACAGGGGACAAAATAGACCTGCAGATTATTACAGCCTGCCACTGGACCCTGTGTCTAGAGCCTACCTGTCCTGTTTGCTCCAGGGCTCCAGCTGTTACTACAAAACTGGTAGAAAATACTGCAGATATAGTTGCAGATATAGTTTAAGGGAATATATATATATATATATATATATATATATATATATATATCCCATGCTGTGTCTCCTTTACCCAGCATTTATCTGCCCCCAGACTAGCCTTCTATGAGGTTCTTCTTCTAACAGCTTCAAATACTAGACTACATACACTAGCTGATTTAAACTCAGCTACTCTTCTCCCTGTAACTGATGAAGGCAATTGTCCTCCTCATGATTGTTTTAGACCTAACTGAGCAGGGTTTTTTTTTTTTTTTTTTTCACTTTTATTGTGGTAGAAACATACACAACAAGACATTCACCAACATAACAACTTTTACAACTGTGCAGCTTTTGAATACCAAAAAAAAAAAAACAAACAAACTCACTCATTGAGTCAGATCTGACTCATAGCGACCCCTCTGTGGATTTCTGAGGCAGTATCACTACAGAAGTAGATTGCCCCATCTTCTTTCTGAGGAGTGGCTGGTGGGTTTGAACCACCAGCCTTCTGGTTAGCAGTAAAATGCCTTAGGCACTATGCTACCAAAGCTCCCAAGTGACTTAAAGGAAACTCCTTTGAAAAACCCTAATATGATATTTTAAAAAACCAACTCCTGACTCCCATTATCAGGCCAGTTAAGCTGTTACAATTTCTATGAAAGTCCTTGAAAGCCACCCACTTCCTAAAGCCACTTCAGCCTAATAAGCTGAACTTATTGTTCTTACTCAAACCTACAAACTTGCTAAAGAGAAGTCCATGAACACTTTTACAGATTCAAAATATGCATTTGGAGTTATTTATGACTATGGCATGTTATGGAAGCAAAGAGCATTTTTAACCTATTCTGGTTATACTATTAAAAACAGGACCTTCTTAGTAGACCTCATAAGTGGCTTGTTGCTCACTTCTGAAATTGGTGTACTTAAAATACGGGCACACCAATTGAAGGAAGTGTCCCAAACTGAAGAATTTAGAGGAAATAACCTTGATGAAGCTGCTTCCCAAATTATTGTTGTCCCTGCTTTAACACAAGAATCTATAGAGGGGCCTCAAGAACCTATAAAGAACAATTACCATGAAATAACTAACATTTTTGAACCTACCAAAGAAAAGTTTTTAAGACATCAGTAATTAGTTCAGTCAAATGAAACTGAAACGTGAAAATCAGACTGTTACCAAGATCTGAACACTAAATTATGGTTAGGACCCAACATTAAGATTGTTCTTCCAAAATTTTGCATGTCCCTATGTTGAGAACTCTACATGAGAATACTCATCTAGAAAGAGCTGGAATGATTGACATTTTAAAGAAATACTGGTGGGGAAATTTTTCTGAGGCAGCTGAGCATGTGGCCTCTTGTTTCTCTATTTTCCCTTGTCACAACCCTTTTGTTTTCTGGGCCTATGCTTGAATGGCAGTTAGATTTTATCCAGCTTCCATGTGCAAAAGTTTATAAATATGTCTTAGTAATGATTTGTAGATTTTCACAATGGGTAGAGACTTTCCCTTGCTAACATGCCACTGCCACTTTGTGGCAAAGAGGCTCCTCAAAAACATAACACCTATCTGGGGAGCACCAAAAATTCTTAGCAGTGATGAGGGAACTCCTTTTACTGAACAGGTTATTCAAGAATTATACAAACTCTTCCCCATGTATCAGAGATCATATTGCCTTTACCATCTTCAGTCCTCTGGACTTTTGGAAAGAATAAACAGCAAAATAAAAACCCAATTTGTTAAGCTTTCTGAATCCTTACATTTGCCTTAGACTATTGCCCTGTCATTAGTCTTTTCAAATTTAATAAGAAGTCCTTTTGAACCTGCCAAAAGGGCAAGGAGGCCACAACTTCTGACCTCCTCTAACCCCACAAGAGGAAGACAGAATCACCATCAGTAGCCCATGGCCTATTCCTGCAAGGCCAGACATACTATCTCCCTCCAGCGCTTTCACCAATCCTGACACCAACTCTTCCTCCCGCAGCACCCACCACCTCTCTGCTGGCTTTGATAATTTGCTGCAGTGGCCACATAGAACTCACAGATTATGGGGTTTATTAGGGAAGCACCAGGCTACAAATCAAGTTCAAGAACAACACTCACTCTTTCTCAGCCTGCCATTTCTCAGCCAACAGTCTCTCTCCCAGCAATGCATGTCTCTCAGTATCTCTCAGCAATGCATATCTCTTGGTGTGTCTTTCTCAGCAGCACATGTCTCTCAGGAGCATATTTCTCTCAGCAGCACATCTTTCACAGCCAGCAGTCAGAGAGACTTCTTCTGCCTCTAAGAGGGCTCCTTTTGAGGCCAAACCAACCAATCCCAACATCAGAATTCTATACACCTGAGAGAGAGAGAACTTCTCAGAAAATTACTTTGTGCTGCTCCCAACAGAAATACCCTAGGTGGATGATTTTAATAATCAGGAGCTACTCAGTTTCTCACAGCAAATTCCACCATGGAGTTTACAAAGACTTATGGGTAGAAAAGCCACACTAAGTAATTTACTACACCGCAGGACCTCATAAACTTACTCCTTATTAAATAATTACTAGAAGGCCTGTGATCCTTCCCTAAATTTCCTCTATGAATCTTAACTCAGTACAACCTGAATTATTGAAATAATTGGCAATCTCTAATACTCTAAAAAATATTCTTCACAAAATAAGAAGCATTTCTATAGCAAAAATCTGGTTCTCCTCTTTTACTTAATGTTTTCCCAGCAGATTACGTATATTGGAATACACAACAACTAAAAGACTTTTTAGAAGCTGACTGGAAAGGGCCTTATCTGGTTCTCTTATCTGACCCTTGTGTAGAAAAACTGGAAGGAATTAACTCTTGGATTCATTTGTCACAGCTAAAGAAAGCCAAAGGACCTATCTGGACTCATCAGCTAAATGGAGATTTGAAATTCAGATTGAAGTGCCCTAGGGCTCAGAGGAAAACAACCTCAAAAGCAAGCAGCTGAGCCCAAGAAACACAGAACAAGATTACATGCCAGCTGCTGAAATATTTGGACTCTGTTTCTTAACTGCTGGTATTTTAATAGTTTCGGCTGTCTTACACATTTGTGGAATTATTTCTTAGTAGCTTTGCTAATCATTGAATATCTTTAATCCTTCCTACCTAACCCAATAAATTACGAGGGTTGGTGGTGTAGGGCCCAAGGCATTTGATGGCTAACCAGAAGAATGGCAGTTCAAACCCACCAGCCACTCCTTGGAAGGAAAGTTGGGCAATCTACTTCCATAGCGATACCACCTCAGAAACCCAAGGAGGGGTTGCTATGAGTCGCATCTGACTCCACGACAGTGTTTTTTTTTTTTTTTTTTGGTTTGGAACCCAACAAATTAAAACCTTGATTCCTTATGCTAGAAAGTGGACTTATTGCATTCTGTTTAATACTTACAGTTTTTACAACTAGCATTATTTTAACAACTTGGGCTCATATCCCAATAGCTTACTAACAGAAGAACAGTTTTTATACTCATTCTTTTCCTCTTTGTTATATCATTTAGTTAACCTTTCTCCATTATGAAATTTTTTATAAGTATCTTTTTCCATTTATCATAGCCATCACTTCGACTCTGAATGAAAATGGTTTTATCTAATTAATACAATCACTAACTAGAGGAATGGTATGGCATTCATCATCACAAAGGATGTTTCAAGATCTGTCCTGAAGTACAGTGCTGTCAGTGATAGGATAATATCTATATGCCTACAAGGAAGACCTGTTAATACAACTATTATTCAAATTTATGCACCAACCACCAGAGCCAAAGATGAGGAAATTGAAGATTTTTATCAACTTCTGCAGTCTAAAATTGACTGAACTTGCAATCAGGATGTGTTAATTATCATTGGTGACTGGAATGCAAAAGTTGGAAACAAAGAAGAAT
>NW_006921759.1:1512993-1521588 GCF_000298275.1 Orycteropus afer afer
GTCATTCGTTGGAGTCAACAGCCAGTATACTGCCTGCCAACCTTGAGCTTGTCAGCCCCTGCAGCCGCGTGAGATGGGAAAAGCCTCCAGCTTGATGTTTGATCCAAGAACTTTGGACTTGCCAGCTTCTATAAGTGTGTGAGCTATTTTCCTAAGATAAATTTCTCTTTCTCTATCTCTATTATAAGCTTTACTGGTATTGTTTCTCTAGAGAACCCAGTCTAACACACCTTCTTTTTCCTTTATTTTCTTCTTTTTCTCTTTTAATTCTTCCCATCCCTTGTTTTTCTTTTTATATTTTTCTTTTCTTCTTTATTATTCTTTTTCTGTTGCTCTTTCCCCTTATTGCCCCCTCCTCAGATATTGTGGGTTTTTTCTCTTTTTCTTTTGCCTTTTCAAATATTTATTTTAATTCATTACCTTTTCTTTTTTTGTGTATGTGATTGCTGCTGGTTTTTTATATGGTTTGTATTTCTTATACCCTTTTTTTTTTTTTTGGACTTCTTCTTTGTCTAATAGGGTGGGAGACAGCAACAGTTCACATACAACCCAACCTGCACTTCCTGCAGCCCCACCCACTGGGTGAAGGCCACCACTTGCTTCTGCACCAACTGATCAGTGATAGACAGTGCCCAGTACCTGCCCAACTTACCCTCAACTACTCTTCATGAAGAGCTAACAGAGATCCATGCACACACTCATTCTCTATCACACTCACCAGGAAACAGGTGGTGAGTGCCTAAGTGTTGCCAACTAGTGAACAGAGGAGCACAATAGCCCTTCTCACTCAGATATATTAAAACAAAATAAAGCAAAAAAAAAAAAAAAAAGTGGATGAATCACACCAACATACAAGCACCAATTAAATATAAATATAATGATATCACAATATTTTGGAAACAAATGATCATCCCACTCGACACAAAGAAACAAGATAAAGTAGTACCAACAAGGGACCAGGGTATAGACCCAGAAAACCTCCCAGAGAAAAAGGTGGCATTAGAACTGTCTGAAAAGGAATTCAAAAGAATTATATTTAGGTACTCTCAACGGATTAGGAGACAGATCAAGGAAAACACTGAAAAAAATTAAAGAAAACACAGAAAAAATTCTAGAACAATTTAAAAAAACAATACAAGAGCAAATTGATAAAATAAATGAAAAATTATAAAGGATACAAAAACAACAAACAGAAATCCAGAAGATTAATACTAAGATTTCAGAAATAGATAACACATTGCATAGGCAAAGTAGTAGAATTGAATCAACGGAAGACAGAACTAGTGAGCCTGAAGACAAATACCTCAATATTACTTTGTTAAGGGATTAATCAGAAAAAAGAAAAAAAAAAATGAAGAAAGGCTAAGATTCATATAGAATACAATCACATGAGATTGGAATCCCAGAAAAGGAAAAGACAAATAAAACCACCGAGATAATTGTCAAAATTTGTTGGAAGAGAATTTTTCTAATATGATGAAAGGTCAGAAAATATCCATTCATAAAGTTCAATGAACCCCAAACAGGACAGATCCCAAGAGAAAATCACCAAAGAAAATCACCATCATCAAACTCACCAAAACTAAAGACAAAGAAGGAGTCTTGAAAACAGCACAGAAAAATGAAAAGTTGTCTACAAAGGGCAATAAATAAGACTGAGCTCTGATTTCTCTGCAGAAACCATGCAGGTGAAAAGGCAATGGGATGACATTAATAAAACCCTGAAAGAAAAAAATTGCCAACCATGAACTCTATGTTGTTGTTGTTGTTAAGTGCTGTCAAGTCGGACTGGACTCATAGCAACCCCTCCTTGGGTTTCCGATGCAGTATCACTATGGAAGTAGATTGCTCCATCTTCCTTTTGAGGAGTGGCTCTCTATACCCAGGAAAATTGTCCCTCAAATATGATGGGGAAATTAAGACCTTTCCAGATAAACAGAAGTTAAGGATAAACAGAAGTTAAGGATAAACAGAAGTTAAGGATAAACAGAAGTTAAGGAAATTTGTTAAAACAGACCAATCTTCAGCAACAAGAGATGCTAAAGGGAGTCCTTCAGACAGAGAACTAACAAAAGCAGACAACAACTGATGATTGAAACATACAACATAATCCAGAAAGTAACACTGTTATAGAAATATTCAATGTAAAAGAACCTTATAAGACTGTAAAAAAGGAAGCAGTGCCATCAACTGGTAAATAAAGACAACTACAAACCAAAAGGAGGGAATAAATAGTGTAGGTATAGAGAGAACAGACAGTTCTAAACCTGGGAAGAAAATAATACATCACAGGGTAACTTCAAAGAAAAATAAAACCTTCACATTAGGAAAAAAAAAAAAAAAAGAAGAAGAAGGGCAAAAATTTAGCAAATACTAAAACAATAGCAATGAAGGAAATGATAGCATGAATCACAAAAAAAATGAGCTCAGCACAGAAAAATTATATGGAACAAAGAAATCCACAACAACAACAACAACAAAATAACAAAATGACAGCAACAAATTCACATTTGTCAATAATTACTGTGATAGTTGGAGCTGTGTGTCAACTTGGCTGGACCACAATTCTGTGTGGTTTAAGCAGTTGTGACGTGGGTTATTCTCATGATGGGATCAGATGTATATGTTTTGAGCAGCCAATCCATTGAAAGGGAATTTCCCTAGGGGTGTGGCCTGCTTCCAATATATTTATGGACATCCTGGGAGAAGAGACACTCTTCTGTGGATCAAGATCCTATTGTGCTGCCTACAACTGTCCATGAGTGAACAATCCACCATTCGGCCTGGAGATCTTGAATTCGTCATTCGTTGGAGTCAACAGCCAGTATACTGCCTCCCGACCTTGAGCCTGTCAGCCCCTGCAGCTACGTGAGTCAGGAAAAGCCTCCAGCTTGACATTTGATCCAAGAACTTGGGACTTGCCAGCTTCTATAAGAGTGTGAGCCATTTTCCTAAGATTATTTTCTCTTTCTCTATATGTATATATAAGCTTTACCAGTTTTGCTTCTCTAGAGAACACAGCATAGTACAACTACACTGAATGTAAATGGATTAATGGCACCACTCAAGAGATGGAGAATTGTAGGTTGGATAAGAAAACATGACCCATCAATATGCTGTCTACAAAAAACCTTAGAGACAAAAACAAAATAGATTAAAATTAAGGGTTGGAAAAGATATATCAAGCAAATGGTAATCAAAAAAGAGCAGAAGTAGCAATATTAATTTCTAACAAAACTGATCTTAAGACAAAAACCACCGTAAGATACAAGTAAGGATATTATATAATGATTAAAGGATCAATTGAACAAGAGGATACAACCATAATAAATACATACACACCCAATGGAAGAGCCCTAAAATATATAAATGAGGCTTTAACAGAATTTTTCAGAATATTTTCAAAAGAGTTGAAAATACAAATAGATGACTCCAGAGTCATAGTGTTGTTGTTGTTGTTGTTATATGCTGTCAAGTAGGACCCAACTCATAGTGACTCCTTGGGTTTCTGAGGCAGTATCACTATGGAAGGGACCAACCTTCCTTCTGAGGAGTGGCTGGTGGGTTTGAACCACCACCCTTCTGGTTAGCAGTCCAGTGCCTTAGGCACTATGCTACCAGAGCTCCACAGTCATAGTAGGAGACTTTAATACACCACTTTCAATGAAAGTTAGAACAACTAGAAAGAAACTCAACAAAGATACAGAAGAACTAAACAATACAATCCACCAAGTCGACCTTATAGACACCCTCAGAGGACTTCACCCAACAACAGCACAATATACATTCTTTTCCAGTGTACACGGAATATTCTCCAGGACAGACCATATGTTAGACCACAAAGCAAGCCTCAACAAATTTAAAAACATTGACATACTGCAAAGCATCTTCTCAGATCACAATGCCAAAAAATTAGAAATTAATGATAAGAAGATAGAGGAAAAAATAGCAAACACATGGAAACTGAATAACTCTCTCTTAAAAGTGGGTAATAAAATAAATACAAAATGAAATTAAAAAATTCCTTCTATCAAACGAGAATGAAAACACAACATACCAAAATCTTTGGGACACAACAAAAGCAGTGATAAGAGGGCAATTTATAGCATTAAGTGCATACATCAGAAAAGAAGAAAGAGCCAAAATCTTCACCTTTACCCAACATCTCCAACAATTAGAAAAAGAGCAGCATAAAAACCCGTAGTCTCCAGAAGAAAAGAATTAATAAACATATGAGCAGAAATAAATGAAACAGAAAATAGAAAGAAAACAGAAAAAATCAACAAAACTAGAAGTTGGTTCTTGGAAAAGATGAATGAAATTGACAAACCATTGGCAAACTCAGCAAAGGAAAAGGAGAAGATGCAAATAACACAAATAAGAAATAAACAGATGATGTCACAACAGAACCAACCAAAATAAAATTATAATATCAAGATACTATGAAGAACTATATTCTAACAAATTTGAAAACCTAGAAGAAATGAACAGGTTTCTAGAAACACATTGCTTACCTAAACTAACATACACTGAGATAAAAATTTGAACAGACCCATAACAAAAGAAGAAATCAAACAGGTCATAAAACAATTACCAACAAAAAAAGTCATGGCCTAGATGATTTCATTGTAGAATTCTACCAAAGGATCAGAGAAGAGCTGACACCAATCCTACCCACACTATTCCAGAACACAGAAAAGGATGGAATCCTCGCAAAATCATTTTATGAAGCAAGCATAACCCTGGTACTAAAACCAGGCAAAGAGACCACTAAAGAGGAAAACCACACGCCAATATCCCTCACAAACATAGATGCAAAAATCTTCAACAAAATCCTAGCCAAAAGCCTCCAACAACACCTCAAAAAATAAAACATCATGACCAAGTGGATTCATACCAGGTATGCAAGGATGGCTCAACATTAGGAAAACAATCAACATAATCCATCACATAAGTGAAATAAAGGAAAAGAATGACATGATCATATCTATCAATGCAGAAAAGGCATTTATCAAAATCTAACACTCATTACTGATAAAATAGGAATAGAGGAAAATTCCTCAATATAATAAAGGGCATAGATGTAAAACCAACAGCCAATATTACTCTCAATGGAGAAAGATTGAAACCATTCCCCTTATGAATAGGAAACAGATAAGGATGTCCTTTATTACAACTTCTTTGCAACATTGTATGCTAAGTCCTATCCAGGGCAATAAGTCATGAAAGGGAAATATAAGGCATCCAAATTGGTAAGGAATAAGTAAATAAGTATTTGAAGATGATATGATTCTATACATAGAAAATCCAAGAGTCTCACCAAAAAAAAATAAATAAATAAAAACACTCGAACTTATTGAAAGATTTGGCATAGTGGCAGGATATAAGATCAACATAAAAAATCTGTTGGATTCCACCACACCATCAAAGAGATCTCTGAAAACAAAACAAGGAAATACCATTTACAAAAGCTACCAAAAAGATAAAATACTTTGGAATAAATCTTACCAAGGACACAAAAGACATATACAAAGAAAAATACAAAACACTTCTTTGAGAAACAATAAGAGATCTACATAAATGGAAGAACATACCATGCTCATGGATAGGAAGATTGAACATTGTGAAAATGGCAACATTACCCAAAGCAATCTATACAGTCAATGCAATCCTGATCCAGATTCCATCAACATTCGTTAAGGACATGGAAAAAACAATTATAATTCTATATGGAAAAGAAAGAGCCCTTAGATAAGCAAAGCATTTACTGAAGAAAAAAAAATAGGAAGTCTCACACTTCTATATCTCAAAACCTACTATATAGCCATTGTAGTCCGAACAGTCTGGTATTGGTACGACAGACTCATAGACCAGTGGAACAGAATAGAGAATCCAAAAATAGATCCATCCACCTACGGTCAGCTGATCTTTGACAAAGGGCTGAAATCCATTAAGTGGGGATTGTCTGTTAAGAAATAGTGCTGGCAAAACTGGATATCCATTTTCAGAGAAATGAAACAAGATCCATACCTCACACCACACACAAAAACTAACTCCAGATGGATCAGAAAATTAAATGTAAAACCTAAAATGATAAAGTTCATCAAAGAAAAATAGGTGCACACTTAAGGGCATTAATAAACTACCAAATATAAATAAAAAGGCACAAATAGAAGAAGATAAACTATATAATTGGGATCTTCTAAGAATTAATTCTTATGTGAATCAAAAGACTTCTCCAAAAGTGTAAAAATAGAACCAGTCTGTAGATTGGGAACAAATATATGGCAATGATATATCTGACAACGGACTTATCTCTAAAATTTATAGAGTCCAACATCTCAACATCAAAAAGACAAATAGTCCAATTAAGAAACACTTCACCAAAGAAGATATTCAGGCAGCCAACAAACACATGAAGAAATGTTAGCAATCACTGCCATTAGAGAGATGCAAATCAAAACATCAATGAGATATCATCTTACCCCAGCATTAATAGCAAAGTTCAACAAGACAGAAAATAACAAATGCTGGTGAGGATGTGGAGAGACTGAAACTCTCATACACTGCTGGTGGAACTGTAAAATGATACCACCGTAGAAATTGGTGTGGTGGTTCCTTAAAATGTTGTAAAGAGAAATGGCATTTGATCCAGCAATACCATTGTTGCTGTTATTTGCCGTCGAGTTGGCCCCGACTCATAGCGACCCCTCCTTATGTTTCCGAGGCAGTATCACTACAGAAGTAGATTGCCAAACCTTCCTTCCGAGGAGTGGCTGGTGGGTTTGAACCGCCAGCCTTCTGGTTAGAAGTCAAGTGCCTTAGGCACTATGCTACCAGAGCAATCCCATTACTAGGTTTATATCCTAAAGAAGTGAGAGCCAGGAAATGAATAGATACATGCACACCCCTGTTCCTTCCATCGCTATTCACAATAGCAAAGAGATGGAAACAACTTACATATCCATCAGCGGAGCAATGGGTAACCAAACTATGGTACATACACACGATGAAATACTATGCAACACAAAAGAAATATGCAGAATCCACAAAACACATCACAACATGGATGAACTTGGAGGACATTATGCTGAGTGAAATAAGTTAATCACAGAAGGACAAATATTGTATTACTCCACTATTGTAAAATGTCTGGGAAATGTTTACATATGGAAAGGAACTTCCTTTTTTTGGTTACCAGGAATCAGAGGGGAGGGGAGGGAAAATTGCTAGAAAGGTAAGCACCAAGTATTGATTTGAGAGGAGGGAAAGGCGATATACTAAAAGTGAGTGACCAGCACAATAACACTAAGGAAAAGGAAGACCCGGAGAGGTGCACAAGAGGTCGAGAAAACAAAGGTAAATACTTTTACACGTACACTACTGCATTATCAGCAATGAAAAACAGTCTATGGGTGAATATATTGGTAGACAGTCAAAATGATCAGGTGTAAGTAGGAAAAAGGGAATATAACCATGACCATATCTAAGTTTGGCAGATGATATTTCTACATATGTACTTGTATGTGCTATAAGATTGTCCATATACATGATAGAGCTAACAGAGCAAAGTTATGATAACTTATCAGTCACAGCCAAACACCTTGAGAGAGTGAGTCACTGGGCCTGTGGGTTCAGGACCATGATCATGGGGGAAATCGAGCTCAATTGGCATAACACACTACACAAAAACATCATTCTACGTATTACTTTGGTGAGTAGCGACTGGGGTCTTATAGGCAGCTATCTAAGATGCAACAATTGGTCTCTCCTTGACCGTAGCAAAGAAGAATGAAGAAAGCCAAAGACAAATGGAAACAATTAATCCAAGGGACTAGTGGACCATGCTCAGGCTATATGACCCTGTGATCAGAACTAGATGGTGTCTGGCTACCACTGTCAGCCACTCAGAAAGGGATCAGTGTAGGAGATCCTGGATAGAGTAGGAGAAAAATGTGGAACAAAACTCAAAATCATAAAAAAAGAAAAAGACCAGGTTTACTGGCCTGATAGAGACTAGCGAAACCTCCAAAACTATGGCCCTGAGTCACTTTCTAGGCCTGGAATAGAACTCTCTCCCATGGCTTCCAGCCAAACAAGAGACAGGCGTGTAAGGTGATCATTTACACCAGATAGATACATTCCTTAAAACAATCAACCACAGGAGATCAGAAGGGCAATAATTGCACAGATAGCTTGGAGTTTAGGAATGCATAGGAAAGGACACAGGGAAAAGGTAATCACAGGAAAAAGTGGGAAGAGAGTTGTTACATTATGGGATTTGCAATCAATGTCATGAAACAAAATGTGTATGTACTATTGTAATGAAAACGAATTTGTTCTGTAAACTCTTATCCAAATTTTTTTTAAAATGCTCAACAAGTATTGGAGGTCTAGAGGACATAAATGGGAGGGAAACATATAATTGTATACCTACCCCCCCCAAAAAAAATCCACTGCCTTCAAGTTGATTCTGACTAGCAGCACCCCTAGCTCTGGTAGCCTAGTGTCTAAAGCACTTGACTGCTAACCAGAAGGCTGGAGGTTCAAACCCACCAGCCACTCCTTGGAAGGAAGATGGGGCAATCTACTTCC
>NW_006921759.1:1522361-1526266 GCF_000298275.1 Orycteropus afer afer
TTGCCCAACCTTCCTTCCGAGGAGTGGCTGGTGGGTTTGAACCGCCAGCCATCTGGTTAGAAGGCAAGTGTCTTAGCCACTATGCTACCAGAGCTTCCTTGGAAACCCTATGGAGCAATTCTTCTCCATCCTCTAGAGTTGCTATGAGTTGGAATGGACTGGAGGGCATTGACCACCAGGAACTACTTAAATCAGAAGTCAAGAGTCATCTGTCAATGAAGATTTAAATAACCAGAGATACTGTAGGGTAAAGAATTACTTTATATCAAGTAATGTGGACTTTGTCCTTGGCTTCTGAGAGATAACCCTAAACCCTTTGAATTTCCTGAGTATTTAAAGTGTCTTTGTTATCTAGAACTCTAGACTACCCCTCAGGGTTTGTGCTAATGAGGAGTGGATGACCTGACCAGAATGACCACCACAAGTTGTGGTATAAGATGACCTCAGGATGAGGAGGGGACTGATGCAATCAATCATGACCATGTAATGAAGCTGATAAAAGCTCTGGACACAGAAGCTCCATGTGCTTTCTGGTTAATGAAAGACATTCATGAATGTGGGAGAGTAGCAACAAGTCCTTTGTAACACAGAGGCTTGAAGCTTTACTCTGGAAACCCTCCTAGACCATGTCCTATGTGTCTCCTTATTTGTGTCCTTTTTCCTACAGTAAAACAGTAATCATAAATAAAGCACCTTCTGTGAGCTCTGTAAATCATTCCAAATAATGGGATAATAATGTGGAAGTAGTGGGAGTCAGGGAGCTCTGGTAGCAATGTGCCTAAGGCACTTGACTGCTAATGAGAAGGCTAGTGGTTCAAACCCACCAGCCACTCCTCAGAAGGAAGGTTGGGCAATCTACTTCTGTAGTGATACTGCCTCGGAAACCCAAGGAGGGGTCACTATGGGTCGGATCTGACTCGACGGCACATAACAACCAACAACAACAAGTGGGAGTCAGTAGGTCAGAAGAAAGGGGCCTAGGGAAACTTGAGGTTGCTACTGGAGATCTGAAGTTGTTGTTAGGAGTCTAACAGCTGGATCCAACTCATAGCAACCCTGTGTACAACAGAATGAAACCCTTCCCAGTCCTGTGTCAGTCTCACAATCATTGCTATGCTTGATCCCACAGTTGCAAACACTTGTCAATCCATCGCATTGAGGGTCTTCCCTTTTTTCATTGACCCTCTACTTTACCAAGCATGATATCCTTCTCCAGAGAATGGTCTCTTATGACATCATGACTAGAATATGAGAGAAGAAGTCTGGATAGTCTCACTTCTAAGGAATATCCCAGCTTTATTTTCCAAGAAAGATCTGTTCATTCTTTTGGCAGTCCATGATATTTCTTTTTACATTCAAATCTTTGAGCCAAATTGACTTGGTTATTTTATTTTTTTAATGCATTTTATTGCAATATAATTTATGTACAATGAAATACACAAAACTAAAGTGACATGGGTCAATGCATTTTTTTGTTTTTTTGCAGTGTTCCCTTCCCTCCCCTCCCACCCCTGGCAACCAACAAAGAAAGTTTCCCTCCATACAGAAACCTTTCCTTAACCCTCCATAACAATGAACTAATACTATATATGTCCTTCTGTGATTGTGATTGACTTATTACACTCAGCATAATGCCCTCCAAGTTCATCCATATTATGCGGTGTTTTGCAGACTCTACATTATTCTTTAGTGCTGCATAGCATTCCAGTATGTGTATGTACCATAGTTTGGTCATCCACTCTTCTGCTGATGGGCACGTAGGTTGTTTCCAACTTTTTGCTATTGTAAATAGTGCTGCAATGAACATGAGTGTGCATATATCTGTTCCTGTCCTGACTCTCACCTCTCTAGGATATATACCTAGTAATGGGATTGCTGGGCCAAGTGGTGTCTCCAATTCCAGCTTTCTAAATAATTACCATATTGCTTTCCACAGTGGTGTGTCACTTCACAGTCACACAAACAGTGTATGAGAGTCCCAATCTCTCCACATCCCCACCAGCATTTGTTATTTTCTGTCTCATTGAACCTTGCCATCAGTGCTGGAGTGAGACGGTATATCTCGTTGTTTTGATTTAGATCTCTCTCATGGCCAATGATTGTGAGCATCTTTTCATGTATTAGCTGACCACTTGAATATCCTCCTTGGTGAAGTGTCTATTCATGTCTTCTGCCCATTTTTCAATTGGATTGTTAATTCCTTTGGTGTTGAGGTGTTGGAGTTTTCCATCAATCTTAGAGCTAAGTCCCTTGCCAGATATGTAATTATCAGCAAATATGAATTTGTTGCTGTCATTTTTGTCATGTGCTTTTTCATTGCATCCATTTTTTTGTTCCATATAATTTTCTATGCTGAGCTCATTTTGCTTATGAATCATGTTATCACTTCCTTCATTGCTATTGTTTTAGTATTAGCTGAATATTTATGCTGGTCCTCTTTTTTATCTTGATGTGAAGGCTTATCATTTTTCTTTGAGGCTACCCTGTGATTTATAGTTTTCTTCCCAAGTTTAGAACAGTCTGTTCTAACTTGTAGTTGTCTTGACTCCCTTACCATCTGGAAGTTCTGTAACAACACAGATTTATTTCCCTCTTTTTGGCTTATAGTTGTCCTCATTTGTCTGTTGGTGTCTCTGGTTCCCTGTTTACAAACTTGTAGGCTTATTTACTTTGGATACTTCCATAGCTGGGTTGGTTTCTGGGTTATATCATCATGTGTGTTAATGGTGAGTAGTTGTTAGTTGGTGTTGCTTCTTTGTCCAAAGGGCTCCCTTTAGCATCTCTTGTAAGGTTGGTCTAGTTTTAACAAATTCCCTTAATTTTTGCTTATCTGGAAATGTCCTAATTTCACCATCATATTTGAGGGACAATTTTGCTAAGTATATAATTCTTGGCTGTAAATTTTTCTCTTTCAGGGTTTTGTATATACCATCCCACTGTCTTCTTGCCTGCATGGTTTCTGTTGAGAAATACGAGCTTAGTCTTATTGGTTGCCCCTTGTAGGTAAATTTTTGTTTTTTCCATGCTGCTCTCAGGATTTTTTCTTTGTCTTTGGTTTTGGTGAGTTTGATGATGATATGTCTCGGTGTTTTTCTTTTGGCATCTATCCTGTTTGCAGTTTGTTGGACTTCCTGAATGGATATATTCTCATCTTTCATCACATCAGGAAAGTTCTCCTCCAACAAATCTTGGACAATTTTCTCAGTGGTTTCATTTTTCTCTTCCTGTTCTGGAATTCCAGTGACATATAGGTGATTCCTTTTGATGGTATCCTGCATGAACCTTAGGCTTTCTTCATTTTGTTTTGATCTTTTTTTCTGATTGATCCCTTTCCAAAGAAGTATTCAGGTATTTGTCTTCAATTTCATTAATTCTGTCTTCCATTGCATCAATTCTACTCCTTTACCCTTTCAATGTGTTATCTATTTCTGACAATTTAGAATTCTGGATTTCTATCTATAGATTTAGAATCATTTCTAATTTTTCATTTATTTTGTTATTTTGTTCTTGTATTTTCTTCCAAAATTCTTCTAGGGTTATGTCTGTTCTGTCTTTCAATCCTTTGAAGATACCTAAATATAATTCTTTTGAATTCCTTGTCGGTGAGTTCCAATGCTGCATCTTCCTCAGGGATGTGTTTTGGGTCTATATTCTAGCCCCTTGCTTCTCCTTCTTTATCTTGCTTCTCTGTATGGACTGTGATGCTCTGTTGTCTCTAAGGCATTGTAACATTTTTGTGTTTATATTTAATTGGTGATTATATGTTGGTGTGAATTACCCACAATTTTCATTTTCTTTGTATGTTATCTATACAGGCAGGGTACTGTGCTGTGTTCCTCTATTCACCAGTTGACAGCACTTATTCAATCACCACCTGTCTCTTTTCCTGTTATCAGCCTCTCGTA
>NW_006921759.1:1534744-1539358 GCF_000298275.1 Orycteropus afer afer
AAATTTTGGTCAATGACATGAGACAAAGTATATGTAAACTGCTGTATGAAAAGTGAATTTACTCTGTAAATCTTCACCCAAATCCTAATAAAAAAAATATATATATATCCAAAATGGTTGTCACTTGTAAACCTTCAAAATGGCTGCACCATCAGTCACTTTAAATAACCAAAATGGCTGTCTCAATCAAAATGGCTGCGCCCTCCAGACAGGAGAAAGTCCACAGCCCAAGTTGTCTCCAGTTGTCTCCTTCCTTGCTGTTCCCTTCCTAGTCATAGGCCACCAGAGAAGTTGTCCCCCCTTGGTGACCAGGACTGATCTTTAGGTCAATTCTCAGGCCCCAACACCACTTGGAAATATTCAGGCTGTTGGTCTTGTCAGAGTAGCTGACAGTCCGTGGCTCCAACCATCTCTGTACTCACTGTTTTTGTTCAGGTTTTTCCACTAGTTGGTGCCTAATCCACTTCTGTATAGTTCCTTTCAAAGCTCAAAGCTCAGGGTTCCAGGATTATCTTCTGTATCTCTGTCAATTGGTTTTTCTTTTCTTTATTGAAGAGGGTCTGTGTCATTTGTCTGCCTAGTCCTCCATCTTACCGCTTGAGTTGGTTATTGTATATTGTGTGAGATATGAAACCTATTTCATTTTTCTGCAAATGGATATCTAGTTTTGCCAGCACCGTTTATTAAAGAGACTATCTCTTTCCCACCACCACTTGTCTATTTGTCATGGCTTGCATGTTGCTGAGAGGCTGGAGGCTATGCCACTAGTATTTCAAATTCTAGCAGGGTCACCCATGGTAGACAAGTTTCAGTAGAGCTTCAAGACTAAGACAGACTGGGAAGAAAGGAGGGACCATCCACTTCTCAAAGAATTGGCCAGTGAAAACCTTATGAATAGCAGTGAAACACTGTCTGATATATTACTGGAAAACTTGATAAATACCCTTGAAACATTTTCTGATATTGTGCCAGAAGATGAGACCCTCAGGTTAGAAAGCATTCAAAATACCACTGGGGAAGAGCTGCCTCTTCAAAGTAGACTTTAGTTACTTGGATGGAATAAAGCTTTTGGGACCTCCATTTGCTGATGGGGCACAACTCAAAATGGGAAGAAACAACTGTCAGGATGTGGAATATACGAAGTGTGAATATAGGAAAATTGGAAGTTGTCGAAAATGAAATGAAATGCATAAATATTGATATCCTAGGCGTTAGTGAGCTGAGAAGGACTGGTTTTTAAACCAGACAATCACATGGTATACTATGTCGAGAATGACAAATTGAAGAGGAATGGTGTGGCATTCATCATCACAAAGAATGTTTCAGAATCTATCCTGAAGTACAACGTTATCAATGATAGGATAATATCCATACCCCTATGAGGAAGACCAGTAATACTATTATTCAAATTTATGCACCAAACACTAAAGCCAAAGACAGGGGAATTGAAGATTTTTGTCAACTTCTGCAGTCTGAAATAGACCAAACATGCAATCAAGATGTATTGATTATTACTAATCATTGGAACATGAAAGCTGGAGACAAAGAAGACTCACCAGTAGTGGAAAAATGTGGCCTTGGTGATAGAAATGACACCAGAGATCACATGATAGAATTTTGCAAGACCAATGACTTATTCATTGCAAATACCTTTTTTCTACAACACAAACAGTGGCTATACACATAAACTTCACCAGACAGAATATATAGAAATCAGATTGACAGCATTTGTGGAAAGAGGTGACGGAGAAGCTCAATATCTTCAACCAAAACAAGGCCAGGAGCTGACTACAGAACACACCATCAATTGCTAATGAACAAGTTCAATTTGAAGATGAAGGGAATTAAAACAAATCTATGAGAGCCAAATATGACCTTGATTATATCCCACTTGAATTTAAAGACCATCTGAAGAATAGATTTGATGCATGGAACAACAATTACTGAAGACTAGACCAGTTGTGGGATAACATGAAGAGCATCACACATAAGGAAAGCAAAAGGTCATCAAAGGAATAGGAAAGGAAGAAAAGGCCAAAATGGGTGTCAGAAGACACTCTGAAACTTGTCCTTGAATGAAGAATAGTTAAAGCAAATGGAAGAAATGACCAAATAAAAGAGATGAACAGAAGATTTCAAAGAGAGCTCAAGAAGACAAAGTCAATTATTATAATGAAATGTGCAAAGACCTGGAGTTAGAAAAACAAAAGGGCATTTCTCAAGCTGAAAGAACTGAAGAAAAACTTCAAGCCTTAAATTGCAATATTGAAATACTCCATGGACGAAATATTGAATGATGCAGGAAGCATCAAAAGAAGATGGAGGGAATACAGAGAATCATTGTACCAAAAAGTATTGGTCAATGTTCAACTATTTCAGGAGGTGGCATATGATCAAGAAAGAACCAATGTATTGAAGGAAGAAGTCAAAGCTGCACTGAAGGAATTGGCAAAAAAAACAAGGCTCCAGGAATTGATGGAATGTCCACTGAGATGTTTTAACAAATGGATGCCTCACTGGAGGCACTTACTTGTCTATGCCAAGGCATTTGGAATAAACTACCTGGCCAACTGACTGGGAGAGATTCATATTTTTACCCATTGCAAAGAGAGCTGATCCAATAGAATGTGGAAATTACAGAGCAATATCATTAATATCACACATAAGTAAAATTTTGCTGAAGATAATTTAAAAAGAGTTGCAGCAGTATATTGACAGTGAACTTCCAAACGTGCAAGCTGGATTCACAAAAGGAAGTGGAACAAGGGATATCATTGCTGATGTCAGATGAATCTTGGCTGAAAGCAAAGACTACCAGAAAGATGTTTACCCATGTTTTATGCACTATGCAAAGGTTTTTGACTGTGTGGATCACAACAAATTATGGATAACATTGCAAAGAATGGTGCAGTCCAGTGAATGGCTTCATATGGCCCTTCTAGCCTTTGTCCTCCATTTTGTGATGTGTTGTAAATCCTAGTTCCTATGCCTGTTTAAAGGAGCTCTGGTTGTGTAGTGCCTAAGGCATTTGACTGCTAGCCAAAAGGTTAGTGGTTTAAACTCAGGAGTGAATTTGCAGAAGGAAGACTGGGCAATCTACTTCCATAAAGATTTCATTGCCTTAGAAACCCAAAGGGGCTTGCTATGAGTCAGAATACACTTGATGGCAATGAGTTTGGTTTGGTTTTTAAAATTTATTTTATAATATGTTTGGAAAAACACCACTTCTCTTGTTTTTTTATGCCTATTTAGTGTGGATGCATCTTGAGTTCCACCTTGCTGGAGGGTGTGACTCAAGTCACAACCCATTTTTTGATGTATTGTAAATCCTGTTCTTTATGACCGCTAATTAGAAGGCTGGCGTTTCAAACCCACCAGCCACTCCTCGGAAGGAAGATGGGGCAATCTACTTCCGTAGTGATACTGCCTTGGAAACCCAAGGAGGGGTCACTATAAGTCAGGTCCAACTCAAGGGCACATAACAACAACAACATGCCTGTGTAGGGTGGGATGTATCTTGAATCCTGCCTTGCTGGTGGGTGTGACTCTTTGATGAAGGTGTATGTAAGAATGTTCTGGGAAAGTTCTCTCTCTCTCTGGTTCTGTGTTTGGTTCGTCATCATCTCACACCTGGAACGTGAGACAGCAGCCGTCACCTGACCTGCCAATTTGGGCTCCCCAACCCCTAAAACCATGTGACTTGAAAGAATCTCCAGACCTACCCACAGACCTGGGACTAACCAGCCTTTCAGCCTCCCAGCCTCCACCATCACCAGGTGAGCCATTTCTTTGGGAATTTGTGAGTTCTGTAAGACGTTACAACGAACTACAGAACCTAAAGATGGGAGTGAGATTATTGAGAGGAAGAGGAGTAGTTGATGTCAGAGATGATGGAGTGGCATGACAGTTTGGAAAAGTTGGACATTTGGGACATATTTAACCTTCACCTCATAGGGACCAGCTTCGTGCTGATCTTTCTAAAAGAAATTATTCAAGCAAATGGGAATTTCAGAACCATGAATAGTTCATGAGGAACCTGTTCATAGACCAAAAGGCAGTTGTTTGAATAAAGCAAGGGGATACCATGCAATCATGGTTTGAAATCAGGAAAGGTGTGTGTCAGGATTGTACCCTTTCACCATACTGTATGCTGATCAAATAATCCAAGAAAATATACTATGTGAAGAAGAGGCAGTGTCAGTATTGAAGGAAGACTCACGAACAATTTGTGAAGGAAGACCTTGCTTGCTGAAAGTGAAGATTTGAAGCACTTCCTGATGAACATCAATAACTACAGCCTTTGGTATGGATTGCACCTCAACATAAAGGAAACTGAGATTCTCACAATGATTGAAGTTGTCAAGGATTTCATTTTACTTTTTCTTTCCACAGTCAATGTCCATGGAGGTAACAGTCAATAAATCAAATGTACTACACTGGGCAAATGTGCTGCAAAGGACCTCTTTAAAGTTTTTAAAAGCAAAGATGTCACTTTGAGGACCGAGTTTCACCTGCCCCAAGTCAAGGAATTTTCAGCACCTTCATATGCATGTGAAAACTAGACTACAGAATTGATACATTTGAATTGTGGTGTTGGTGAAGAATATTGAATGT
>NW_006921759.1:1560485-1568680 GCF_000298275.1 Orycteropus afer afer
GATCCAACTCAACGGCAGTGAGTTGGTTTTTTTGGGGTATTATTTAATGATTACTAGTAATTTTCATGCAATATGCTATATAGCTTAAAAATTCTGTCATTTATACCCTGCTGCTGGGACTGTAAAATGATACAACTATTGTGGAAAACAGTATGGCAATTCCTTAAAAAGTTCCAATTAGAAATACCATCTGACCTAGCAATTCCATTACTAGGTATATATCCTAAAGAAGTGACAGCCAGGACAAGAATAGATATATACATACCCATGTTTATCACAGCACTATTTATAAGAGCAAAAAGATAGAAACAACCTAGGTGCCTATCAACAGAAGAACAGATAACCAAACTATGGTACATACACACAATGGAACACTTGCAACCCTAAAGAATAATGTAAAATCTGAAAAACAACCATATAACGTGGATGAACTTGGAAAACATTATGCTGAGTGAAATAAGTCAATCACAGAAGGACAAATATTGTATTAGTCCATTATTATAAAAAGTCAAGGAAAGGTTTCTATATGGAAGGAAGCTTTCTTTGTTGGTTACCAGGGATGGGAGAGAAGAGGAAGGAACACTGCTAGATAGGTAGAGACAAGTATTAATTTGGATGAAGGGAAGGGCAATGTACCAAATGTGAGTGATCAACACAGTGGTATTGAGGTGCAGGGGAGGTACAGACAACAAAGATGAACCCTTTTGCACATACAATACTGCATTGTCAGTGATGCCAAACATTGATCTAAGGGTGTATAGATGAGTGAACAGGCTGAATGATCAGGTATGTCTATGTAGGGGGGAGTGTGCCCATGACCATGTATAGGGTTGGCAGACAATATTTCTACAAGTGTATTTGTATGTTCTGTAAGAAGGTCCAGCTATATAGAAGAGCTGATAAGGCATAAGGTTGTAGTCATTTCTTGGCCACAGCCAGCTTCCTAGAAGAAGCAAATAGTTGGACCTGAGAGCTCAGGACCATGGTTGCAGGGGACATCAAGCTCAATTGGCATAATATATTACACAAACACATGGTTCCACATCCTACATTGGCAAGTAGCAACTGGGATCTTAAAATCTTGCAAGCAGCCATCTAGATGTAACAATGGGTCTCTCATCCAGAGCAAAGAAGAATGAAGAAAACCAAAGACACATGGAAACAATCAGTCCAAGTAACTGGTACACCATGCGATCCTTAGCCTATATGACTATGAGACCAGAAGCACTAGATGGTGCTTGGCTACCACTGTCAACCACTCAGAGGGGTATCTATGTAGGAGATACTGGATAGAGTAGGGGAAAAATGTGGAACAAAACTCAAAATCGTTTAAAAAAAAAGGACCTGGTTTTCTGCTCCTGTAGAGCCTGGTGGAACCCTTGAGACTATGGCCCCTAGATGCCCTTCAGGTCTGGAATTGAACCCGCTCCTGCGGCTTCTAGCCAAACAATAGACAGGCATATGAAATGAACATTTACATTAGGTACATACACTCCTTGGAGAAATCAATCATGGGACAATAGAAGGGCAGTGTATGCACAGGGAGACAGCTCAGGGGGCAAGAGTGCATGGGAGGGAAGGACACAGGGAAGAGGTAACTATGAGGTGGAAGTGGGAGGGGAGCTGTTATATTGTGGGAGATTACAGTCAATGTCATGAGACAAAGTTTATGTGAACTGCTGTGTGGAAAGTGAATGTGCTCTGTAAACTTTCACCCAAATTACAATAAAAATTTTTTAAAAAATTCTATGTCATTTAATCATCACAATAACCCTATAAGATATGTACTACGCTCATCTTCATTTTATAGATGAGGAATGCAAGCCACAAAGAGATCACACTTCTGCATTATTTGATCTCTTCTTATATTAAACCAAACTCACTGCTGTCAAGTCGGATCCGACTCACAGCGACCCCTCCTTGGGTTTCCGAGGCGGTATCACTATGGAAGTAGATCGACCAATCTTCCTTCCGAGGAGTGGCTGGTGGGTTTGAACCACCAGCCTTCTGGACAGCAGTCAAATGCCTTAGGCACTATGCCACCAGAGCTACTTCTTCTTATATTAATTATGTGTATTTCAATAATTAAAAAATGAAAAAAAAATGCATCTGCCCCCAAAAGAGTATTTGATAGTTTTATAAACTGACCACTGCTTAACAAAAGTTAGGTAGAGTAAGGAATAGCAGAGGTTTATGATGTCTTAAGATCACAGAGCAGACTCAGCATCTCTAACTCATGGAAAAGAAAATGGAGTTCCTTACTAATGCTATTTGCTCTGAAGTAGGAATATAGAACCACCTTTACTGTCAATCAAAAGGGGCCTCTCTGCTCTTTAGAGAGACCTGTATTTTCCAAATACAAGCACACACAAAGTAAATTTATTAAAGGTTTCATATTCACTTGTGACACTCAGAATCGAGAATCCAGAGCAGGTACACCACAGTTTGAGCCCTGAACATCTACTCTTATGATTAACACTCATCCAAACCTAGGCAACAAGTCGATTCAGACTCATAGTGACCTTTAAGACAAGGTAAAACTGCCCCATAGAGTTTCAAAGTCTGTAAATCTTTATGGAAGCAGATTGCCTTATCTTTCTCCCATGGAGTAGCTGGTGGGTTAGAGCCCTCAGCCCTTTGATTAGCAACTACTTTGCCACCAGGGCTCCATGCAGAAGAATTCAGATGAGAGAAAAAGCAAAATAATTAACTTGCCATATAGTTCCTTACAGATAGCAAGAATGCAATTGATACTTGTGTGGAAAATATTATTTTCTAAGAATGCAAATGTCCATTTTCTTGCTTCTGTAGTGTTCCAATTTGTGGTTGAGAGGTACTAACAAGGGCGGTAGAAGAGTTGCACATAGTGCAATATTAAAGAGTTCTTATTACCCTTATTTTGTGTGTATGTAGCTCTGGATGTGACATTCATGAAGCTTCATATTGATTATTTGTACTGGCAACTAGATGGTTGTTTAACCCTGGGATAGCTATTAGCATTATTCTTTGTTGTTGTTGTTGTTGTTGTTGTTGTTATGTGCCGTCCAGTCGGACCTAACTCATAGCAAGCCCTCCTTGAGTTTCCGAGGCAAAATCACTATGGAAGTAGATTGCTCCATCTTCCTCCCAAGGAGTGGCTGGTGGGTTTGAACCGCCAGCCTTCTGGTTCGCAGTCAAGTGCCTTAGCCAGAAAGTTTTTGATTAGATACATTTTCAAAAAATAAATAGTCAGTTCTATTTGAATAATGGGGCTCTGGTAGTAGTGCCTAAGGCACGTGACTGCTAATCAGAAGACTGGTGGTTCAAACCCACCAGCCACTTCTCAGAAGGAAGATGGGGCAATCTACTTCCATAGTGATATTGCCTCGGAAACCCAAGGAGGGGTAGCTATGAGTCGGGTTCGACTTCACAGTACATAACAACAACAACAAGATAATTTTAATATTTTGATAGTTCACATCCACTCTAATTTTTTAAATTATAAAATACATTTAAATTTTGTACACTTGGAATAGTTACATTTTAGGTCTTAATCCTTTATATCATTATTAATAAAACAATTACATGAAAATCTTTTCAATAAGTGTTTGCTGAAATTAAGGCAAAAAACTTAATTTTTGTGAATAAATACATAATTACTAATTGTATGTCTTCATTGTGTTAGCCAACAATGGTTGGTCTCACAATAAAACTCAGAAATATGCATTACTAATTCAATTCAGTAGTTTCTGATATTTCACTGACTTGCAGTCATTTCCATATTTTGTAAGTGGATATTTATACCAAATGATGCATTACAATATGATTACGCGTATCATTAAACTGTCAGAAGTGCGTTAAAAACGTATGTATCCTTTAAATTACCTTGAGTTTTTAACTTTCTAAAAGCAAACAAAAACTAAACCAAACACACACATAAGGGGAAGGGACATTTCTGCAGAGTTCTAGAAGAGACAATCCCTGAAATGGTAATTATTCTAGAAGTTTAGATAGGTAAAGGGAAATATAAGGAAGTTTTAAAACTATAAAAGTTTCATATCCAATGCCACTCCGCAATACTTTTATTCTTTTAACCATTATTTGTCTTAAAATGACTGTTCACTGATAATTTTGCATATACGCCATGGGCCCGTCAACAGCAGCTAGCCACCAAAATGCTCTCCATGGCGCTCTGCAAAGGGGCCCAACTTCGAGCGGCCGTCAAGGCGCTGCAGTCAGGAGCGAAGGAGGAAAACCTCAGCCAGTAGCACGGCAAGAACATGCGACAGCCGCACTTGCCCACAGCCGCCTAGCCGCTCCCACCCTTAGGGAGAAAGAATGCAGTTCATCCCTTCCGCCCCTTCCACTGAGTATGTCGCAGCCTGTGCGCAGGCGCTCGCCTCGCCCTCTCGCTCCGCCCCCTTCCCGCCTTGCCTTAGCCGTTTGAAGAGTCGGTCGGGTTTGCTCCGCCTTTGCTGCCGCCTTGGTACCTGCGAGCAGCCGGGCGAAGTCAAGAGAATGGAGGGTGAGAGCACGTCGGCGGTACTCTCAGGCTTTGTGCTCGGAGCGCTGGCCTTCCAGCACCTCAACACAGACTCGGACACGGTGAGACGACGGTGCGAGGCGGGATCCGGCGTCGCCTCTGAAGAGGCCTCGCGCACGGCCTCCTTCCCGCCGGCCGCGGTCTGAGCCTCCCGGCCATCGTCGCCCGGTCCCGCCGGTTCGCATTCTTTCCCAACAAGGCTCTCTGTCCTGTGTATGCCTTACCTCTCACCTTCGGGGTCCTTGAGATATCTCCTGCTCCTAAAGTCTTTTCCAGTGTTAGCTCCCTTTCCTTTACCCTGTTTGTGTTTCCCGACCCGAATGTCCACACGCCAGTATGCATCAACCTTTTATCAGTGTCCCTTTTTTCGGGTCAAACTTGGGCGTGAAAAGAAAAAAGTTAACGACCACCTAGCCACCACTAGGAAAGTTGCCTGGTAACTTTCCGTTTCTCCCACATCCGATGGTTGTCTTTTGCAAAGACAGCTGTAATTTTTTTTTTTTTTTTAACGTTAGGATAGCAGGGGAATAATTGATGACTCTTTTCCGGAAATATTAGTGAACAAGTGAATGAAAAAGCTTAGTTTAGTGTACTGGATATCAGACTCTCAGGTGTTAGTATTGGTATAAAAGTTATTAAAATTGTAAAAGCTCACTTCCTTTTCCAGTACTTTCCATTACAAATAAACATTTATCCTAAAATATTAAATATTTAAATACTTATTTTGTATTTTTTCCTAGTGTAAAAATCAGTGGATGAGGTTTAATGAAATAATTTTTCAACTACAGTGCTTATTTTCTTTTTATGAAATTCTTAAAAATGTAATACTTTAAGCTTCAGAAGCAGTAGTAGTGCTTAGTAACTTGCTGAAAAAAAATAGTAAACATCTAAAATACATCTTACTGTACTAATACTGTTTAGAGAATAGCATACTGAATAAACTTTAGTAATTTATGCTAAATTTTATACCCATTTTATAATAGAAGATCTGTCTTGTCAAATAGGTTTTTTGAGCACTGTTCAAATAGAGGTCAGAATTAATATGTATTATGCAATTTTAAATAATATTGCAGGTTAACATCTATCAAAAAACCAAATATAATTTTTCATATGTGTGCTGTGGAAGAAGCTCTGGTGCCACAGTGGTTAAGAAAGAGATTGGTGCCAACCAAAAGGTGGGCGGTTGGAACACTCCAGCTGATTAGTGGGACAAAGATGTGGCAATCTGCCTCTGTAAAGATTACAGCATAGGAAACCCTCTGGGACAGTTCTACCCTGTCCTTTAGGATCCCTATGAGTAATAATCGACTTGACGGCATTGAATTAACTGGTATAGCTGTGGAAATGATTTTGGAATGCCCTTAGTGCGGATATAAATAGGATGGATTCTTAAATCCTCTGTAGTTTAAAGGATGAACCCTTGAGAAGTAACTTTGGTGTTAGAAAGGCCTCTGTTTTTTCATATCTTTTTCTAAAAGTCTTTAGAGGGTGGTTTCCTGGATAACTGCGCTTGAATTGTCCTGGCTTCATTTCCTGAGGTTTGCCCTTAAGAATATAAAAATTAACACTAGAATGTAGAATTCTGATTTTTCCCCCCACTTTGTACTCTCGCCTCATCATGAAATGGAGGGTACTAACTAGTTATAAAGAAGAAAAATCTTCAACGTCTATAATGCACAATGTTGTTAGGTGCCATCAAGTCGATTTTTACTCACAGTTACCCAGTCTATGCCCAGCAGAACAAAACACAGCCTGGTCTTGTGTCATCCTTACAGTCATTGTTGTGTTTGAGCCCATTATTACAGCCATTGTGTCAGTCCATCTCGTTGAGGCTCTTCCTCTTTTCAACTGACCTATTTTACCAAGTATGATTTCCTTCTCCAGGGACTGGTGCCTCCTGATAACATTCCAAAGTATGTGAGATGAAGTCTTGCCATCCTTGCTTCTAACAAGCATTCTGGCTGTACTTCTTCCAAGGCAGATTTGTTCATTCTTCTCCAGTTCATGGTGTATAAAGACCACATTAGGTCTTTAAATGTAACAAAACACAGAATTGAATTATTTGAAATGCAAAGAAATTACCACTTTTGTGGCAAGTGCCTGTATGTTTTTTAAATTGGGGCTCACAGTTTTTTTAGATAGCACACTGTGATACTGAATTCCAAATCTTTAATCTTTCATATTTTGTCTACAAATTTATTGTTCTACAATAAAGACACTGGTAATTGTGTCATTTTATATCTCTGAAGCCTCTGGTAGCTCCCAGAAGATGTGTCATTAAACCTGGCCGCCTTGGCTTGACATTTGCAGTGTTCCATTAATGGCTGTATCCTATTGATCCTTGATTTTCCAAGGCAAACAGCTTTACTCATCCTTGATCAAATATTGTGTTCTCATTCCTGACTTTAAAGCCTTTGCTCATGGTTCCATGTGTTGGCTAAGTGCTTTACACTTTACACTCTCTGCCTACACAAATACAACTCATTCCTTTTAAACCAACTCCATTCTTGCCTTGGAGGGCTTTCTCTAGTTATTTCAGGCCATGTTAAATTTCTTCTCCCTTCCTAAAATTGCCTTGATATTTATAAAGTTTTCTACACATTTTTATTTAACTATTCTTTTTTCCCAACTAAACTTGAAGTGCCTCTGGTCTTTTGTGTGCCCTCCAGCTGCTAACACATTTGAATTACATTGTAAAGAAATTCTGGTTAGTTACATGACAGATAATTCTATCAGGTAGTCCATATAGTGCTGCTTATTTTCATCCTCACAGGAAGGTTTTCTCCTTGGGGAAGTGAAAGGTGAAGCCAAAAACAGCATTACTGACTCCCAAATGGATGATGTGGAAGTTGTTTATACAATTGGTGAGTCACTTATTTCTGTCTCCAGTTGTTGTTAGTTTATGCTAAAATGAGTCTTTTAAAATAGCTTTAAAAAAACATAACTTACTTAACCAACTGTGAATGATTGTTCCTATTTTTTTTTTGTTATTACAAACAATACTATAGTAAACATTTTAGTAAACAAAGTTTGTGCTTTTGTATATATCTGAAAATCACATGCCTAGATGTATACTAGGTGATTGCTTCTGAGAAAGTTACAGCATTTTAAACTCTTCTGCACAGTGGAAAGTACCTGGGTCCCCATACTCTTGTCAGTACCAAATATTATCAAATCTTTTAATTTTTTCCAATTTGACAAGTGAAAAAAGTTTCAGTTTGCATTTCTTAATTATAAATGAGGTTAAAGTGTTGTTTTTTTCTTTTTTACCTTTTTCTTTGAAAAACCAAACCAAACCAAACCCATTACCTCAGAGTAGAATCCAACTCATAGCGACCTCTCCTTGGATTTCTGAGGCAGTATCACTATGAAAGTAGATTGCCCAACTTTCCTTCTGAAGAGTGGCTGGTGGGTTTGAACCGCCACCCTTCTGGTTAGCAGTCACGTGCCTTAGGCACTAGAACAAGCCTATTCCCATTCTTTGACTGTATTTTTCTCACTGACTTGGAATAACACATTATACATCAGCCCCAGGGTTACAGGTGAGGAGAGACAACTCAGGGACACCCAAAGCAGCAGGCCAGAAGAGCAGGAGAAAGGGGATTAAAAGCCAGGAACCTGGACAGAAGAGCAGTCAGCCCCAGGGATACAGGTGAGGAGAGACAACTCAGGG
>NW_006921759.1:1572406-1598253 GCF_000298275.1 Orycteropus afer afer
GGGTCAAATCCACTAGCCACTCTTTGGAAGGAAGGTTGGCAATTTACTTCCATAGTGATACCACCTCGGAAATCCAAGGAGGGGTTGCTATGAGTCGGGCCAACTCGATGGCACATAACAACAAACATTGTGCTAGGCACCATTAAGGTACCAGGCAAGTGTGCTACAGGAACACTTCAGTATTTATGCGAATTATTTTAAAATGTTGAATTACTGTAAAACAGATTACTAACATACAAAATCCAAGATTGATACTTTGCTATATTACTTTGGTTAAGTAGAGATGGCATTTCCATTATTTTTATACTTTCCCGTATGTACAACAGAGTATGGTTTGCCAGTTATGAGTTACAAAGATTGTTCTTAGTGATTTTTCCAGACAGGATTTATCTGAGGGTAATAGGTGCATTTGCTAGAAGAAAAATGTCTAAAGAGGATGATCACTTTTCCTATTTAAATTACTATTGACAGGAGAATAAAACTTAAAAGATTTTTTTTTGATTCTTTAGTTTATAGATAACACTGACAAATCTCATTAAAAACCACTTAAAATGACAAAAGATAATCCCTTTAACAGTTGCTTTTATCAGTTGGGTAAAATTAGTGCATAATAACTTCCTTAGAACTCAGTGAAAATTTAGAACTTTGAACTTTTGCACTGAAGTGAATGAACCATTATTTAGAAGGAATACAGCAATGTGGTTGTGAAGAGCCTCAAGATTTGAATTTGACCTGCCCACCACTGATTTGGGAGTTGGGTGAACCACTTAATTTCTCTTTGTTTCTTGCCTCATATGTAAATGCAAAGAATGATAGCATCTATCTCACAAGTTTGTTTTACAGATTAAATGACACAGTCAATGGTAATGTGCTTTCTGGCATGAAGTAAGAGTACAGTATATGTTATTTAAATGACAATTTTATTAATGTAATCATAATTATAAATCCTTTTTTCCTCAGACATTCAGAAGTACATTCCATGCTATCAGCTTTTTAGGTGAGTAATATTAGTAAGAGCAAGGAAATGGTCATCATGGAAATTATTCTATACAAGTGAAGTGATTTTTAAAATTAGCAAATATCTTTGTTACCAGATATGTATGGTGATGCTGATGAAAATGAAAATATATGTATTTAATACCTGAAAATTCACCTGGGCTTTGTCAGTCCTATCTACTGGTTATTTATCTTGCATTTATATTCCTTACTTTTAACTTGTCTCCACTGCTTTTCCTAGGTACAAGCTTTACCTTGGTGATTGCTTTTCCTTTTCATACCAAGTCACTCCATTGCATATTATAAACTCTCTCTGACACAATCTCATAGATAATCAACAGCAGCCATTTATTCCTACCCTTTTATTCCTGTTTATTTTACCAATTATTTCTTCATTTATCATTTTTTTTAATGTTATCTTTTTCCTGTTAACCGGTTAGGTTCTTCACCTGACTTTCTTTCATTTGCCTTCTAGGAAGAAAGCTTTAGTTCTTAGGTCTACAGATGGTAGTAGTACTGTTAGCCTTACTATACTGTAATTTTAAATACTTTTTATTGAGCTATAACATAAACATAAAAACATCCATGTAATCAGCATATGGTGTAGTTTTAATAAAACAGTTTTATGATTTATATAAACCATACATGAAAAAAAGTATTACTATCTTATGGTCACTTAGTCACTGTAAACATCACAAAGGTTGTGTTAAGAGCTGTCATGGAGCATATGACTAACGTGAGAAAGATCTTTGGTTGAATAGTGGTAGAAAAAGCTGTAGTCATAAACTGCTATACCAGAAAAGTACAGCTTCTGTAGTGCCTTAGGAAAAATGGGCATAATAAAATATTTGTTGAATGGCTGAGGGATTCTTGGTTAGACTGCCTTAAGGGATCCTCTGGACCAGTGAAAGATTAAGAGGGAGAGTGAAAAGAAAGTGACTGATTCAATATCTATTGATATTACTAATCAATAATACTAAGATCTTAATAAGACCAATTTACTAGGCTTAGAGCTGGAGCGATTATGAGTTTCTCATTATCCAGTTATGAAAAACCTATGCTTGAGCTTTTTAGCTCTTACAGAACAAAGGGGTTAAGGGGGCAGACTGAGAACCACTTTTCAGGTTATTAACATTTTTGCTTAACCACAAAATAATAGATCTAGAAAGTTAATGTTTTAATCAAGGCCAAAGAGCTAAGTTAATAGTAGGACAAAAATGAGAAGAATCAGATTTCTCAGTTTCTATTCAGAGCTCTTTTCAGTACACGATGCTGTTGTTTCCTGTTAAAAATAATATAGTGAACATGTTAAAAAGCAGAATCTTCTGATACCACACTTCTTAGGGTCTAAGTTCAGTAAGCTTTATACCCATTTTTATGCTCTCCTACAAGCATTGGCATAGTATTGCCCTTGTGACCTGTTTTTGTATGGCCCTTGTGCGAAGAATGGTTTCTACATCTTTTAAGTTGTAAGAAAATAAGAGCAATATGCAACAAAGACTGTATGTGTCCTGCAAAGCCTAAAATAATTACTATTTGGCCCTTTACTAAAGAGTTTGCCAGCCCTACTGTAATACACTGAAACTGATTTGCTTAACTAAGAAGTCTGGGGAAGGACCTGAGAAATAGCCCATTGAAGTCCAAACTTAGGATGGAGAGACCTCAGCTCACTTACTTTGGACACATCAGTAAAGGACATCATGTTTGGTTAAGTATAGGACCAGCAAAAATGTGGGAAACCCAGCAATTCCATTACTAGGTATATATCCTAAACAAGTTGAGAACCAAGACAAGAACAGATATATGCACACCGTGCTAGCACTGTCAACCACTCGGAGGAGGATCTATGTAGGAGATCCTGGATAGATAGGGAGAACAATGTGGAACAAAACTGAAAATCATTTAAAAAAAAAGGGGGGGGGGGAAGGGACCAGGTTTGCTGGTCTAATAAAGCCTGGTGGGAACCCCTGAGGCTATGGCCCCTAGCTGCCCCTCAGGTCTGGAATTGAACCCACTCCTGTGGCTTCCAGCCAAACAAAAGACAGACATATGAGCTGAACATTTACATTAGGTAGATAAACTCCTTGGAGAGAGCAATCATGGGAGAATAGAAGGGCTGGGAGACAGCTGGGGTTGGGGGGACAGTAGTATGTGGGAGGGACAGGGAAGAGGTAATTATGGGGAGGAAATGGGAGGGGAACTGTTGCATTGTTGGAAACTGGTCAATGTCATGAGACAAAATGTATGTGATCTGCTGTACAGAAAATGAATTTGCTCTGTAAACTTTCACCCAAATCACAATAAAAAATTTTTAAAACAGAAAAAAAAATTGTGCAGTTTACATTTCTACTGCATAGTTTATTTCTATTTAAAAATACACCATATCTCCCCCAAAAACTTTAAGTAAAATTGATTCTTCTATAGAAGATGTACACTGCTATCCTATGGTTTCTTATGTACCTTAATGCTCCAGTTGGAGAAGTTCAGCTGTGGACCGTGCTAAAGCAATAGATGAATAAATTCTTGTATTTAGAGTTTTCCTGTAGGAACTATATATGGGTGAAATGGAGGGATCAGTTTGATCAGCCTAATAGCCTCCTTTGGTAGGTAGAACATTTTGTCTATTTTTATGTTATTTTTTAATGGGAAATTTTTAATGTAAGTGCTTTTAAGTAAACAACAACAAAAACATTTTGCCTATCAAGGTCTTTTTTTTTTTCAGTTTTATGTGACAAAATTTTTGCAGTATACAAATTAGAATCATCAGTAAAAGCCTATTCCAATAAATGTTATTTATAGAGGATTTTATATAAGAAAGATATTTTAGCATCATAGAAAATAGCAATGTTGATCTTAATGAATACTAAAAGGAAGAACATAGTATTTGCAATCTTCAGTTATTTTGGAAGGGAAAAAAAGCTGGAAGTAATAAATGCTTTGGAATCTTTAGCCATTATCATCCTATTTTTCCTACATCTTTGACATTATAACTACAGAACAAAGACTGCTAAACTCACACCTAACCCCCTAAAAAGTAACTACCCGTGAAACCACTGTCATCTGATACAAATACAGCTTTTTAGAGATTTGGCTTGGCTTTGTTGTCTTACTTCTAAAATAGATTAGCACTGAGTAAGTTGTTCTTTTGTTATTTTGCTTCATAACTCATGTTGTGTTTTTTATATGTATCAATATTGTAAAAAACATTTTTAATAAATTATGCATGAATTACATAGTGGCTGTATGAAGAGCTTAGTTTCTAACATCTGTATTTAGTGGGTAGTTTCTTCTCTTGTTTTAGGGTAAAAAATGAGATGCTTAGACTTTTCCCTTGATAAGTTTCTCCACCTGTTTTCCTTTATCACTGCTTAACGACTTAAATGTTTCTACCACTTTAAGTCTATTAATTTTACAATTTTATTTTAGGATTTCATCTCAGGCAAATGGGTGCATGGATTTGGCTGGGTAGTTTGGTTACGAGTAACAAAAATATGAAGGACTAATAAAATCATTTATACTTTTAGCTTATTTGAAATGTCTTTAATTTTGTGGCCTTTTTCGCTTTTACAGGTTTTACAATTCTTTAGGTGAAGTAAATGAGCAAGCACTGAAGAAAATACTATCTAGTGTCAAAAAGGTATTATAGTTTTATGTCAAGTAATCATAAAATTTCCTGATACACCTGTGTAATTTTTGGAGGGTGTAAGGGTACTTATATGCATTATTTTTGGCTCCTATAAATGTGAATACTTTGACAGAAGTTTTAAGCAGTATTTATTTTCATAATATCTCATAAGGCATGTAAAGAAAGGATTGTGTTTTACAGAAATTGAAAGGAATTGCTCTGAAAACAAAATGAGTGAGTTTTGTCCTTATCTTTCCTTCACTGTGATCATTAGTATTGATCTCTTCCTTTACTTCTTCATTTATTTTAGCACTTAATCTATTACTGTTATTTTAAAGAGACAAACATCTATGTTTAGTTTCCTTAGCTTGCAGTTACTATTTTTTATATTGCAGGGACTATACAGCACTTAATTTGAATCCCCCACAGCATACTTGATATTCAGTTAAAATGTTAAATTATGAAAATGGATTTTTTTTTTCCAAGTAAAAAATTTTTTCTAGGTACCATATATTTCCTCTTAAAACTTTTTGCTCTCTGATTTGAGAATAATAGTGGTTTCAATATAGGAATTATTTTTTATAATCCTCTGTTGAAAGTGCTTAGGCTTTTTTTCCAATTTTATTTCGTATTTTAAAATACACCTATAAAAATGTTTTAAGAAGAAAAGAAGTAATTTTAATTTCTTCAGTTTAAACATATGCAAATATAAAACTTAGTTGCTGAACATGTCAGATTGCTAAGCAATCAAAATTTTTTTTCTAATTACTAAAAATTTTATTTTTCCATTCAAATTAGATTTATTAATACAACATATTTGGGTACCATGTTACACTTTACAAGTCCCTAAACATGATTTTATTCTGTCTCAAAATTAACTCTCTATTATCCTCCTCTAAATCTCAGGTAAAAAATACAGATCCAACTTACTTATTTAACAAACTAAGTTTCCATAATAGAAGTTAACTTATTTTCAGGAAGAGATTGACTATTAAGTGAAAAATGGTGCTGGCATTTATTTCATTTAAATTTTAACTAAGGAGTAAGATTTCGAGCTAACAAGTGTTATAAAAGAAACTAGAGGACATTTAGAATCTACTTTCTCCCCTACTCTATCTTGAACAAAATTCCAGTGAAACACTGTAACTGAGTGGGAAGTAATTTAACTGAAGGTCAGTTTGCATACTTTATAAAAGTAAAGTATATGCTATCTTCCTAAACATTAAGAAAGTCATCTTTTAAGGTTGTCAGTTTTTCTGCTTAATTATAGCAGTAAGACACAAAATAATTATATCCATTAAGACACACACCTGATATTTTTTCTGTATTTTTTCAGAATGTGGTAGGTTGGTACAAATTCCGACGTCACTCAGATCAGATTATGACATTCAGAGAGAGACTGCTTCACAAAAACTTAATGAAGCATTTTTCAAACCAGGAACTTGTTTTTCTGCTACTAACACCAAGTATAACAACAGAAAGCTGCTCTACTCATCGGTTGGAACATGCCTTACATAAACCTCAAGAAGGGTAAATTTTGGCCAGTCATTGGCTATTGGAAGCTGATAGAAAAATACTTCTAATGTTTTTATGGTACTTTTTACCTTACCAGGTAGTCAAATTAGATTGTCCAATAACTCTCTGAGGTAGGTCTTATCATCTATTCTTTATACATGGAAAAATGAAAGTCAGATAAGGAAACCCAGTGTGGAAAGCTGACTTACTATTCTGACACTGAAGATATGCTTATTAAAAGTAGGAAAAATATTTGTGTTTTACATTTTGGATGATAAAGGATATAATGTTGAACTTAAGCCTGGGTACTTGAGCACCTTTTCTAACAGTCTCTGCAAAGCAGTAGAGGTGGTTCTCAATGATCCACCAAAATGAGTTTAACAGGGATTCCCCATAGGTTGTTGCAGAAAAGGACATGGAGGTGGTGTCCTCCAACCTTCTCTGATTTCACAAGGGGAAAACAGAATCACCATAAGCATCATCCCAAGGCTGATCCCTGTGAAAAAGGTCAGACATGCTGCCACTCTCCAACTGTTTTTCTTTTTTAACCAATTCTAAGACCAGTTTTTTAACCAATTCTAAGTCCATCCACAGCACTCTACTTCTCTGCTGGGTTTGATAAGTCATTGCAGTGGGTACACAGAACTCACAGACAGTACTCATGATTATGGAGTTTATTAGGTAAGCAACAGGTTACAATTTAGGTTTAAGAATGATACAGTTATTTGATCAGGACAGCCTCTCCTCTGCCATGCCCATAGGCATGCATGTCTCTGGCCTTTTACCTTCTTGGCCTGGGCTCTCCCCTGCTTGTGGAAGTGTTATAGAGCTCTTTTAGCTTTGCTGATAGGTACACCCCACTCCACTGCAAGCCTCCTGCCCAGAAGCATTCAGCTTTCTCACTCCATGGGCTGACAAGCCCACCTCCGTTTTGTGCCAGTATCTTGGTTCTGATGCGGCTTTCTCTCTGCTATCTCAACACAGGGGTCTTGGGTTTAAGGACGAGCTCCACTGCACCTTATCTCTTGATGGCAGTGAGATCCACCTCCTCCGCTCTGGGAAGGCCTATTCCAAGCCCAGTGGATTGACGAAACTGACCAATCCCCACATCAAGGCTTCACACACCCCATGTACAGTCCCACCCCTCAAACGCCCCACACGTGCCATTTACATTGTTAACAAGCTATCCAATCCCATTGGTGGGCCACAAGCACCTCACATTTACATAGTTCTACCCAGTCATCCTTGAGAGCCACGAAGTCTATGGCTGGAAGAGCCATACTAAACAGTCCTCTGCACTGCAGTTGTATAAACTACATTTGTATGAAATACAAGAATTCCACTAAAATTAATTTTATTATTTGCAGAAGAGATAAATGTCATATCAATACTTATTTTTTTATAATTAAAATAGCCATTTCCCCCACACACACAATTATTCCATGCACATTTTATAACTTTCAAAAGTCAGTTGCCTCGGGTCAGTAAATGCTTTCTTGGTTACGCAGTAAGGAATGGGAGTTTTTTGTTTATCTTTTAAACTTGTATAGGAAAAGTAGTCTAGTAAATATTTTTTATATATAGACTATAATAGATGCTAACCTTCCAGTTTGTTATTTATATTTTAAAACTTATGTCTTCAGACTTTTTCATAGGGTACCTTTAGTGGTCGCCAATCTGGGCATGTCTGAACAACTGGGTTATAAAACTGTATCAGGTTCCTGTATGTCTACTGGTTTTAGCCGAGCAGTAAAAACACACAGGTGAGATTCTTCAACTCCTTCCCCATACAACTCTTGTTCTTTTTCTGAAATTAATTTTTTATTGTCCAAACAACAGCAGAAGAAAAGTGAGAAGAAAACTGAGTAATGATCACATTACTCTAGTGAACTAAACAGTTTTTACTTTGTCTATATTTCCTTCTAGCACTTGCCCATGTATAGATCAAAGAAAATTAAATTTAACAAAAAGCAGGGGAGAAGTTTGTTGCACATCCTACACATTTTAATATACTTATTCTAGGGTAGAATAAATAGCTTCAAAATGATATTAATTTTCCAAAATTAATATTAAAGCCATGAATTAGACTGTATATTAAATTTTTTAAAAAATCAGGCTTTAGCCATCACTCTCACTCATACTATAGGATGTTTAGGGATAACTTTTTTGTAGCCATTAAGTAAAGGAATAATTCATATTCCAAACAGCAACACTGGTACTACAGGATACCTGCTAGAGTATAAACATGAAGCTAAAGGACTAGGTTTTACTTGTGTCTGTGTCTTCACAGTATTTAGTAGTGTACTATATATAGAATTGAATACCATGTTTCATTGATTCTAAACCATGTCTTCTGTAGTATTTGTTTTTCTTTGTGGTACATAAAATCAGTTCCTATTTCAATCAGTGTTGACTTAAGTTTGATATATAATTTTTTTTGATGCCTGTCCCAACTGCCAAAAAAGGAACCTTTTATTCTCCTCCATTCTACAATCTTTATTTTACTTAACCTCTTTTTTATGACTGGAATAGTACTTAAGAAGCTAAAAAGTATTAACATACTTTTAAGTATGAAGTTAAGAAGATGTTTAGGTTGGTTTTGCTGTGTGCAGGTAGGTTGACAAATTAATAGTCCCTACAAAGCCTGTAAAAAAGAACCTTTCCTTAATCCCCATGTATAAATTTTCCACCTTATCATTAAAATGAGTTATGTCCGTTTACCCAAGGAAATGGCATTTTTTTATAGCTCTGAATTTTTTGAAGAAGATGGATCTTTAAAGGAGGTACATAAGATAAATGAAATGTATGCTTCGTTACAAGAGGAGTTAAAGGTAAGTTAAAATACCAAACACTTAAAGACCATTTCTAGAGTTCACATCAAAATTGATCATTATGAAAATTTTTAGAATAACCTGACATTTTTGTTAGATTTATATTATTCTGTTAAAATCACTCCTTATTGATGTGGTTAGGTTCCAAACACCAGGTTGTTAATGCAAAAATTGGTATTAAGTGAAAGTGGAGGATGATCACATCATTACATAACTGCCAAACTACTAAGAATCATGCCCTAGCCAAATTGACACATAACCTTAAACCATCACAGCCAGTGTTATTCTCACCTTACATATCGGCATTCATTATTGCCAGATGTATGTTATTAATGGACAAAATAGCCTGATAGTAGATTTTTTTATCATCATAAATGTGCAGTGTCAGATAACTAAATAGTTGATAAGTGAGGAGGTTTAGTCAGTACTGCTGCAGTAACAAAGACTCCAAAATCTTGGTAGCTTACAAGGAAAAAGATTTATTTATACTCAAATGTTGGCTGCAGCTCTACTCCTATTCCAAATATCTTCAGTCCAGGATCTGAGCTAAAGGAGCAGTCCTTATCTGGAACATGCTATTCTCATAGCAAAAGGAAAGAGCAAGAAAGTTGGTGGAAATCCACAATGGGTCTTGAAACTTCTGCTCAGAATTGACATGTTACTTCCATTCACAGTTCATTGACCAAAGCAAGTCCCATAGCAATAGGCAGAAAGATATAATCCTTTCACAGAATAAAGGGAGAACAATACAATATACCACTGCATTAAGTTGTATCTTAAATTGTGTCATTTTGGGTGTTTTGAGAAGTAGACATCAAAATGAGTTTAGGTGTATAAGAGATTTGTTGGCCTGAGGAGGATACAGTACACAGAGCAGGTAAACAGAAGAACTGTTAGAATCCATTTAAATCTGAAACCTGAGTAAATGAGGGTAGGAAGAGTCTCAGTCTGCAATGCCATTCTGGGAAAGTTTCGGCTAAGACAGGAGTCTTTGAAACAAAGTAGCCTGTTAGAGGAATTCCCGGTCCTGGAAGAATGGACTTGCACTAATACCCACACGGTGCTAAACCATTGACTGGAAGCAGCCTGGAGGAGGCTTAGCCTAAGCACAAACAGTAGCAGCTGGGGTTGAAAGTCAACTGTGCTCGCCCAGCAAGAGATCTGAGGGGTGTATTTCTGTGGCCAATACACTTAACAGTGTCAAAACACTAAGAAAGTTTGGTTCGGTTTTTTACTACTACACACCTTTTTTTTTTTGAATGGTAATACAGAATCCCAAATATTAACATAATTTTCACTTTGCCACACTCTCTTCCATTTTTTTTTTCCTAATGCATATAGTCCCTGTGTTACAAATGTCCAACTTGGGGATAATTTGTACTTACCCTTTAGTAGTATGTAAATTTGCATTCACTTTGAAATGATTGGACCAACGTCTGCTCACAATAAATTATTCATCAACATCACTTTCACTTGCTGCCTGTGGAGCTTTTAAATCATTGAAAAGGCTTCCAGCCTTTTCTCTTTTTTATACATTTTTATTATGATTTGGGTGAAACTTTACAAATTCATTTGCCATACAGCAGTTCATAAACATTTTGTTTCATGATACTGACTGCAGTTCCCCACAATGTTAACAGCTCTCTTCCCACTTCCTCCCTGTAGTTAATCTCTTCCCTGTGCTCTCTCCTATGCAATCCTGCCCCAGAGCTATCTCCCTGTGCAAATACTGCCCTTCTGTAGGAACTCTGGTGGCACAGTGCCTAAGGCATTTGACTGCTAATCAGAAGGCTGGCAGTTCAAACCCACCAGGGACTCCTCAGAAGGAAAGTTGGGCAATCTACTTCCATAGTGGTACTGCCTCAGAATCCAAAGGAAGGGTAACAATGAAGTGGATCTAACTCGACAGCAGTGAGTTTAGTTTTTGCATATTCCCATGATCGGTCCTTCTAAGGAGTGCATCTACATGATGTAAATGTTCACCCTATATGTCTGTCTATTTGGTTGTCAGCCATAGGAGTGAGTTCAACTCCAGACTTGAAGTGTAACTAGGGGCCATAGTCTCAGGTCTCATCAAGCTCTATCAGACCATTTGACCTGATCTTTTTTTATGATTTTGAGTTTTGTTCCACGTTGTTCTCCCACTCTATCCAAGATCATCTGCACGGATCCCTTTCTGGTGGTTGGCAGTGGTAGCCAGGCACCATCTAGTTGTGGTCTCATGGTCATATAGTCCAGCTTTTTCTTGCACTAAAATAAGGCTAAATAAGAACCTTGTGCACATGTTCTAACTGACCTATAAATTCTTAAAGACACAGTTATAACCCTGGGGACTTCCTGTATACCTCTATATAGTTGACAGTCATGGGCTATATAAATTTGTATCATGATTTTTCATTTGCTGTATCAAACATTTTTCATGTTGCTACAGTTAATCTTTAGTCATTTTTAATGGCAGTATATTTCTTAAAGGAGCTCTGGTAGCATAGTGCCTAAGGTACTTGACAGCTAACCAGAAGGCTGGCAGTTCAAACCCACCAGCCATTCCTCAAGAGGAAATTTGGGTGATCTACTGTAGTGATACCACCTCAGAAACCCAAGGAGGGGTCGCTCTGAATTGGGTCCAACTCCACGGCACATAACAACAACATATTTCGTAGAGCAGTACATTAGAACTCCAGTTAAAAATACGAACTTAGGGTAACATGGAGGAATATAGAGGTATGTCACATGAACTGTGGGCTTCAGGAAAGAATTAAAATTAAGAGCTGGAAAGCCTTTAGAACTTTGTTTCTGCACACTGATTTCCTTCCTCATTTCTCTACAGATGTTTTTTGTCTTCATCTATTGGTAGACCACAGTTTCTATGTTTAGATCTCTTCTATTGAAGAGATTAGGATTTACTGATTAACTTTGTAATATCTCCAAATTACCAGGAGACTACCTAATTGGTTCCACTTGGGTCAGCTAGGTAAAACCAAAGACTAAACTCACTGCCGTTGAGTTGGATCAGGCTCATAGTGACCCCTCCTTGGGTTTCTGAGGCAGTATCAACTACAGAAGTTGATTGCACCATCTTCCTTCCAAGGAGTGGCTGGTGGGTTTGAACCGCCAGCCTTCTGATTAGTAGTCAAATGCCTTAGGCACTAAGCCACCAGAGCTCCTCAGGTAGGTAAAAGTAGTCAAAGGTAGGGTATAGAAAAAGGTGAGGGGAATACTGGCCAACTCTTCTAAGCAGGATGAACAAGTTCCATGAGAAATAAGCTGGGCAGACACCTCAGAAGTATCCACTAACACTGGCTGTAATAACTTAAAATTTATGTCCTTATGATTGGACATTAGTTACTTGTTTTGATATTATACTAAATTTTATATAAATTTTTGCGCATTAGTTAAGATACAGTCCCAAAGTGTAATTACTGAGTCAAAGTAATTATATTTTTAAAACTGATGACATATAAAGCAAGATTGCTTTCAAAAATACTTTCTCATATAGGAATTAACATCAATAGTTTGCTTTCCTAACAATAAATAATAGTTTCTCTATTTTCATTTTTGTCAGTTTTTTTCTTTTTTTTTTACTGTGATTTAGGTGAAAGTTTACAGAGCAAATTCATTTTCCACACAACAGTTCACACTTTGTCTCATGACATTGACTGCAATTTCCCACAATGCAGCAGCTCGCTTCCCACTTCCTCCCCATAATTACCTCGTCCCTGTGTCCTTCCCTCCCATGCACTCCTGCCCCGCAAGCTGTCTTTGCATATACAGCCCTTCTATTTTCCCATGATTGAGCTCTCTAAGGAGCGTATCCGCCTAATGTAAAAGTTGAGCTCATATGCCTGTCCTTTGGCTGGATGCCAAGACTGGGTTCAACTCCAGACCTGAAGGGCAGCTAGGGGCTATAGTCTCAGGGGTTTCACCAGGCTCTATCAACCAGCAAACCTGGTCTTTTTTTTTTTTTAATGATTGTGAGTTTTGTTCCACATTATTCTCGTACTCTATCCAGGATCTCCTACATAGATCCCCTCCGAGTGGTTGACAATGGTAGCCAAGCACCATCTAGTTCTTCTGGTCTCGTAGATTTATAGGCTGAGGATCGCATGGTGTACCAGTCCCTTGGACTAATTGTTTCCATGTGTTTTCTTCATTTTTATTTGCTCTGGATGAAGAGAGACCTGTTGTTGCATCTGGATGGCCGCTTGCAAGCTTTTAAGATCCTAGTTGCTATCACCAAAGTAGGATGTGGAACAGTGCTTCCATGTAGAATGTTATGCCAATTGAGCTTGATATCCTCTGTGACTGTGCAACCCCATAGGTCTAACTACTTGTTCCCTCTGGGTAGCCAGCTGTGGCCAAGAAGTGACTACAACCTTGTCCCTTGTTAGCTCTACTATATACCTAGAAATTCTTATAGAACATACAACACTTGTAGAAACATTGTTGCATTTTTGTCAGTTTCTTAATGTTAAATGTGTGCTGTAAGTAGGCATCTCTCACTTTATAATAGTACAATGTTTTTAGTTGGAAACTGAGTTAAATATTGCTTCAGGTTTTTATGATGTATAAAGAAAGTGACATGATAAAAGAGAAATCATTCATCTGAAAAGCATTTTGTAACACATAAATTACAGCACCATACAAGTGCTTATTGTTATTGAAGGTCTCTAGGAAATAGCACAATAAAATTTATATAAAGGCAATTTATATAAAGGTATTTGATATTATGTATTGCCAGAGATTTTGTATTATTTGTGAATCAAGACTATATACATAACTTGAAACTGTATTCTATGCCCATATTTTATTTTGCAGAGTATATGCAAAGAAGTAGAACACAGTGAGAGAGCAGTAGAGAAACTACTGGAAGATGTAAACAAATTAAAACAAGAAATTAAAAAAAGAAAACAAGCACAAATCCAAGTAGCAGGTACCAACAGGTTAACCACATCATTATTCCCTATGCTTTTAAAAAAATTCTCACTGATTTGCATTCATTTTTGAGCCAGCCACACTAACTACAATGAATTTGTCCACCTTGAGGTTAAACGTAGTCATTATCTTAGTGTCTTAAGCTGAACTGAACAAAGAACATGGTATTACAATAGCTATGCTATGTTATTCATATTAAAGAATACAACTTAAATTTTCTTTTAGAATATTCTGTGGCCTCACAAAATTTGAGTGAAACCAAAAATATGAATACACTGCAAAGTCTGATAAAAATTTATAAATTGGAATTTGTGATTATGTATAGCTTATTTTTCTTACTGTAGATAATTTGGTACAATTGTTTAGTTAAAATCTTTTTTAAATTATCAACTAATTATATAAAATTACACAGCAAATACTTTATGTTCAACTGTTGTTTTATTTTGTTTAGGAGACACAAATGTCCCAGAAGAACCTCAGGAGAACACTTTTCTTTGTCAAGCTTTACAAACCTTATTTCCAGATTCTGAATTTCTTCATTCATGTGTTATCTCTCTGAAAAATAGGCGTATTTCTAAAACTTGCTGTAACACCAGCCACCATCTTGATATGGTAGACAAACTGACGTTAATGGTAGAATGCACTGACATTCCTGAAGCTAGTCAAGCTTGTACACAGCAGATAATTAAGCGTAAAGCATTAGACATGGATGATGGATGGCAATTCAAGAAATCACGGCTGCTAGAGATACAAATCAAACAATCTAAAACAGATACTGATAGAAGTAATCAAGAAAAAGCATCCAGGGTAAGCAGTCCAGAAACAGATGAAGATGTTGAGAAAACAAAGGGTTCTAGTGAATATCCACGGTCGCCTACCTTTTGATCCTTTAGATCAAAACGATTTTTAATTGTATAAAGGGTAAAGCCAAACATTTTTATTGTTTTTATTATGTTGTGCTGTTTGCAGTAATGCAGAGATAAATTCTAATGCATGTATTTTATAAAGTACTTTTTAAAATATCAGATGCTGTTATTTTGAAACCAAACCTTTTTTGCCTGTCTATCAGAAATTTTGAGGGAATGGCTTAAATAGATGTATTCTTCTAAATTTGAATAGCATTCTTCAGAATTGGAAAAGAGAGACTAACATTTTTACAATATGGAAGGAAGTTAATATTAAAACATTTTTATCTAAGTCATTAAAGTTTTATTTCTTAAGTGATGTAGTACATTATAGCCAGGGCTGGTGGATGAAATAATGAATGACTTGTAAGATTTGGGATATATTTATACTAAAAATTATTCATTGTTTCAGCCTTTTATTTTTGTATATTGTCAAGGAAATAACTGATAAAGCTATGTACACATGACAGTAAAAGTGTCCTTTATTCTGATTTGCCAAATCTGTCAACCCTAATTAGGGCACAGCTATAATGCAACACAAAACAGTAATCTCTCTCCAGTCCAGAGTCCTCTCCATATGAAATCTGAGTATATTAGAAGCCTACTAATCCAGTATGTTTAGGATCAGCAGTTGGCTAGTTAAAGTAGAGAATCAAGGACTATATATATACTGATAATATAGATATACAAAACACATAGACGTATGTGTATGTGAATGTATATCACAAAGATTTTAACAAAATAGAAATGTTCATTTTTGCCAACTTGTTGATATAGGGCCAGAACTCTTCCAAGAGTCCAAGTCTACTCATTGGAATTCCTGTGTAAATCACACCAATTACCCAGCCTTTTTAACTCCCAGCTTCAGTTTCTTTAAAGTGAAGCAAGAAGTTAAACTTGCAAAACTACTTACCTACAGAATACAGAATACGGCCAGGTGTATTTCATTTTCACAGCATGCCTCCGCCTCAGTCTTTTGAGTTATCTTAACCACAGCTAATTTGAGAACTTTTCTTTTTAAAGCTAGTTATCTTCCTAAAGCATTTACTTAGTTTTCATAGCAATAGCAACAACACTTCCTGTTCATGATAGTTGGCATTGGCAGTGCAGAACTCACCAGTAGGGGAGTGAAAGGCTTCATTGTGATTTTTAGTGAGGATATAAACCCCAATTTAATTCAGTGAATGGGTTAAGAGCTTTTATTATATATGCATATTTCTTGTCTTTTCCACAGTTGTGCTGTATATGCAGGTGTAGTTAATGTCTTCTCCACAGTTAGAGTTTTTCACTGAGAATACACACATCATATGAAGCTATCACCAGGTTTTGCTCATGGGTGAAATACCGAACACTCTTTTGACTTTTGCTTTCTTCTGCTGGATACTTCCCAGGTAATGGAGCAAATTCATCCTCGTATCAAAAAACTTGTATTTTCTGTGTATTAACCTGCATTACCATGGACTGTTAATGAAGCCCACATAATACCAGAGATGATTTATGCAAATAATGAATTTCTGTTGCTAGGGTAGTATTTTACTGGTTACAGGTAGACCCCAGGTTCTGAACGTCCAACTTAGGGACAACTCACATGTGCCCTTTAATGGTATGTAAATTTGCCCTCACTTTAAAATGATTGAACCAGTCTATGCTTGCAAAAAATTTTTTCATCACAATCACTTTTTTGTGATGAATGTGCAGCTTTTAAATCACTGAAAGGCATCATTGAACCTTGCACAAAAGGTAGGCTAAATAAGTATTGTGTGCATCTGTTCCAATTTACCTACAAATCAAACATCACCAGAACATGTCATAAAACATGGATAATTATAGAAAATGCAACCAAATAATGAACAAAACAGGGTACTCAGAAAAAGGAATAGAAGCAACAAATAGCCAATATCCTATATAAGTATGTTAATAATTCAGGAGATTTTACAAGGATTGCTTACATTCTTGCTCAAACTCATGTCTGAAAACAAACCACATACAATGTTTCATTTCCTAAAATGCTATAACCCAAACCCATTGCCGTTGAGTTATTCCAACTCCTAGCAACCCTACTGGGCAAAGAAGAATTACCCCATAGGGTTTCCAAGGCTGTAAATCTTTACTGAAGATCTGTGTCACATGGAGTAGTTGGTTTGGGTTGCTGTCCTCTCACTTGTTGTTGTTGCTATGTGCCATCGTTTCGGCCCCGATTCATAGCAACCCCTCTCCTTGGGTTTCCCAGGCAGTATCACTACAGAAATAGGATTGCCCAACCTTCCTTCTGAGGAGTGGCTGGGGTTTGACCCGCCAGCCTTCTGGTTAGCAGTCAGGTGCCTTAGGCACTATGCTACCAGAGCTCCTTGTCTCTCACTGAGCAGCACTTAACCACTGCAGCACCAAAAACCAAAACCAAACCCACTGCTATCGAGTTAATTCTAATAGCACCCCCCACTGAATTTCTGAGGCAGTAAATCTTTACAGATGTAGATTGCCTTGTCTTCCTTCCATGGAGTGGTGGTAGGTTTGAACCGCCGGCCTTCTGGTTAGCAGTCAAATGCCTTAGGCACTGTAGCACCAGGGCTCCTAAAATGCTACAGAGAGGTAACAAAATATTTAGCTCACACTCTGTACAATGATCCATCACCTTTTAAGACAGCAGTACGAAGCCTTCAATCATAAATAAGCTGGCTGATGTCATTAGACAACTAAACTTTCACAACTGAATGTGATGACCCAACTTTCAAGGTACTCAATGAACTAGAGAAAAAGAGTACTTACAAGACTTTTTGGCAGTTACTCTCCATCTTCTGGCCATAAGCTTGTATCACTGGAATGAGAGACCTAATAAATTATGTATGAATCATCAGTTTATTTCAAAGGACGCACTAATGATTTGAGTATAGACTAGTCTAAGAATAAATGTTTCGTCCTGTGATAGCACCACCATCCCCAAGTAACATCTCTACAAAGATAAGACTCACTCTTCTAACAAGTCATATTTGCTAGTTAGGGAATCATTCAGAGCAATTTCAACTTTACAGTCAGTCACATTGTATCCCATACATTACAAAAGCATTCTACTTTCCTGTACTTATTAATGTCCCATTTGTAAGGCACAATCTGGGTCTAAATATTCCAAAACAAGCAATACCTCCCATGTTTGCTATTAGTATCACTGCTAGTACCAGTGGTATGCTATTGTATGACCTATTTGGAGACTAGGTACGTAACACCATAAAGTACCAATTTTATCGAAGATAACATAAAATACAATAAACAGGAACATTCTAGAAAATACCTGTTTTCTTTAATGAACATTAACTGGTGTGGAGGGGAAACTTCTCTTAGGATCTCACTCTTCAAACACTATTTTCACCCTCATAACATTTCAAAGTTCTTCAAGAAATTATTATCTATAGGGTATTAACATTTACCTTACCTCTTAATTTCCTACCCAAAGGTGGTTAAATTTTAATTTGAATCAATATTACACATAACCACTTACTGTAAAATAAGTTTATTGGTAATAATATGTAATTTATTCCCAATATCTGATGTTACAAACTTTAGGGTCTTTGAGATATACAGGATCCTTGTATGTAACTGGCATAAAACCTGCAAAAAAAAATTAAAGTTCATCACCAAAGTTAATGAATGAACAAAATTTTGATTAGCTCTATTCATTTGTTCAGCTCGTCTTACCCATTATTTGAGCCCTCTTGATTGCTTTAGTGATTTCTTTCTGTTTCTTCCCACAAAGACCTGTAAAAGAAAAAAAATAGACAAATTCTTAATTCAGAAAAAAATGACAATATTTGATTTATAAGAGTTGTTTACATCAAGGGTCAGCAAACTTTTTCTGTAAAGGACCAGATAATATTTTAGACTCTGCAGGGCATGCAGTCTGTCATAACTATTCAACTCTGCTGTTGTAGATTAGAAGCAGCCATAGATACTATGTAAACAAAACTATTTATAAAAACAGATGGTAGGTTGTATTTGGCACATCGGTCATAGTTTGCAGACAGCTGGTTTAAGTAATAGTCTAATAACAATTATAGTACACTCCAAAACATCAAGAAGACAATTTCTTTTAAAGCCTAAGTTTTCTACATGTTGTTAGCACAGTTGAGCATAAGATGACATGCAAAACTAATCCTACTGGCTTAAAAAGAGAGTTTCCTAAAGCTCCAAAAGCCAGTCCCTGAGTATCTATCTGGTCTAGTAACGATTTACAGCACTATCTGAAAATTTGCTCCTTAAATGAGAGAAGTGGATTTATATAATACTTATGTAAGTTTCAACTACTATAATAAAAAGCAAAATACCTGTCAGGTGCCTTCCATAAATGCATCCAGTAAATGGAGAAATAAACTGGGACAAAAGCTGTTTTTCAGAGGGAAAAAAAATATATAAGTATGTTTGCACACTCATAAAAGTCAAACTTTATATGCCATCAAAAACTTTTACTAATAAATTTCAGACAACCAAAAACCACTGCTGACAACTCAATTTCAACTAAGAGCAACTCTACAGGACAGAGTAGAACTGCCCCATAGAATTTCCAAGGCTGCAAATCTTTATGGAAGCAGACTGCCACAAGCAGACTGCCACACTTTTCTCTGCAGAATGACTGGTGGGTTCAAACTGCAGACCTTTGGTTAGTAGTTAAGTGCTTTAACAATGAGTAAGAATATTTAACAATTCTGGTAGCATAGTGGCTAGGGCACTTGACTGCTAACCAGAAGGCTGGCGGTTCAAACCCACCAGCCACTCCTCGGAAGTAAGATGGGGCAATCTACTTCCATAGTGATACTGCCTGGGAAACCCAAGGAGGGGTCGCTATGACTTGGGTCCGACTCAACGGCACATAACAACAACAACATGAACAAGTTATCTTTTGAAACAATGAATCAATTGAAGTTAACATTTCTTTTATCCAGCTGTCATAAAAGAAATTCTTTACAAACGCACAACATAGGTTAGTCAGCATATTATTTTCATTGCTAAAGCTGTTGCCACAGCACAAAATATTGCTGCTTATAACAAAGTACTAAACATAATTCCATCTATTAGGATGTTAAGTGCCATTGAGCAGGCTCTAACTCATAGTGACCCTATATACAACAGAACAAAACACTGCCCAGTACTGTGCCATCCTCACAATCGCTGCTATGCTTGAGCCCACTGTGGGAGCACAGTGTCAGTTTGCCTCACTGAGGGTCTTCCCCTTTCCTGCTGACCCTCTATTTTACCAGGCATAATACCCTTTCCAGAGAATAGTCCCTTCTGACAACATAACCAAAGGATGTAAGACCAAGTCTGGCTATTCTCAATTCTAAGGAGCACTCCAGCTGCACTTCTTCCAGGACAGATTTGTTCTTTCTTCTGGCAGTCTGTGATATTTTTATTATTCTTCACCAACACCACAATTCAAAGGGATCAATTCTTTGGTCTTCCTTATTCATTGTCCAGCTTTCACATACATACAATGTGACCGAAAATACCATGGCTGGGGTTAGGTGCACTTTAGTCTTAAGAGTGACATCTTTGCTCCTTAACACTTTAAAGAGTTTTACTGAAGCAGATTTGCCCAGTGCAATACGTGTGATTTCATGACTGCTGCTTCCATGTGTGTTGATTATGGATCCAAGTAAAATTAAATCCCTGACAATGTCAATCTTTTCTCCATTTATCCTGATGCTGCTTACTGACCTAGTTGTGAAGATTTTAGTTTTATCCATGTTGAGGTGTAATCCATACTGAAGACTAGTTTTTGATCGTCGTCAGTGAGTGCTTCAAGTCTTCTTCACTTTCAGCAAGCAAGGTTGTGTAATCTACTTAGTGTACTTTGTTAATGATTCCTTTTTCAGTCCTGATGCTGTGTTTGTTGTTCTCCATATAGTCCAGCTTCCTAAATTAACTGCTCAGCATACAGACTGAATAAGTATGGTGAAAAGATACAATGCTGATGCACACTTTCATGATTTTAATCCATGCATGCAGTCCCCCTTATTCTATTTGAATGACAGCATCTTGGTCTATGTACAGGTTCCTCATGAGCACAAGTTAAGTGTTCTGGAATTCCCATTCTTCAATGATGCAAACCGTAATTTGTTATGATCCACACAGTCAGATGCTTCTGCAGAGTCAATAAAACACAGGTAAACATCTTTTTGATATTCTTTGATTTCAGCCAAGATCCATCTGATACCAGCAATACCTCCTTCCACAAATCTTCTGGATCCAGCTTGAATTTCTGGAAGTTCCCAGTCAATACACTGCTGTAACCATTTTTTAATTATCTTCAGCAAAATTTTACTTGCATGTGCTATTAACAGGAGCTCTGGTAGCGTAGTGCCTGAGGCACTCAGCTGCTAACCAGAGGCTGGCAATTCAAACCCACCAGCCATTCCTCAGAAGGAAGGTTGGGCAATCTACTTCCGTAGTGAAACCACCTTGGAAACCCAAGGAGGGGTCGCTATGAGTCGGGTCTGACTTGAGGGCACCTAACAACAACACGTGCTACTAATAAGGAGAGGTGTGCAGTTCAAACCTAACAGCTGCTCCATGGAAGAAAGATGAAGCAGTCTGCTTCCATACAGATTTACAACCTTAGAAACTCTATGGGGGTCACTCTGAATTGGAACTGACTCTATGGCAGTGACTTTGGTTTTTGGTTTGGTGATACTAATGATATTTATTGTTCAGTAATTTCTAGATTCTGTTGGATCACCTTTCTTTGGAATGGGTACCAATATAGATCTCTTCCACTCAGTTGGCCAGGTAGCTATCTTCTAAATTTCTTGGGATAAATGAATAAGTGCCTCAAGTGCTGCATCCATTTGTGAAACATTTCAATGAGTATTTCATCAATTCCTGAAGCCTTGTTTTTTGCCAATTCCTTCAGTGCTGCTTTGACTTTTTCCTGCAATACCATTAGTTCTTGATCATATGTCACTTCCTGAAATGGGTGAACATCGATCAATTCTTTATGATACGGTGTCTTTATGTATTCCTTCCATCTTTTTTAAAAAATTGTGATTTGAGTAAAATTATACATAGCAAATTCATTTTCCATACCAGTTCATATACATTTTGTTTCATGACATTGATTGCAATCCCCATAATGTACCAGCTGTCTTCCCACTTCATCCCTGTGGTTACATTTTCTTTGGTTCTTTCCTATGCATCCCTGCCTTCTAACCTATCTACCTATACAAATACTGTCCTTCTGATTATCTATGGTTGACTTTTTTAAGGAGTGTACCTACCTGGTGTAAGTGTTCACCTTCTATGCCCATTGTTGGGCTGTAAGCCACAGGTGTGAGTTTAATTTAAGGCCCAAAGGGGACTAAAGGCCATAGTCTCAGGGTTTCACCAGTCTCCATCAGATTAGCAAGCCTGGTCTTTTTCATGATTCTGAATTTTGTTCCACATTTTTCTCCCATTCTATCTAGTATCTCCTCTTTTAAGGAGATGGGCACCATCTAGTTCTTCTGGTCTCAGGGCATGTTGGCTAAGGTTCCCACGGTCCACTAGTTCTTTGGATTAATTATGTCCATGTGTCCTTGGTTTTCTTCATTCTTCTTTGCTCCGGATGAGGAGAAATCAAGTGTTCCATCTTAAACGGTTGCTTGTAAGCTTTTAAGACCCCAGTTGCTACTCACCAATGTAGGATGCAGAACAATGTTTTTGTGTAGTATGTTATGTCAATTGAGCTTCCCTTATGTCTTCTTTTTGATGCTTCCTACATCATTCAATATTTTTCCCACAGAATCCTTCAATATTGCAACTTGAGGTTTGAAATTTTTTTCAGATCTTTCAGATTGAAAAATGCCAAGCATGTTCTTCCCTTTTGGTTTTCTAACTACAAGTCTTTGGATATTTCACTATAATACTTTACTTTCTCTTCTCAAGCTGCCCTTTGAAATCTTCTGTTCATCTCTTTTATTTCATCATTTCTTCCATTCACTTTAGCTAGTCTCCATTCAAGAGGAAGTTTCAGAGTCTCTTTTGACATCTGTGATAGTTGGAGCCGTGTGTCAACTTGCCTGGACCACAATTCTGTGTGGTTTAAGCAGTTGTGATTTGGTTATTCCCATGATGGGATCAGATGAGTATGTTTTAAGCAGCCAATCCATTGAAAGGGAGTTTCCCTAGGGGTGTGGCCTGCTTCCAGTATATTTATGGACATCCTGGGAAAAGAGACACTCTTCTGTGGATCGGGATTCTGTTGTGCTGCCTACAACTGTCTATGAGCGAACAATCCTGGAGATCTTGGGTTCATCAACCATTGGAGTCAACAGCCAGCATTCTTACTGCCTGCTAACCTTGAGCTCCTCAGCCCCTGCAGCTGTGTGAGTCAGGAAGAGCCTCCAGCTTGACATTTGATCCAAGAACTTTGGACTTTTCAGCTTCCATAAGTGTGTGAGCCATTTTCCTAAGATAAATTTCTCTCTTTCTCTGTGTGTGTGTGTGCATATATATTTGTTGTTGTTATGTGCCATCCAGTCGGACCTGACTCATAGCGACCCCTCCTTGGGTTTCCGAGGCAGTATCACTACGGAAGTAGATTGCCCCATCTTCCTTCCGAGGAGTATATATATATATATATATTAAAAAAAAAAAAATAAATATATATATATATATATATATATATAAAAGCTTTACTGGTTTTGTTTCTCTAGAGTACCCAGTCTAACACATTTGGTACCAAGAGTGGGGTGCTGCTCTGACAGATACCTAAAATGTGGAAGCGGGACTGAAGTGCGTTCTTGACCCAAGACTCTGGCAGAGAGACCATGGCATATGGCATGACAGACACCAGGAGCAGAGCAAGAGACCAGCATTAGAGATAGCAGGAACAGAGCCCAGAGACTGGCATGAGAGATGGCAGGAGTAGAGCCCAGAGACTGGCGTGAGACAGCAACAGCCTTACCAGCCCACGGAGGAGAAAGCTTGATGCCTTTGGTTAGGCGGCTTACTGGCAGAGTGGGTTGCCTTCAGGCATTAACTGGTAAAAGAGACTAGCATGAGATGGAGTAGCAGGTTGGCTGGCTCACAGAGCAAGAAAGCCAAGTGCTTTTTGGGCAGGAAGTTTTTCAGCAGAGTGGGTTGCCTTTGGCATTAATCAGCAGAAGCAGAGAGACAAGGAAACGGAAGCAGAGCTGCCTCAGCCTGAAAGGGTAGGACCATGGCCTTTGGGAGTAGAACCACCATAGCCCTTTAGGTTTCAAAGAGCCAGGCCTTCACCAACTTGGTTCTGAGTGTGTGGCTGCTTGTTCATGTGAGTCAGTGGGATGGAGCCATAGCTGCTGCCCAAGAGTGAGGAGGTGGGGCTGCCATGCCCAAGAGGAAGAGGAACGGGCCCACCAGGCCAAGGGGCTTAGGTTGCCACTTAGAGGAACTAGGGGACTGGGGCCACCCAGTGAGAAAAATCTGTACAGATTCCACCCAATGAAGATCTGTACAGATGCCAAGTTGACAAGGGGTGGTATTGTGGTAGTTATGTTTGTGTGTCAATTTGGCTGGGCCTGGTTGAGTGGCTGGGCAGTTGGTGGTAGTTATTCCCCATGATGAGACTGGCAATCAGGTCCATGGTGGGCTCTACCACAAGCAGCTGAGTTGCTGCTTTGGGTATGTGGTCTGCTTCCCATATATAAAAAGCAACTTTGGGAATGGTCTCTAGCCTATGGCATGTTGGACCCTGCATGTAGCCATGTCGTTGTTGAACAGCCTGCCATACTCTGCTGACACTGGGACTTACAACGGATTTAAATTAATGGCCTGTCGTGTGGTTTGATAACATAAGGACTGTGCCATTTTGTCAACCTTGGGCTTCTCAGCCTCAGCAGCCAGCAGTTGTCTGAGTGAAGAAACACCTCTAGCTTCAGTGGGCCAAGAGGTGAAGGCAAAGCTGACGCCCAAGTCTGAGGGGCTTTCACCCAGCCCCTAGAGCCTGGCACTTGAACGTGGACTTAAAGTCTCCAAATTGTAAGAATAAACTCCTGTTTGTTAAGGCCATTCCATTTGTGGTATATTCTTGTCTGAGTAGCAGCACTAGGTAACCACAACATCAATTTTGGTCTTCTCTTCCTTTACTGTCTTTTTAATGACCAGTTGCTCTCTTCATGTCTGATGTCCTTGATGTCATCCTACAACTTGTCTGGTGTTCAACGTGTCAAATCTGTTCTTCAGATGGTCTCTAAATTCAGGTGAGCTGTAATTAAGGTTGTATTTTGGTTTTTGTGGACTTGCTTTAATTTTCTTCAGATTCATTTTGAACTTGCATGACCAACTGATAGTCTATTCAACAGTCAGTACCTGGCCTTGTTTTGACTGATGATACTGACCTTCTCTATCACCTCTTTCCACAGATGTAGTCATTCGATTTGATTACAGTGTATTCCGTATGGTGAGGCCTACCTCAGTGTATAGCCACCATTTAAGTAGTTGAAAAAAGGTATTTGCAATGATTAATTTGTTGATTTTGCAAAATTCTGTCATGCAATCTCTGGCATCATTTCTAACACCAACATCCAACTATTAAGATCAACTCTACTTTGAGGAGGTAGTTCTTTCCCAGTCATATTTTAAGTGCCTTCCACCCTGAGGGGCTCATCTCACAGCACTAAATCAGTGTTTCACTGCTATTCATAAAGTTTACCAGTAATATATCAGACAGTGTTTCACTGCTATTCATAAGGTTTTCACTGGCCAATTTTTCAGAAGTGGATGGCCCCATCCGTCTTCCCAATCTGTGTTAGTCTGGAAGTTCCACTGACTACTATGGGTGACCCTACTGGTACTTGAAATACTGGTGGCATAGCTTCCAATCTTCACGGCAACACTCAAGCCACCACAGTACAACAAACTGACAGAGAGGTGGTGGATCTATATAACAGGCTATTACATAATTATGAAGATGAATTATCAGAGTATAGTGAGGTCCTCAAGAGGTACTGAAGTATATGGAACCATTTCCTGTGATTTATGTTTCATTAACTTCTTAGCACGATTCTTGGCAGTTGACATAATCCTCCTAATATATAT
>NW_006921759.1:1598568-1611725 GCF_000298275.1 Orycteropus afer afer
TTGAACCACCAGCCTTCTGGTTAGTAGTCAAGTGCCTTAGGCACTACACTACCAGAGCTGCAACAGTGAGTGACCATCAAATGACTTATGTCATAATCAGCTGTGTTAGGGCAGAGAAAAAACAAAAATACTGAGTTGAAGTATCAGTAAATGAAGGAAGAGTGAAGAGGCTCTTCTTTAAACAAACATCTTGTATGTAGATAACCAGACTTGAAATTATAAAGCTGTTAAAATAGTTGCCTCTACACAAAACCTGCTAGAAAACTGACAGCTGTCTTAAAGTAGTAATCATAAAGGAATAAAACTTTAACATCAAGTATCATTGTGAAGTAAAACAAGATCTCACCTGTACATTCTTATAATCTACACGTTTTCCACACAAGAGGCATTTTTTAAGAGGCTCCTTATAAGGATTTTCCATTGGAATAGGCTAGGATAAAGAAAAACATCTGATAATGTACTTTAATGCATCAATTTTGAATTAATAAACATTAAGCTAATCATATTTAAATCCATCCGAGGATTTCCTATCTTCTTACTGCATGAAAAATAATACAATAGGTTTATTTATGAAAAATCAAACACTTTTGAAAATTATTCAGTGTTTTAAAGATTTCAGTGAGCTTGTATGTATGGAAAGGAGCTCTGGTGGTGTAGTGCCTAAGGCAGTTGACTGCTAACTAGACGGTTGGTGGTTCAAACCCACCAGCCACTCCATAAGAGGAAGACTGGGCAGTCTACTTCTGTAAAGATTTACTGCCTTAGAAACCCAAAGAGGGTAGCTACGAGTTGGAATCAACTCGATGGCAGTGAGTTTTTTGGGTTTTTTGTATATAAGAAAGCACTGTATTTTGTTTCACCTTGGCTAAGGAGGAATATCAGTTAAATATCATCAGTCTAAACAAGCCCAGGAGTTGACTGTGGAACAGACCATCAATTGCTCATATGCAAGTTTAAGTAGAAGCTATAGAAAATTAAAGCAAGTACACAAGAGTCAAAATATGACCTTGATTATATCCCACCTGAATTTAGAGACCAGGTGAAGAACAGATTCGACACACTGAACACCACTGAACAAAGAGCAGACAGATTGTAGGATGACATCAAGAACATCATACATGAAGAAAGCAACCGGTCATTAAAAAGACTAGAAAAGGATGTTGGAAGAGACACCGAATCTTGCTCTTAAATGTAGAGTAGCTAAAGTGAATGGAAAAAATGCTGAACTAAAAGAACTGAAGATTTCAAAGGGCAGCTTGAGAAGACAAAGTAAAGTACTATAATGAAATGTGCCAAGATCTAGTGTTAGAAAACCAAAAGGGATGCACAGTCAGCATTTCTCAAGCTGAAAGAACTGAAAAAAAATTCAAGCCTCGAGTTGCAAAGTTGAAAGATTCTATGGGCAAAATACTGAATGATGCAGGAAGCATCAAAAGAAAAGTGGAAGGAATACAGAGTCATTGTATCAAAAAGAATTGGTCAAACTGTTTCAGGAGATAGGATATGATCAAGAGCCAATGGTATTGAAGGAAGAAGTTTAAGCTGCACTGAAGGAACTGGCAATAAACAAGACTCCAGGAATTGATAGAATACCCACTGAGATGTTTCAACAAATGGATTGCAGCTCTGGAGGTGCTTAGTCATTTACACCAAAAAAATTTGGAAGACAGCTACCTGGCCAACACTAGAAGAGATCAGTATCTGTGCCAATTCCCAACAAAGGTGATCCAACAGAATGTGCAAATTATCAAATAATATCATTAATATCACAAGCAGGTAAAATTTTGCTGAAGATAATCCAAAAATGGTTGCAGCAGCATACTGACGGGGAACTTCCAGAAATGCATGTTTGATTTTGAAGAGGATGTGGAAGGAGGGATAACATTGCTGATGTCAGATGGATCTTGGCTGAAAGCAAATAATACCAGAACAATGTTTACCTGTGTTTTATTGGCTATGCAAAGGCATTCAACTGTGTGGATTATAACAAACTATGGATAAACACTGCAAAGAATGGGAATTCCAGAACACTTAATCATGCTCCACTTAACGAAGAACCTGTACATAAACCAGGAGGCTGTCATTTGAATAGAACAAGGGGATACTGCATGGTTTAAAATCAGGAAGGGTGTATGTTAGAGTTGTGTCTTTCACCATATTTATTCAACCTGCATTCTGAGCAAACAAGGAGGACTATATAAGAAAAGGTGACATCAGGATTAGAGGAAGAACCATCAACAACCTGTGATATGCAGGTGACACAACAATGCTTGCTGAAAGTGAGGATGACTTGAAGCACATACTGATGAAGACCTTTCCCGCGAGCAAAAAAATTTGTCCAGTAGGATAAATCAAAACTTTGACTAACTTATATTTATTTATGATTTGGTATAGTTTTATTCTGCAGTCCTCAGTATGAATCACACCACAACATAAAGAAAATGAAAATCCTCACAAGTGGACTAATAAGCAACATCATGGTAAATGGAGAAAAGATTTAAGTTGTCAGGGATTTCATTTTACTAGTATCCACAGTCAACACTCATGGAAGCAGCAGTCAGTAAACCAGACATCTTACTGCATTGGGAAAATCTGCTGCAAAAGACTTCTTTAAAGTATTCAGAAGCAAAGATGTTACTTCAGAGACTAAGGTGCACCTAACCCAAGCCATTTGTTGTTGTTTGCCGTTGAGTCGGACCCGACTCATAGTGACCCCTCCTTGGGTTTCTGAGGCAGTATCACTACAGAAGTAGATTGCCCCATCTTCCTTCCAAGGATTAGCTGGTGGATTTGAACCACCAGCCTTCTGGTTAGCAGTCAAGTGCTATAGCCATAGGTATTTTTAATCACCTCACATGCATGTGAAAGCTGGACAATGAATACGGAAGACTGAAGAAGAGTTGACACATTTGAATTGTGGTTTTAGCAAAGCATACTGAAAATACCATGGACTGCAAAAAAGAACGAACATCTGTCCTGGAAGAAGTTCAGCCATAATGTTCCTTGGAATCGACAATAGCCAGACTTTGTCTTACCTACTTTGGTCATGTTGTCAGAAGGGACCATTCCCTAGAGAAAGGTATCATGCTTGGTAAAGTAAGAGGGTCAGCAAAGAAAGGCAAGACCCTCAATGAGATGGAATGACACAGTGGCTGCAATGATGGGCTCAAGCACAGCCAAGAATTTTGAGGATTGCACAGGACTGGGCAGTGTTTCCTTCTGTTGTACATAGGGTGACTTGATACCACCTAACAACTATAACAGGCAGAATTAACTTATGGAGGATTCCAGGATAAAGTACATTGTTTGCAGGGAAAAAAGAAAAAAAAAAAAATGGGTATCGAAGGAGAAAATTCAAATCTGTGATTGGAAAGTGATTCTCTGCTCAAATGCTCTGTCCAGATTTTGTAACTGAAAATTTTATATTTTGAAAGTGTATTTTAGTATGTTGTTGTTGTTGTTATGTGCCGTTGAGTTGGACCCGACTCATAGCGACCCCTCCTTGGGTTTCCGAGGCAGTATCATGACGGAAGTAGATTGCCCCATCTTCCTTCCGAGGAGTGGCTGGTGAGTTTGAACCGCCAGCCTTCTGATTAGCAGTCAAGTGCATTAGGCACTATGCTACCAGAGCTCCCAACAGATAACAGCTGTGCTAATGGCCCTGTGGCATACTATAAAGAGGACACTGTCTTCAACTTCATGGCCCCAAATGCTTTATACATTTGGTCAGCATTTTCTGGCTTTTCTGTCTTCACTACTGCCTCTAATGCTTCTTCTGTCTTAATGCCTCCCTGTGACTGTCAGTATGGTTGTTTCTAGTACCCACTCCCATTGAGTTGATTCCTACTCATAGTAAACTGCGTAAGACAGAGCAGAACTGCCCCATAGGGTTTCCCAAAGCTATAAATCTTCACAGAAGCAGAATACTTCATCTCTCTCCAGCAGAGCAGCTGGTGGGTTTCAACTGCCAACTTTTTGTGTAGCAGCTGAAGGCTTTGACCACTACACCACCAGAGATCCTTTGTCTCCTATGCAGAGATTTTTAGTCTAGAAATCACTTTGAAGTCCGTGATCTCTGTAATTATATGCAAAATTTCAAATGAGTGGGCCTGTGCCTTTTTCTGAGGAGCCAGCCCATAACTTTATCAGTCTCAATGAAGTTTATGGCCTGAAAAACTAACTTCCTTTACTCGTTTGAACTATGATGGTCAATTAGATGACCAAGATGGATGCTTTGAGGAGCCAGAAGAGTTCTCTAGTTCTATCCAACTCCTTAAGTTTCTTAGAGTACCTGGGTGGCATAAATGGTTAAGCACTGAACTACTGGCCAAAAGGTTGTGGTTCACACCTATCCAGAGGTGCCTAGAAGACAGGCCTATTAATCTGCTTCCAAATGTCACAGCCTTGAAAACCCTATGGCACAGTCCTACTCTGCATACATGGGGTTGCCATGAGTCAGAAATGACTCGATAGCAACTAACCATAACAAACTTTCTTAATTCAATTTACATTCAGCTTATATTACATTAGTGACTCCATTCTTTCTCAATACTGTGCTGAGTGCTTTGTATAATCTAACTGTTGCTGTTGCTGGGTGCCCAAACCAAAAATCCAAACTCACTGCCACTGAATCGATTCTGATTCATGGTGACCCCATTGAGTTTCCAAGGCAGTAAATCTTTATGGAAGCAGATTGCTCCATCTTCCTCCCATGGAGTAGCTAGTGGGTTTGAATCACCAACCTTCTAGTTAGCAGTCAAATGCTTTAGGAACTACGCCACCAGAGCTCCTTTGTTGCTGGATCCAGTGACATCAATTTTCAACTCAGAGTGACCCATGTTATACAGTAAAACTACCCCATAGGGTTTTCTAAGCTGTAATCTTTGTGGGAACTGCTGCCAGGTCTTTCTCCCTCAGATCCGCTGGATGCGTTCAAACCACCAACCTTTCAGTTAGCAGCTAAGCGTTCAACTGTTGCATCACCAAGACTTCTCATAGTCAGATTAGTGTCAAACAAATTATCTTGGCAAGTAGTAAGGAAACCTATAATCCCCAAGTCCAATGCTAGTACTTTAAGTCATATCTGCAGGTTAACAGAAACTGTACTTCATTTCATGGTATAAATCTTTAATTCTGATCCCTCGTTTATTAAGACAACTCCCCCAAAAATGATGAGATGAAGACAAGAAAAATGTTGTGAATTCTTAACTAGGAAAAGAGCTAACCTATAGCTAAGCTTTGTATCCATCAATTTTCTATAATTATTCCATCCACTAAAGCTACCTTTTTTTAATTCCCAAATCATATGTTCTTAAACTTAAGATCTAGGAAGAAAAATGTGTTATAGAAGTCACCTTTGGCTGGAATCTTGCAATCCTCTTACTTCAAAATCCGCTTAACTGACTAGTCATCAGTGAATGAATTTTCAAACTCAGAGCAGTGATTACTGTTTTACTTGTTCTCTCCTATAGTGGAACTTTACTTAGTAAATAGCTAAGATACAAGAATTTGGTCATATTTGCCAAAGTTTCATGAATGGGAAGTATAAAATCTCTTACCAGGTCCTCATTGCTGGTCACCTGTTTATATTGTGAACAAGCTCTTCTCCACAGCACTACAATTGAACAGAAACAGCAACAAACAGATTATTTTTGTTAGTTAAGTAGCTAAAGAAAGATTTTTGGTTTATGGAGGCAAGATGAATCAAAGGACACATATAAAGGTTTTATATTCACTATAATCACAATGACTGGATTAACAACTTTTAGTTTTGATTGAGGACAAAGTGGGACTTAAAATGGGCGTGCTTTCCAGTTTTTTTGGGAGGGGAGGTAAGGGAACATCATTTCCCCACCATAAGACCTCTCACCTGCTCTCTTCCTGAAATTTATTTTCCCTTCACTGTATGGTAACAGACAGATTTTAATTCAAGTATTTACGGTAAAAAGAACAGGCATTGCCATACCAGAGAGAACAGAGAAGCAAGCAGTCATACTGGAAAGATTAAAGTGCAGAAAGAAATGAGATTCGGAGGTTTGGCACAATTCCTCCTAGTTTGGGAATACAGATTTTTGAAATCAGCTGCTCGGTGGCTCTGAAAATGGTCCTTTCTAACCAAGTTTACTTGCAGATCTTAGGAAAGTCCCAGTCTCTTTCTGAGAACTACTCCACCACTCTTTGCAGTTTAAAACAGAGAGAAAAAAAAATGGAGTGGACTGGATGGTTATCACACTCCTTCAGCTCAAAATACTAGCTCTGGGTCACAGATTCCTACGCATGATAGATAAACTATTAATCACCTAGAAGCCACAGTCTCTTTAATAAGAGTGACGATTCCTCAAGGCAATGGCTGCAATGCTACAACAAAGCACAGTACATTAAGACCGCTTTACCCGAATGAGTTCCGGAATCAGTGAGGCAGACGGCAGCTGTTAACAACTGCGTCAATCTTCTTCTCTCTAGAGCACCCCCAACTGCAACCACAGCTGCCATAGTTCTGTGTACTTCCTTTTCCTTTCCTCTTTCCAAATCGTCCGGACAAGTCCCTTCCGGTGTTCTTCCCCAATTGGCTAGAGCACTCCATTGAAGGTTCCGTGGGCGAACACCACAGACACCCGCAAACAGTAGATGGGTGTGGTGTTTTTTTTTTTTTTCCCTTAGTGCGCCTGCGCAGTACATTCCGTTCGCCCGCCACTGCGCCTCAAGTCAAAGGACACTTAGGATTGGACGGGCTCGTGTGATTGTCCGCTCGGGTAGCCCAAGGGTCTGTTTTCGACCTGAGAGCTCTGGAAATTAACTTGGGGTCTTTCCCGAAGGTGCATGGAAGTGAACGCGGTTGTCCCCTCTTGTGACCTCCCGTCTACTCGGTCCTCCGCCTGGATTTGGCTGTCGGATCAGAGGGGTCAACGTTCTGGCAGGGCTCTCGGCCCTTGCCATGGATGATAATGGTTCCCACACCCGCCGGCGGGTATCTGTCCGCAAAAGGAACCGTCCTAGCCTAAGAAGCGTTTGTGCCCCCTCCACCGCGGCGGAGCTCCGAACAGGGAATGTCGAGGAGGAGGAGGAGGTGGTGGCAGGGAGCCGGCGGCGGAAAACCGTGGGCGTGCAACCAGTCCAGGTACAGCCCCATCACTTTTCAAATTCCGTGGCATCTCAGATTCCTCGTCCCATCACTTTTGGGGCGGTGATACAAACTCAGTCCTTCGGATGATCTTCCATCACACCCACTGGGGAAGGGTGAAAAACCAGTTAAAGAAGGCGTGGAGTTCGAAACTCCAAAATTTGTGTAGTTTCCCTTCTGGGTGCAAACAATTGTCCAATTATGTAATAGCCGCTTTTTGTTTACCTAAGCTCTGGGAGGGTTGTGCCAAAGGCACTTGACTGCTAACCAGAAGGCTGGCGGTTCAAACCCACCAGCCACTCCTGGGAAGGAAGGTTGGACAATCTACTTGCGTAGTGATACCGCCTCGGAAACCTAAGGAGGGTCACTATGAGTCGGTCCGACTCCACGGCACATAACAACAACAAGCTTTGTTATCTCTGTTAATCTTTATAAGGTATTGCCTCCTTATCGCCATTTTAATATAATTGCGAAAGGTGGGCCCCGAGACATAAAAGTTGTACATACAGCACGTAAGTGGCATGACTGCAACTCAAACCTCGACTTTGAAGTTACTGCTGCTCCTACTATACTAATGAAACCTACCGTTTATTGAAGATACATTATGTGCTTGGTAACTTGTTATGGTATTTGTTGTTATTGTTATGTGCTGGCCAGTCGTCTCCAACCCATAGCGACCCCACCATGGGTTTTCCAGGCGGTATCTGTAGGGAAGTAGATTGCCCAACCTTCCCTCTGAGGAGTGGCTGGTGGGTTTGAACCGCCAACCTTCTGGTTAGCAGTCAAGTCCCTATGGTATTTAGAGTATCTACATTTTACAAGAGGGAACATGCCTTTAGAAGTCAACACTATAATGTTGCGACCTCCAAGTTTACATCTCTCCTGTAGTGGACTACCCCAGGTCTGTGCTGACTCTCCATCAGACCCAATTCCAAATTCCTAGGAGAAGAATCTCCTTGGAATGTCCGTTAAAATTATGCTTTTGTTACAGGCCAGTTTCCGTAAATTTGAGTCTGGTAGTGTAATGGTATCAGAAACTCCTAATGAGCTGTCTACCAGTCTTGTGATTTTGAGGATTTAGCACAGTAGTTAAAGCAGACTTAAGAATTAGAATTCCAGCATTACCACATGCTGTTGTTGTTTGCCATCGAGTTGGCCCGGACTCATAGTGACCCTTCCTTGGGTTTCCTAGGCAGTATCACTACAGAAGTAGGAATGCCCAACCTTCCTTCTGAGGAGTGGCTGGTGGGTTTGAACCGCCAGCCTTCTGGTTAGCAGTCAAGTGCCTTAGCCACTATGCTACCAGAGCTCCTTTACCACATGCTAGGAGTTCATTTTAGGCAAGTCACTCAACCTCTTTAGACATCTCTGTCATCCTCTGTAAAATGGGGATGATATTTTCTATTTTATAGGGTCATTAAGAACTAAGTGAAATGTGTGCAAAGTGCTTAGCATGGTCCATCAATGTCTAGACTTACTGTTAATACGTTTTACTTTTGCTTTATTTTTCTCCAATTGTCAAGTGAGACTGTACACTCTTTACTTTAGGTAGCTTTTTTTTTTCCCCTAACTTCTCAATCAATATTTTAAGCTTGGTATTTTTTGTTTTGTTTTTTGCCTGTTTAATGTGAAATTGTGATTTCTTTACTTCTCATTAACCCTTCCCCACCCTACTTCCCAGATTGTTTTCTTTCGTAATTGTTCCCCCTTTTCAGTATCTATATAGTATTTATTTATCATGATGTTTATAGCAGTTTCATGCTTCTGGTGACTCTCCAGTGACTTGTATTTGTGAATTTACTTGTCTGATAAAGATAAACCTCTTTTCCCTTTTATTTTTTTGTATTTAGATGTTGTATTTATGTATGTACAACATAGATGTTTTGGGTAACATTTTCCAAGTTAAATGTTATTTTTGTCTAATATGGGGCAAATATAGATGCTCTTACAGTTCTTAATATTCTAGTTTGGATATTACTTTTTAAAAAAGTAGTACTATACACTTTTCTTAAAATTCAGGATTAGATACTTTCCTTTATGTATTATTCCATAATTTTCAGTCATCATCTTTTAATATACAGTATAATTCAAAAATTTCCAAATAACTTAGTTATGGAAATTTTTATAAGAGGATCATTTAAAACCTGAGTTTAAAGTATCAGTCAGTATTTTCCAGTGACTTTAAAAACTCTACTGTATAATTTTATCCCTGATACAGCCCTAGGCTTAAGCTTTTATTCTTAATAAAGCTTGAATTAATCGTAAACATTTTTGCTTTCTTTCCAGTATAATGACAGTGAAGAAGATATGTTTGGTGACTATGATAGCTTTACTGAAAACTCCTTTTTAGCTCAAGTTGATGATCTGGAACAAAAATGTGTGCAACTTCCTGAGTATAAGAAACACGATACAGACCTTGACACTGAAGATCTTTGTTCACAAAGCATTAAAGACAATAAAATCAGCATTACTGCTGTAGACACCTGTACTGTATGGAAAACTGATAAACATACAAAGAACCAGAGTGAGCATGAGGATGTCATTATTGAACCTGGAACTGATCTTTTATATGATGTACCTTCTTCACAGGTTTTATACTTTGAAAATTTGCAGACCTCTGCAGATGATTTGGACGATCAATTTACTAAAGAAAGGGACTGGAATTCATCCTTTCACCAGACTATGAATGAAGAATTGCCCCATAATCGCATAGAGCTCCCCCAACAAAATAATGAATCTTCTTCTAAAGTCCGAACTAGTTCAGATGTGACTAGGAGAAAAAGTCTTAAAGATCATCTAAAAAGTGCCATGACTGGAAATGCCAAGACCCAAACACCAGTATTTTCTAAGACTAAACAGCTCAAAGAGACTCTTCTATCTGAAGAAATTAATGTTGCTAAGAAAACACTTGAGTCATCATCAGATGACCGTGGTCCTTTTTATTCATTACCCAGCAAAGTGAGAGACCTTTATGTTCAGTTCAAGGGAATTGAAAAATTATATGGTAATGCTTTTTGCTGTGGTGAAAAAAATATTTCCATCATTATCATAATGTTAATGCAAATCAATGGAAAACATGCTTCCATGATCATTTTTCTCTTTTTAAAACAAAATAGCAGTCCTTTCTCAACCTTCCAGCTCTATCCTGTTAGCACTGAACCTTTTTCTTTCCCTTCATAATCACACTTTGCAACCAATTATCCTTCCTGTCTCTCTTTCCTCACCTCAAATAAGTCCTCAGCTCATTCTAGTTCTGAGTTTTCTGTTCTTTCTATGAGATAATAATGTCTAAGAGTATGTAAACCCAATGATACTTTTGGTTCTTAACTTACCTGTCTTCTTGTAGCATTATTAACCACATTCTTCTCAGAGCACTCCTTTCTTCACTTCTTGATACTCCACTCCTGATTTTCCCTCTGATTGTCTAGCTGTTCCTCAGTTTCTTTGGTTGGTGTTTGCTTGGCTAGCTCTGCCTTCTCTACCAAAACTTAGTTGCTGCAATTCCTTCGAATTCTCAAATGTCTTGAATGAAAGTAGTATTAGTAATACTACTGATGAAAGCTAACCATCTTTAAAGACAGCTGAAGTTAAGCTTTAACTGCAAAGAGACAGTATAAATAGCAATTAATGTATCTTGTATAAGGTCACAATGAGTCAGAATCAAGTTAACAGCAACAGGTTTTCTTTTGTCTTGTTTTTGGTAATGTTTTTGAAAAACCCTAGACCCTTCCATTTCAAATATGTGTCATTTTAGAAGGGACAGTTGCTGCCAGACTAAAAGATCAGCCCATCCCTTCATAAATATTTCTGGAACACCTATGTTAGGATCTTAGGAACCATATGAAAACATAACTTCTCATTTCAGAGAGAAGACAATTAGTTGGAGAAGTAAGACTACAGGAAATTAAGCCTAATTCAAGATCTAGTATGTTCTAAGTAGTGAAACTCATGGTTTAAGATCTAATCGTATGTGTTGTCCATGAAGTAGAAGTCAACTTTCTTTTTGCTTTTCTCCTAGAACCTTGTTCTTTGTTTTATTTACATCTCCTGCCAGATCCTCTGCCTGTCCTCTGAAGCTAGGGCTTTATCCAACTCATCTTTTCTTTGTGTAACTAGCAGTGTGCCTGGTATATGCTGGTAGGTTCTCAACTGTGCTAGGGCTTGTCAGCTTAGTTATAGATTTTAGCCCTGTCACTTAAACAAGCACATAAAGTTCATAGCACTATGAACCTTAGTTCTTCATCTATAAAATAGGTAATTATAACTGTAATAAAGCAAAAAAAGAAGAAAGTCACTGCAGTTGAGTCATTTTGACTCATAGCAACCCCTCCTTGGGTTTCCAAAGTGGTATCTCTATGGAAGTAGATTGCTCAGACTTCCTTCCAAGGAGTGGCTAGTGGGTTTGAACCATCAGCCTTTTGGTTAGCAGTTAAATGCCTTAGATACTATAATAATAATTGTAATAAATGTTTTGCAAGTTAGGATTTTTTTATTAAGCATCTGACAAATTAGGTATTGGTAATTATAGTCAATAATTATATAGATAGCTTCTAAGAAAGAACTATAGTAAATAATAACTTTTACAATCTGTTACTTGTAATGTGACCAATTTAAAGCATAAACGTGTTACTTTTCATTAAGCTAAAGAAGTGGTTCTCAAAGTGGGGTTCCTGGACCAGACCATCAGCCTCACCTGGAAACTTGTTAGAAATGCACATTCTCAGATCCCCATCCCAGACTTAATGAAATCACACCTCTGAGGGTGGAGCCCAGGAGTCTGCATTTTAGCAAGCCCTCCAGCATATTATGGTGCTCCCTAAAGTTTGAGTACCACTGAACTGTGGTGGTTGTTGTTGTTATGTGCCATCAAGTCATTTCCAACACATAGTGACCCCTCCTTGGGTTTCCGAGGCAATATTACTAGAGAAGTAGACTGCCTAATCTTCCTTCCGAGGAGTGGCTGGTGGGTTTGAACCACCAGCCTTCTGGTTAGCAGTCAAGTGCCTTAGGCACTACACCACCAGAGATCCTACCATTGAACTTGAGAACCATAATCCTATATTATTACCTTTGCCTTTCTGTAATAGAATTACATACTAATGTGTTTTACATAAATGCTAAGCACTAGATTAATGTTATTTTGTTTTAATGTTTCAAGATAAATGATGTTCTTACTAGTTGTTGTTTTTGTAATTTTGTACTTAAAAAAATCTGAATTGGATAAAATGTGGATATAGTAAAGTTACATTTTTATATAGTTTGATTGCTAATGGGTGATACCAGTCTGAAGTAAATTATAATTTGGAGAAATAGTATTTTTTAGATTTAAAAAAAATACATAGTCATTTATAATATTTGGGAACCACAAAAAAATTACAGTAAATTAGTAAATTAAAGTCATTTGTAACTGTCATTCACACACAGCTATGCTTAATACTTTTGTAATATATCTTTTTTTTTTTAATTTTTCTTTTTATTATGGATATACTGGTTGGTATTAGCATCTGTCGTCTGTATCTTATATGCACAATTTGGTGTCCTCCCTTTTCCTAATGTTATCATGGTGGTCACAGACTCTTTCTATACCAAGTCATATATGTTCCTATTAGACATATTCTTAATTTTTTAAAAAAGCAAAAATAATATATTCAAACCTAACTTTTTCTGTGCTTATATTCTTTTCAAATATTTAAATATTGGGTTCATACTATTCACACATTGATAATGTACTTTATTTTACTTAACCATATATTGAGGACTTCCTAATTGTATGGTGAGCATATATAAATAGAACTGCTCTCCATTTTCAAGCTGCAAAGAACTGATTGTGCAATAATTTATTCAACCTTACACAATTATGGGAGTTCTGGTGACATAGTGCCTAAGCAGCATTTGATTGCTGACCAGAAAGCTGGCAGTTGAAACCCACTAGTCACTTCTTGGGGAGCTCTGGTAGCAATAGTACCTAAGGCACTTGACTGCTAACCAAAAGGCTGGTGGTTCAAACGCACCAGCCACTCCTCAGAAGGAAGGTTGG
>NW_006921759.1:1612455-1666270 GCF_000298275.1 Orycteropus afer afer
ACACACACACACACACACACACATATATATTTTGCCAGTCTTTGCATTGTGGTACCATAGAATATATTGTCATATTTTTATCCCATTTTTTTAACTGATAAAATAACTGATGCATATTTTGAAGACTTTCGATAATCTGTCAAATTAGCCTACAGAGTAGTTATGCTAGTTTTCACGCCATGTCTGAAATGTGATCTGGTCCTTTCCAAGAGTCCCACTTCATCACTACCTTAGATTTAATTAACAATCCCAGTCTTTTATGATTCAAACCGTTTAAAATGTTACTCAGGCCGTTCACAGTTTAGCTCCCTATTAGAGCTAGTTGAATAGTCTTTCTTGGTTTATGTAAAACCTTATAGATATTTTTTCCTCCTTTCCTTATTTCTCTCCAAGATGATGTTTGGGTGAATGAAGAAGAAAAGCTTACGTGATCTTCCAGAACATAAGAAGACCTTTGAATTTACACAGGTCCTTGTACTGTCCTTTAAACCCTCTGCCATTGAGTTGATTGCAACTCACAGTGATCCTATAGGACAGAGTGTAACTGCCCCACAGGGTTTCCAAGACTAAATCTATATGGAAACAGACTGCCTCATCTTTCTCCCATGGAGTGGCTGGTGGGTTTGAACTGCCAACCTTTTGGTTAGCATAGCAGCTGAACGCCTTAGCCACTGTCCTTTAGCTCCTCTGATATCCCATATAATGCTCTTTGTCCACCAGACCACCGCCTGCTATGTGAGGATCTTAGCCTGAAGTCTGTAGGTGATGAATAGACCTGAACTAAATTCATTGGCCTTGCATATAAATATTTCAGATTTTTGGCATTTAACATTTGATTTATCCTTATAAGAAGAATCCTATACAAGGTGGGATTTGATTTTTCCTTCTTAGAAAATGATCTTGAGATTGTACAAGGGGAAAATAATTCTTGTTTGCTTTTTTGTTTAATTCCACAGAATGGCAGCATACTTGCTTAACTCTGAATTCTGTACAAGAAAGAAAAAATTTAATATATTCTTTGCCAACAAGTGGTGGAAAAACCCTCGTGGCTGAGATTTTAATGCTGCAAGAACTTCTTTGCCGGCGGAAAGATGTTTTAATGATCCTACCATATGTAGCAATTGTCCAAGAAAAGGTGTGATTTTTTTTTTTAAATGTTATTTACTAATATTTTGACATTAAGATTTAAAAACTAGAATAACAGTATCATTTTTATTGACTGAGAAGAGCTACATCTATTAAGGATTGAATGTTGTTTTCAGGATATACAAAAGAAGTATGGAATACTTACCTAATATCTCTTCTGATGGTATTACCTGTTGTAAAAAGTTTTAGATTATTTCCAAACTAGTGGATTAAACTACTTCTTAAATGTTCTTTTGATATTTAGCATGTTTTTCAGGCAGAAACTAGCCAATTACTTTATCTAAATAAAGTTATTCTGATGCTTTTTGATATCAAAGGAGATACTTGAAATTTATTTTCTCTTTTATTATATATTTCAAAAGGTGTATTCATTTAGCAAGGTAAGCGTTTATTTTGTGGCATTTCTTAAATGTATATGTATTTTATGTGGCCTTGTTAACATTGATTAAAATTAAACCCTGTTAGCTTTTTTAAAATTCCTTTGAGCAATTAGAGTTCTTATTTACCTGTTTTTTGTTATTGTTTTTTTGAACTAATATTGTAGATTTCAGGTTTGTCAACTTTTGGTATGGAGCTGGGTTTCTTTGTTGAAGAATATGCTGGAAGCAAAGGAAGATTTCCTCCAATTAAAAGAAGGGAAAGGAAATCACTGTACGTTGCCACTATTGAAAAAGGACATAGTCTGGTGAACTCCTTGATTGAAACAGAGAGAATCAGTAGTCTGGGTCTGGTTGTTGTAGATGAGGTTTGTTATTACTTTAATAATTTATCATTTTTTTAATACTAAAATCTTTGTTATTCTAATTATTATATGAATCTGCTTAATACCTGTATGAGAATAAATAATACATAGTGCAGGTGAAGACATTTCATTCTTAATTCATGAATTTGTAATCGTAAATTCAGTTTTGTATCAACTGTTTCCTGTGTGGGTATGTGTGTATATACAGTTTTATAGTAGAACTTATGCATCCCAGATGTTAGAATCTTGTCCCCAAACTTGATTAACTTAAGATACTAGTGAAATAATATATATGCACGAAGGTTGCTATGTTCAAAATGTTTAAGAGTTATAAAGCAAGAATTACATACTCATTTCATAGAAATATTTTATATGGGCACTGTATGCAGAGTTAAGGAGCCCTGGTGGTATAGTGGTTAAGGCATTTGGCTGTTAACCGGAAAGTTGGCTGTTCAAACCCACCAGCCACTCCTTGGAAGGAAGATGGGGCAGTCTCCTTCCATAAAGATTTACACCCTCAGAAACCCAATGGAGGTTGATATGAGGTGGAATTTACTTGATGGCGGTGGGTTTGGTTTAGTTTTATATGTAGATTTACTTCTCTCTCTCTCTCTTTTTAATCTCACAGTTGCACATGATTGGTGAAGGAAGCCGTGGAGCTATACTGGAAATGACTTTAGCAAAAATCCTCTATACCAGCAGTAAGTTTTGAAATGTGGTCACCTACTGATTTATAACCAAGAGATGTATAAAGAACTTAATTCTACCATTAACTAAGTTATGTAATCTAGAGTAAAATATTTATACTTTTTGCTTTAGTTCTTTAACTTTGAAAAATTAGTTTATAAATTTTTATTGGAAAAATGAATGGATGAATGGGATTGTGAGGATAACATGAAATTAACAGGTTAGAAAGTCCTCTATTGTTCTCTGCTTACTAGTTATGTGAGCTTAGGTACATCATTCAATCTCTCCATTTCCTTTTCTGTAAAGTGGGGATAGTCTGCTTAGGGGTGTTATGAGAATTATATGAATTAATACATGTAAAATATATTAATTATATGAGTTAATACATGTAAAAAGTTCACTCTATCACTATCGTCATCATACCAACAATACAGTAAAACCTGCAAAAGCCAGAACCTGTGTAAGGGCAGAAGAAATCTGTCAGAGAAGGAACACTCCAATATTTTCCACTAATAGAGAGCAGTAGAGAAGTGGTAAGGCTACACCCTGTCAAAGGTGAAAAACTTAAAAGACCTAGAAAAATAAGGGAGTCCTGCTGAGTTTTGGCTCTCACAGTTTTTAATGTATTTATGTAGACCCTTTCAGGAGCTGATTTGCACCATCAGATAATATTTAAGTGTGCATAAAATACTTATTCTAAATATTATCTCTCCTATTTATTAATGTGGTTTTTCAATACTTAGCTTATATTTGGAAAAATTGTTAACTGTAAAAATCTTAATAAAAATTATTTTAAAAATTGGGACGGTAATGCTATTTGGCAGATGTAACACTTAACAATCATTGAAATTATTAAACATCAATTTGTACCAAACATTATTCTGAGTTCTGGGAAGACAGCAGTGAATAAAACAAAGACCTTGCCATTATCAAGCCTGTATTTTAGTGAAAGTGAATGTACAATAAAAAGATAAGAAAATATATCCTGTGTCAAATGGTAGAAGTCTATGGAAAAATATAAAGCAGTGAAAGGGGAGAATGATGACCTGTCAAAGGCAGTGTGCTTTTACTATCTTTTATCCTTGTCTTATTGTTTCTTTAACATTTGTCTGTTTTTCGTTCTTTTCTCCTATGGGTACTGGAACATCATTCTCTCTTGGTTTTTCCTTCTGTCTCACTGTATGAGGAATAACATCTTAGCATTGACAGATAGCATAGCATGGTGGCTGGTGACAGATTCTGGAGCTAAACCATCTTCAAATCCTGGCTACATAACTTTTGGCAAGTTATATTAACATGCCTCAGTTTCCTTATCCACCAAATATGGATGATAGTAATAGAACCTTCTGAGGTGAATTAGGAGCCCTACTGGCATAGTAGTTAAAAAGCTCAGCTGCTAACAGGAGGCCAGTGGTTTGAACACACCAGCTGCTCCACAGAAGAAAGATGTGGCAGTCTGCTTCTATAAAGATTTACAACCATGCAAACCCTCTAGGGGCAGTTCTCCTCCGACCTACAGAATCACTTTGAGTGAAAATCGACTGGATGGCAAATGATCCTTTTTGGGTTTAGCTGAATTGCTGTGAAGATGGCATGAGTTAACCTATGTAAAGTATCTAATGTAGTACTTGACACATAATGGACATATCTTTCTTGTTAATGTATAATTATATGCTTTGAATTGTATTGAATATAATGAATCTCTTTAGCTTTTCCTTCTTGTTCTCATTTGTGATACCTCTTTCTAAACTTGTTCTTTATGTACAATCTGTGTTAGCATAGATTCATCTTAGGCTTTTTCTTTATTTCCTATTTCATACAGTTTCTGCTCATTCTCATCTATAGATATGATTTCAAATACTTCCTGTGTGCTGTGCCTCCTAAATGTGTATCTCTTGTTTATACTTCTCTTCTGAGTAATATCATCTGCTAACTAGATACCCTACTTGAATATCCTATGAACAGCTCAGATTCACTTAACTTATTTCCTTCAAACTCATTCTTTGGTACGTATTCCTTGCCACCATTCTCCATGCAGCCAACTAAACCAAAATCTTACAGTTTTCATTCTTGCACAGCTATGAAATCCTATCTAGGTTATCTCATGCATATATTTTCTTAATTACATCCTTTACCTCCCTCTTTACCACCAAATCTTTTAGTTCAATTCTTCATACTTTCTTACCTACATTACTATAAAAGTCACCAAGCACTTGTATCTGCCCCAGTCTCGATCACTATATCTTCCCCCTACCAAATCTGCCTTCTCCAATGCATTTAGAATGATCTTTCCCAAATGTAACTCCAATTAGTTTACTATTTAAAACTCCTTGATAGCTTCCATTTATTTTCTGCATAAATTCCAGATTTCTTAGCATAGCCTTTCTTGATTTGGCCTTAGGCTCATCTCTTCAGCTTTATATTCCATCCTTGTGGAAGGGGAAAGAAAAATAGATTTCCCCATTCAGTTACCTTGGATGATTAATTTCAAGTCAAAACATTTACTAAAAAGGCTTCTTTGGTATTTGGTCCACTAGCTAAGTCTGTCAAAAGCAGCCATTTTACACTGCCTGGAAAGCCATGCAGCTGCATGAGCTTCACTCCGCTTTTACTTAAAAATAAATAAATAAATATTTATAACCTGATAGAAGACCCCATAAAGAACTTTTCATGTGGCAAGAGTTCAGAACCAACTCAGCTCTGCACTTTACATCTGTCCATAGCCATACTGGCAGAACATATAATCTACAACAACCATATCCATGATCCAGATAATCAACAACAACCATATTTATATTCATAATGCTTTGTTTAGAAATCTTTATAAATACCCCACTCTTCTGCTAAGTTTGAAATTATTCTAAATAGTAACTCTCAGGATGCCTGAAAGTTTTCACCGTTTGATTGCCAGATAACTACTCTGGTAATATATTTGTGTTTTTCTTACTCACCCCTTTTCCCTTTTCTAAATCATCCATCAGGAATTCACAAAAACACAGAAATGTTGCTAAAATCACTAATACTATAATGATATACCAATATATGATACACGAATTTTCCTAGCTACTTTGGTTTTGTTTTCAGAAACAACTCAAATCATTGGTATGAGTGCAACGTTGAACAATGTTGAAGACCTGCAAGAGTTCCTTCAAGCAGAATATTACACCAGTCAGTTTAGACCAGTATGTACCTAAGGTTTGCACTGTATTGATTTATTGTGTATTCATCTTACTGAGAAATAAAAGTAGAACTTGTACTGTACAAAAAAATTTTTTGGTAGCAAAGGAGTATAATTCCACTTACCATGGCTATACACCAATATTTGTATAGAGAGAATGTGAGCACCATGGAACAGAGATCTTGGCTTGAGTCACTAATGTAATGTATCTATAGCAGCTAGAACAATGCCTGGCCAATATTCACTGAATATTTATTATATTAATTTTTTCAGACCTATTCTATTTCTCCAGTTCTTTTCCTCTAAGGTAAATTGTTTCATTTGGCCAGACTTTAACAAGACATGTTTGAGTTATTGTTACATAGGAAAAAAAATAATTTCAAATATGTATGTTTTGGTCAGTTCTGACTCACAGTGACCCCCGTTGGATTTCCAAGGCAGTAAATCTTTACAGAAGTAAAGTCTTCCCTTCACGGAGCAGCTGGTGGGTTTGAACTGACAGCCTTCTGGTTAGCAGTCAAATGTCTTAGATTATTATTATTATTATTATTTTGGCAGTTATAGAAGGTATAATGTAAAAATTGAGTTAAAATGCAAATATTATCTTGCATTTTAGAGTTAAAATGTAAATATCTCTAAAAATGCAAATATTCACTTTATAAACCTACTACCTAAGAAAATTCAAAAGCAAACAGCAGTATCCATTAGCATCAAAAGGAACCTTGGTGGCAGAATGGTTAAGCATTTGACTGCTGACTGAAAGATCCACGGTTAGAACCCACCAGTGGCTCTGGGGGAAAAGACTTGGCAATCTGCTCTTTTAAAGATTACAGCAGAGGAAACTATGGGCAGTTTGGGAGTAGTTTTACTTGAATGGACAGCATACAGCACCATCTATTAGCATCAGTAGATGATGTCATCATACATCATGCAGCCTCTGAACATTTGAGAATTTCAGAAAAAGGCAATGTCTTGTCTTAGTATTAGAAGAATAGTTTTGACCACATGGACTCCCTTGTAGACCTCCATGTGCAAGGCAACAGTGATACAGCCATAAACAAGCAGTCCAGCCCTCAAGGAGCAACTTAGCCGAAGCTCTCTCAAATGCCTTGGATTTGGGTAGTTATTATTTTTTTTAATAAATTCAACTTCACATGGAATTAATTTAAAACCCTTCAATAAACAGCATTTCCAAAATGCTTGAAGAAAGTAAACAAATATAATTTATTATTATTTGAAAGTACTTTATAACATACGTATACTATCTGTGTGTATGTTCTATGCCTAATTAGTTTTTTAGAAAATAATTTTTAAGAATCACCAAATTTTAATTTGAAATTTTTTTTTTTACATTTACACCACATATGAACATTTTCAAGAGATATTTTCTGACCTTAATTTTCAAATTAGAGACTCTTCTTTTAAAACTGCAGTCACCTGTTTTTAAAAACTTTGTCTAAAAATATTTAAGTTAAAAATAATATGGTGGTATTTAGAATTCAAACCAGTGACCTTGAGGGCTAACACAAAATAACACCTTAATTAAAAATAAGAGTGTAAACATTATGACTTATTTATACTGCTTCTTGTGACACACACAGTGTCTGGCTTCCTACTGGATATGTGACTAATGAATTTGTAAGTATTTTTTATGGATATTAATCCTTAATTTAAAAAGAAAAAGACATAAAACATAAATGGTGAGAAAAGCGCTTTTAAGTTGAAGCATGCTTTGTATATCTTAGAAAAACTCAAATCTTTTTATAGCTGTCTTTTTTTACATCATATTTTTTAAAATTTAAAACTCTGGAAAGAGGAATTCATATGTGCTACTAATTCACATTTCCTTTTACTTCAAGGTTGAATTAAAAGAATACCTGAAAATAAATGATGAGATATATGAAGTTGGCAGCAAAGCAGAGAATGGCATCACTTTTTCACGTCTCCTTAATTATAAGGTAACGTTGATAACCTTTAAATCCAAAGTTCCCAAACTTTGTGCTGAAGTGCCCCAGAGTAGCGCACACATGATTCAGTATCTGACATCTATTGGACACCATACAAACTACTAGTTGAAGGTAGTTTCCAGTTTCAACATTAGATCATACTATATTCCTTTCTATGACATCAGATCTTTGTGAAACAGATTTTTTTTGCAGTTGTTGTAATAATAAGTACCTTTCTCAATCTGAAAGAACTGCAGAAAAAATTCAAGCCTCGAGTTGCAATACTGCAGAATTCTATGGGCAAAAAAAATTGAATAATACACCAAGCATCAAAAGAAGATGAAAGTCACTGTACCAAAAACAGCTGATCAATGTTCAACCATTTCACAAGGTAGTATATGATCAAGAACCATTGATATTGAAGGAAGAAGTCCAAGCTCCCATAAAGGAATTAGCAAAAAAAACAAGACTCTAGGAAAGGACAAAATACCATTGAGATGTTTCAACAAATGGATGCAATACTGGCAGCATCCACTCATTTATGCCAACAAATTTGGAAGACAGCTACCTGGCCAACCTATTGGAAAAATTCCATGTTTGTGCCCATTCCAAGGAAAGATGATCCAACAGAACATGGAAATTATTGAACAATATCATTAATATCACAAGCAAGTAAAATTTTGCTGAAGATAATTCAAAAATGGCTGAAGCTGTGCATTAATGAAGACTTGCCAGAAATTCAAGCTGGATTCAGAAGATGAGGAATGAGGGATAACATTGCTGATGTCAGATGGACAGATCTTTGTTGAAAGTAGAGAACACTACAAAGATGTTTACCTGTGTTTTATTGACTGCACAGATATTCGACTGTGTAAACCACAATAAATTATGACTAACATTATGAAGAATGAGAATATTAGAACACTTAATTGTGGTCGTGTGAAATCTGTAGATAGGCCAAGAGGCAGTCATTTGAACAGAACAAGGGTATACTGCATGGTTTAAAATCAGGGAAGGTGTGCATCAGAGTTGTATCTTTTCACCATCCTTATTCAGTCTGTATGCTGAGCAAATAATCTGAAAAACTGGAATATATGAAGAAGAATGTGACATCAGGATTGGAAGAGGGCTTATGAAACAACCTGTGATATGCAGATGACAACTTGCTTGCTGAAAATGAAGAAAACTTGAAGCAGCACTTAATGATGAAGATCAAAGACTAAAGCCTTTGGTAAGGATTACACCTCAATATAAAGAAAACAAAAAGCCTTACTATTCCACCTTCAAATAGTTGGAGCAACTTCTAAAAGGGCCAGGCTGTCAACCTCAAGTTTAATGCATGGATTATAGCTTAACCCCCAAACAAGGTCATTCAATTGAAAAAAAAAGAAAAAATCATCACTATTGAACCAATAGGCAAAATCATGATAAATGGAGAAAAGATTGAAGTTGTCAAAAGATTTCATTTTACTTAGATCTACAATCAATTCCCATGGAAAAAGCAATCAGGAAATCAAACGACGTTTTGCATTGGGCAAATCTGCTGTAAAAGACCTCTATAAAGTGTTAAAGAACAAAAATGTCACTTTGAAGACTAAGGTGCACCTGACCCAAGCCATGGTATTTTCAGTAGCCTCATAGGCGTGTGAAAGCTGGACAGCAAACAAAGAAGACTGCAGAAGAATTGATGGATTTGATTTCCGGTGTTGCAAAGAATATTGAATGTACCATGGACTGCTAGAAGAACGAGCAAATCTGTCATGAAAAAGTACAGCCAGGATGCTCCTTATAAGTGAGAATGGCCAGACTTTATCTCACAAACTTTGGTCATGTTGTCAGAAGGGACCAGTCCCTGGAGAAGATATCGTGCTATCATGCTTGGTAAAATGGAGGGTCACTGAAAAGGGGGAATACTCTCAACGAGATAGACTAACATAGTGTCTGTGGCAGTGGACTCAAGCATGGCAATGATAATGAGGATGATACAGGCCCGGGCAGTGTTTTGTTTGATGGTACATAGGGTCCCTGTAAATCAGAAATGACTCAATGGCACTTAACAACACCACCTTGCAAAAATCAATGTGGAACAGGAAATGAAATTGGTAATGTGCAGTCTGATTCCAAGGATTGAAAGGCTGTGCATTGCCCAAAAGTGTATATCTTAGCAAACAGGTGTGGTTTAATGGAATAAAAACTGTGTTTATATATATATATATATATATATTATTTATTCGGGAGCTCTAGTGGCATAGTGCCTAAGGCATTTGACTGCTAACCAGAAGGCTGGCACTTCAAACCCACCAGCCACTCGTTGGAAGGAAGGACAATCGACTTCCATAGAGATACTGCCTTGGAAACCCAAGGAGGGGTCACTATGAGTCAAATTGACTCGACAGCATTGAGTTTGGATTATTTATTCAGAAGGCTACTAAATTGTATTATTAAGTTGTTAGTACTTAACTACCTAATGAGAGAACTGTTAAGTATTTCTTTTGGCCTTGGGGTACCACGATGAACCAAGAAAATTTGCAAAAGTCAGTCACAAAAGGATAAATATTGTATGAGACCACTATTATAAAAAGTCAAGTCAAAAAAGGTTCACACCCAGAAAGAAACAATTTTTGATTGTTTACCAGGGATGGGAAGGAAATCACTAACTCGATAGTAGACACATACTAACTTTGCTGAAAGGAAAAGCAGTACATAATATGGGGGAAATCAGCACAACATAACCAAGGCAAAGGAAGACACTGACAGGTACACGAGAGTAAAAGGCAACTAGGACAAATATTATTACATACACAATCCTGCAACAATGGTAGTAACGGTACTATTATTATGGATAGTTATGTAAGCTGAACAGGGGTGGAAGGGTGTATGTGAGTACACCCACAAGCATGCATAGAGTTGGCAGTGGATATTCCTACATATATATTTGTTTATGCTGCAAATATACCTGTGAATATAGTAGTGCATACAGAGGGCACAGCCATGAAAATCTCTTATCCATAACCAGTATCTCCTGGGATTGAGATACTGGGCTTGAGTGCTAGGGGCCACACTCTTGGGGGACATCTAGGTCAATTGGCATAACATGGTCCATAAAGACAGTGTTCTATATCCTACTTTGGTAAGTAGTGGCTGGGGTCTTAAAAGCTTGCAAGCAACCATCTAAGTTACAACTATCTGTCTATTTTCATCTGGAAGAGAAAAGAGTGAAGAAAACCAAAAACTAAAGGAAACAATTAGTCCAAAGGACTAATGGACCACATGAACCACAGCCTTCACAGGTTAACCTGAGACCAGAACTAGATGGTGCCTGGCCACCAACACCAGGACCACTGTGACCAGTGTAACGGTAGAAGGTGCTGGATAGAGTGGGAGGAAAGGATGGGATGAATTTCAAATTCATAAAACAGACCAGACTTACTGGTCTGATGGACTGGTGGAACCCCTGAGACTGTGGTCTTAGATACCTTTGTAACTTAGAACTGAAGCCACTCCTGGGGATCATCTTTCAGTCACATAAATAGGCCTATAAAGTGAACATTAACCCCTGGGAGGAGCATGTTCCTCAGAACAATCAACTATATGAGACCAGAAGGGCAGCATTTGCCCAAAAACAAAGGTCAGAAGGCAGGATGGGCCAGGAAAACTGGGTGGATGGAAACTGGGAACCCAAAGTGGAAATGAGGAGAGTGCTGATACATTGTGAGAATTGCAATCAATGTCACTGAGCAATCTGTTTATAAATTTCTGAACAAGAAACTAATTTGCTCTGTAAACTCTCCCCTAAATCCCATTAGAATATTTTTGGGAACCTCTTCCTTAAATGTTTAGTATTCATTCAACAACAGTTTAAAAAATATATCAATGAAACAGGAGCTCTGGTAGCGTAGTGGCTAAGGCACTTGACTGCTAACCAGAAGGCTGGCGGTTCAAGCCCACCAGCCACTCCCCGGAAGGAAGATGGGGCAATCTACTTCCGTAGTGATACTGCCCTGGAAACCCAAGGAGGGGTCGCTATGGGTCAGGTCTGACTCAACGGCACATAACAACAACAACAACAACAACATGTAGATCACATAGGAGCTCTGTTAGCATAGTGCCTAAAGCATTTGACTGCTAACCAGAAGGCTGGCGGTTCAAACCCACCAGCCACTCCTCAGAAGGAAGACTGAACAGTAGAGGTTTTGTTTTGTTGATGTAGATCACATATTGGTGTATAAAAACGTAAATGTCTACCATTGTTCTATGACTTATGTGAAGGATATTAAACAGGAGGAAAAGAGGTTGGTTTTATAACAGTTTAAGAATTCTATGAAGGTATGTTATTCTAAAATCTGTATCTTAGTTATTTCAGTAAAGTTTAGGGAACTGAGGTGATTTTAAATAATTTTACATCTTTTTCTTCATGTTCTTTAAATTCCTGGTATCTGCTTAGGGTCACAGAAATTGTATTTCACTGATAAATATATTTTGTATTTCTGAAAATGTCTTTTTGTATGATTGTATCTATGTTTTTGAAAACTCTTAGTAATAATAAAGGGTATGTCTTATGTATGCAGTCTTTTGATTCTTGTTAGGATCAGTTTTGTTTTCTCTGTGGATTCTTTTGTTCTGCTTTGGTGGAGATGGCATGCATTTGGGTTATTAATAATGTTAACTATTTTCACTTCTTTAATTGTCTTTCCTTCAGTCCTTTAATTACAGTTTCTTTTTTTGTTTTTTAAGTTAACTAAATGTAGCTAATGAAACCCTGATAACCTAAAAAAAAAAAAAAAAACTCACTGCCATAGAGTCGATTCCAACTCATAGCAACCCCCATTGGGTTTCCAAGGCTGTAAATCTTACAGAAGTAGACTGCCTCATTTTCCTTCACAGAGCAGCTGGTATGTTCGAACCACCAACCCTTTGGTTAGCAGCCAAATGCCTTAACCACTACCACCAGAGCTCTTTAATAACCTAAAAGTGGGACTTAATATTTTAATGTTTAATATACATTTCATCTTTTCTTTTAAATAATCAGATTTATTAAATAAGTTCAAAATTATGGATAATTTACTTACCTTTCAAGTCACATTGGTTAAAAAAAAATTCCACAGACTTTAATGGTCATTAAGTTCCTTGTTCCAGTGTCTTGTTTTTTTTGCAGTATTCCGATACCCTGAAAAAGATGGATCCTGATCGCTTGATAGCATTAGTAACAGAAGTTATTCCCAATTATTCCTGCTTAGTATTTTGTCCTACTAAGAAGAACTGTGAAAATGTAGCAGAAATGATATGCAAGTTTTTAAGCAAGTATGTTAATATTTTTTAAATACCATATTCACAAAAGTCTAAACCTGACATTCATAGATTCATAGGAAGTACAGTAATAAGTTTGAGGCAGTCCATGAGTCCTCTGAAATTATATGTAAAGTGCTGTGTTTATTTAAATATTTATATTTTGTATCAGCTTTCATCATATTTTCATGACTCTGATCCACCAGAAGGTTGACAGAGACCACCTAATAGTTAATGAAGTCAGAATAAAAATTCTAAGAATATTTTATGCACTTATATCAATAAACATCATGCAAGTTTAAAAAAAAAGTTCACATGACATCTACTAAAACTAAAATGATAGTCACTTTTTCACTGTAAGATCAAGAGTTCATATTTCTATCATATCTTTTTCCTAGGGAATATCTGAAACACAAGGAGAAAGAAAAATATGAGATGATTAAGAACTTGAAGAACATCAACGGTGGCAACCTATGTCCTGTGTTGAAGCGCACTATCCCATTTGGAGTTGCCTATCACCATAGTGGTTTAACCAGTGATGAAAGGAAGCTCTTGGAGGAGGCTTATTCCACAGGAGTTCTCTGTCTTTTTACTTGCACATCCACTCTAGCAGCAGGAGTCAACCTACCAGCTCGTAGGTAAGATGGAAGAACTGTTGGCCAAGGCTCAAAACTTTTCAATTCCTGACTTGGAAGGAGTATTTGTTGTAGTTTTACTCTTTCTCAGTAGTGGGTGATAATTTGTAAATTTTTCTAGCATTTGCTAAGTTGACCATTTTTTCCTTTAATTTTCTTTTTCTTATTTTGTTCTCTACTCTCTCTCTCTCTCTCTTTTTTTATATCCTGTCAAACCTATGTATATATTTGTGGGTATGGTCCTATTTGCCCTCTCACACCTGTTCAGTTTGCATGCCTATTTTTGTATACACTTGTAAATTATTGTTATTATTGCAGGCTGTGGTTGTAATAGTATTTACCTTTCTTGCCTTTAACTCTTGTGCTTTTCCCAGTGTCTTTTAATCCTTTTAATGAAAAATACTGGTACATTTCCTTCTTTCCATGGTTGATTTTGATATCAGAGTTATGATGCAAATTATGTAGAAACAGTTGACAAGCTTTTCACCTGTTCTATGATTTGAAAGAGTTTCTTTAACATAAGGTTTCCTTGAAACGTGAGAGAACTCATCTATGAAGCCATTTATGTCTAGTCTCATTTTTTAAGGCAGACTCTTGACTATCTTTTCAGTTATTATCAAAATTGTATGCCTTAGGTTCCTATGGCTGCCATAATAAAAGACCACTCAGTTTGTGGTTTTGAAAACAGAAATTTATTTTCTCTCAATTCTGGAGACTAGAAGTTCAGTTCAGAGTCTTGGTTGTATCACTTTTGGAGGCTTTGAAAGAGGTATTGTTTCGTACTTCTCATTTCTAGTAGATGCCAGCAATCTTCAGTATTCCTTTGCTTATAGACACATTACAAGCTGTGTTCCTCTGTGTCACCCTGGTTCCATGTCTGCCCTCCCCTTTTGTTAGACACTATTCAGAAAGAATTGGGATTGTGTTTCACCCTACTCCATGATGACCTCAATGAATTTAACTGATAATAAAAGGTCACAAACAAGGTCACATTTACAGGTACAAGAGGTAGGACTTCAACATATCTTTTTGGAGGGCATAATTCAACCTACAGCAGCTTGTGTAATTGATTTCTGCTGTTGTAATTTATTAGTATGGTCCCCCCTCACCCCCAATATATGGTCAGTTTTTATAAAACTGTGAGTACAGGAATACCTATCCAGTGGGAGTTATTGTGGTTCAGTTCCAGACCACTGCAATGAAGCAAATAGCACAATAAAGCAAGTCACACGAATTTGGTGGTTTCCCAGTGCATATAAAACTTATGTTTACACTATACTATAGTTCGTTAAGTGTGCAATAATAGCATTATGAAAAAGTTTGAAATATTGTGAGAATTCCCAAAATGTGACACAGAGACACAAAGTGAGCACATGCTATTGGAAAAATGGTACCAATAGACTTGCTTGACTCAGGGTTGACACAAACCTTCAATTTGTAAACAACCGTAATGTATGCAAGAAATGATAAACCAGAGCACAATAAAGTGAGGTACAACTGTATTAAAATGTATGTATTTTTCTGTTGGATATGAAGTTCTATATATCTCAGTGATAACACATTTGTTAATTATTTTATCAACTGTTTTTACAACTTTTGATTACTTCATCTGTTAATTTCAGACAAATGTGATAGGCTTCCACTATAATTATGGATTTGTCAGTTTCTCTTTTTTTCATTTGCAGAAGTTTTCACTTTGTGTATATATATTTGAAAGCTACTTAAATATACAGAAGTTTACTACAAATATCTTAATTGCTGAATTATACCTTTTAGCAATGAAGTAGATCCATGTTTTACTATTTAATGATTTTGCTGTAATCGTTACTCGGACTTCATTTTCTCCCAGCATGTATCTTTTGTCATTATTTTATTTTTAACTTCTGTCACTGATTAAATTTTCCTGTTTTCAGACAATTGGAGAAAAAAATAGAAGTTATATATCCTATTTCTATTATTTCAGTAGTTACTCTCAAAATTCTAGCAGTTGTAATCAAACATGTTTTTCTATCACTTTTGAATTAATCAATAATTATGCCCTCCTTTGAGCAGAAGAGTCTTAGTATTTGTATATATTCTCACTCTGTCTCATTTATATTGCAATTACCTGGAATTATAGTTTCAGATTTTTTATTTTCTTTCCTCTCATAGTCAATAATTACCTGAAATTTCCTGTAAATTTTAAAGGTCTCTGGGTGGCACAAATGATTTGTGCTTGAGTTTGAACCCATCTAGCAGTGCCACAGAGTAGGCCTGGCAATCTACTTTCATTAAGATTGTTGCTGTTGTTAGTTGCCATCAAGTCAGTTCCAAATCATGTCAGCTTCACATGTATCAGAGTAGAACTGTGCTGCAGAGAGCTTTTAAGGCTGCAGTTTTTCAGAAGCCGATCACCAAGCCTGTCTTCCAGGACACCTCTGGGTGAGTTTGAACTACCAACCTGTTGGCTAGTAGTCAAGTGCTTAACCATTTGCACAACCCAGGGACTCCTTCCATTAAAAGATTACAGCAAAGAAAACCCTCTAGAGCAGTCCTACTTTGTACCACAAGGGGTTGCCTTGAGTCAGGATTGACTTGACAGCAACTAACAACAACACCACTTGTGCATTTACTTGTTTTTCGCTTACCACTGCTTTATTGTATCTCATATCTTCCTTTTATGATTCTCTTTTAATTTTGCTGTTCTTGAATAATTTTTAAAAAGCTGCATTGAGGATTGTGGTAGTTAAGTTTGTATGTCAACTTGGCTGGTTGAGTGGTTGGGCAGCTGGATGTAGTATTCCCCATGATGAGACTGGTAGTCAACTCCATGGTGGAATCTACTGTGAGCAGCTGAGTAGCTGCCTTAGGGCTGTGGTCTGCTTCCCATATATAAAGAAAAGCCTTGGGGAATGGTCTCCAGCTTATGGCATACTTGAACCCTACATGTAGCCATGTCATTGCTCAGCAGCCTGCTGTCCTCTGCTGACCTTGGGACTTTCAGTGGACCTGAATGAATGGCCTGCTGTGTGGTTTCCTAATATCAAGGCTGTGCCTTTTTACGTGTCAACCTTTGGCTTGTTGGCCTTGGCAGCCAGCAGCTGAGTGAAGAAAAGCCTCTAGCTTCAGTGGGACAGGAGCAGGTAGCAGAGTTGAAGCCCAAGGCTGAGGGGCTTTCACCCAGCCCCTAGAGCCTGGCACTTTGAACTCAGACTTAAAGCCTCCAAACCGTAAGAGAATAAACTCCTGTTTGTTAAGGCCATCCCATTTGTGGTACATTCTTGTCAGAGTGGCACTGGTAACCAAAGCAAGCATGTATTTTTTTTTTTCTTTTAGTCTTTGCATGACTAAGATGTCTTTATTTTGGCCTCACACTTTTAACACTTTACTGGGAAAAGAACTCTAGATTCAAATTTTTTTTTTCTTGAAAGATTTTGTAGCCTACTGCTCCATGTCTTCTAGGAGCCAAGATTACTGATTTTTGTTTTTGCATATTTTTGCATTTTTTTCCCCTTCTCTAGAAGCTTACCAACTTTTCCCTTAAATTTTTATCATGATATATAGTGATAATTGCAGCTATTGCATCTCCTACCCCACCTTTGGAGCACTTGCTGTATGCCAGGCTATGCAGTCACTGCTCTACATGCATTAATTTATTGGGTCCTCACAGCTACTCTGTGAGGAAGGTCATATTTTATTATCCACACTTTATAGAAGGTGATGAGCAATTAAATAACTTGCCTACGTTCACTCTGCACATGAATTTCAAAGCTAAGGAAGTCTAATTCTACAATCCCAACTCTTACCTACTTTTCCAAGATTTAACACTTAGGTGGATGCTTTCAATCTAAAGCTTAGTACCTTTCTTCGATTCAAAGTAATTCTTCTGTTATTTTTTTTTTTTTTTCCTTATTTCCTTTCTCCTATTGTCTCTGTTTTCTGCTTTTGTCATCTCAGTTAGACAGGTTTCAGGCCTCTTAATTTGAACTTATCTTTTAACTTTTCTTTCACATTTTTCCATCTATTTAAGTTATGTGATCTCTTCAGTTTTGTTTTCCATATAACAAAATCAGTTTTTAACCATCTCTATTAAATGTTTTGGGAGCTCTGGTAGAATAGTGGCTAAGACACTTGACTGCTAACCAGAAGTCTGGCGGTTCAAACCCACCAGCCACTCCTCGGAAGGAAGGTTGGGCAATCCTACTTCTGTAGTGATACTGCCTCAGAAACCCAAGGAGGGGTCGCTATGAGTCAGGGCTGACTCGACGGCACATAACAACAACAACAACATTAAATGTTTATTATTTCGTTATTCTGTTAAAATTTTAAATGAAATTTTAAAAAAAAACTTTTTTATTCATTTACAAGAACTCTTTTCTTTTCTTTTTTTTTTTTTTTATAGCCCTATTCTCACATTATAAATGCAGTATCCTTTGGAATTTTTCTGTGGATAGAATTTTTGAAAGTTCTCTTCAGTTGTCTGTATTATCTGCCTTCTGTCAGTTATTTGTTCCGTATGTTCTTATAATTTTCCTTTATGTCATTAGTTTTCTTCAAGTGTTTGGAAGTTTTGGCTATCTTTGGAAATTTATGAATAAAGGCCTAGGTTCATTAGTACAGGTAAATGGCATAGGTTTTGTCTTGAACATGAAAATTGATTATAGACTTAACTGTATAAATTAGCAGGATTAAAACTGCCATTTTTAAAGGATAAAATCAATTGAAATCTGCAATTACATATAGTTCAAAATAATTTAAATTTGTCACTATGTATATGTTGTTGGTATAGGATCAAATTTTTCATTTATATAGTGTTCTGGTTACCTAGTGCCACTCTGACAAGAATATATACCAAATGGGATGACCTTAACAAACAGGAGTTTATTCTTACAATTTGGAGTCTTTAAGTCCAAGTTCAAAGTGCCAGACTCTAGGGGCTGAGTGAAAGCCCCTTAACCTTGGGGTCCAGCTCTGCCTCCTGCTCCCGGCCCACTTTCTTCACTCAGACAGCTGCTGGCTGCTGAGGCTGAGAAGCCCCAGGGTTGACAAGTTAAAAGGCACAGTCCTGATGTTACCAAACCGCATGGGAGGCCATTAACTTAAGTCCATTGAAAGTCCCAAGGTTGGCAGAGCACAGCAGGCTGCTGAGCAGTGACTCAGTTACATGCAGGGTCCAAACATGCCATAGGCTAGAGACCATTCCCAAAGCTGCTTCTTATATATGGCAAGCGGACCACATACCCAAAGCAGCTACTCAGCTGCTTGTGGTAGCTCTCACCATTGAGTTGATTGCCAGTCTCGTCATGGGGACTAACTACCACCAGCTGCCCAGCCACTCAGCCAGGCTCAGCCAAGTTGACACACAAATGTAACTACCACATATAGTATAAAGCTTTAAAAGTTTTGAGACTATTAGTGTTTTGATTTGATCATATAAGTTTTGCATCTAGTCAGGTTTGGGTTTGAATCATGATTGTGGTATTTATAACTTCATGTTTGTGGTAAGTCACCTAACTTGTCTGAATTAGCCCATTTGTATATGTAAAAAAAGATAATATTGCCAAGAACTTTGTAAGAATTACAGATAATGTATGTAAAGGACCTAGGACATCATAGATTCTTGGCAAATAGTAGTTGCCTATTATTTTGCATTAATAAGTCACTAAATTTAATGTCACAAAGATATAATGAAAATTAAGAGTTTCAAAATAGATGCTATTGCTATAGATGGAGTGTTACTTTTAATTAATGTTATCAATTTCATAGAGTTATTTTAAGAGCCCCTTATGTTGCCAAGGAATTTTTAAAGAGGAATCAATATAAACAGATGATCGGCAGAGCTGGCCGTGCTGGAATAGATACTGTTGGGGAGAGTATCCTTATATTGCAAGAAAAAGACAAGCAGCAGGTAATCCTCTATCTGGTTGCTTTTGGCTTTTTTGTTTCTTGGGCTTTGGTCTAGTCCTTTTATAAGGTAGTTTTGAAAAAGTAATTATTAATGTTCCTTTAAATGGTGTGTCCTCCTATATGATTAAGTATTAAAAGGAGTAGTTTGAATACTTTTGTATTTTAATCACTCATTGAAAAAAAATATATCTTTCTCCATTTTAATGAGGAAACATGTTAAATTCTTATTCTTCTCTCTTTATATTTTTTTGTCTCCCCTTGCTGCTACTCTGGTAGCATAGTGCCTAAGGCCCTTGACTTCTAACCAGAAGGCTTGGAAGAAAGGTTGGGCAATCTACTTCCGTAGTGATACTGCCTCAGAAACCCAAGGAAGGGTCGCCGTGAGTCAGGGCCGACTCGACGGCACATAACAACAACAACTTGCCGCCACAAAATTTATACCAATTATAGCATTTTTATATGGAACATCATTTATTTATTTATTTATAATCATTCCCATTGCTGAAATATTTTATTATCATTAAAGCTGTTCTGTTTTACTCAAGGTAGAAACAGTACCTGGAAAATTAATTATCTACCACTGAGTGGCCCAAAAGAGTCCACAAGGGGCAGCACTGTACCAGTACTGATTATTTACCTGTTGCCACTCCTTACCTATCTTTTGGTCTTTTTTCTTAATTGTAATAGATATATAGATAACAAAACATTTGTCATTTCTACATTCTTCACATGTACAGTTTAGTGACATTAATTACACTGACCATGTTGTTCAACCACCACCATTTACAATTCCCAAATTTGTCCATCACCCTTAACCCCAATTCCTTGTCTCCTTTATGTCTTCCTTTCTGCCTCCCTCTGACTAACCCCTAGTACCCACCAATAACTTTGATCTCTATACACTTGCCTCTTTCATACAAGTGGGATCATACAGTATTTGTCCTTTTGTGGCTGATTTCACTGAATGTTTTCAAGGGAACATCACTTATAACACAAAATATAACATTGCTTTAATTTTTGTAGGTATTGGAGCTAATAAACAGTCCATTGGAAAACTGTTACAGCCATCTTGTTCAGGAATTCACCAAGGGAATCCAAAGTTTATTTCTCTCTTTGATTGGTTTAAAGGTATTTTTAAAATATTTCTTAAGCTTATTACTGTCACCTGAGATAATAGATGTTAAAAAGTTATTTAAACTAGTTGGAATTAGAAATCAATTTGACCCAGCAATTCCTTACTATGTTGTTGTTGTTGTTACATGCCGTCAAGTCGGACCTGACTCATAGCGACCCCTCCTTGGGTTTCCGAGGCAGTATCACTACGGAAGTGTATATCCTAAAGAAGTGAGAGCTGGGACAAGAACAGATATATGCACACCCATGTTCATCGCAGCACTATTTACAATAGCCAAAAGATGGAAACAACCTAGGTGTCCATCAACTAAAGAATGGGTAACCAAACTGTGGTACATACACACAATGGAATACTATGCAACCCTAAAGAATAATGTAGAATCAATAAAATACCGCATAATGTGGATGAACTTAGAGAACATTGTGCTGAGTGAAATAAGTCAGTCACAGACAGACAAATATTGTATTAGTCCATTACTATAAAAAGTCAAGGAAATATTTATATATGGAAGGAAATTTTCTTTGTTGGTTACTAGGGGTAGGAGAGGAGCTCTGGTAGCATAGTGCCTAAGGCACTTGACTGCTAACCAGGAGGCTGGCGGTTCAAATCCACCAGCCACTCCTCGGCAGGAAGCTTGGGCAATCTACTTCTGTAGTGATACTGCCTCGGAAACCCAAGGAGGGGTCGCTATGAGTCGAGTCCGACTCTACGGCACATAATAACAAAAACGGGTGGGAGGGGAGGGGAAGGGAGAGAACACTGTTAGATGTTAGATAGGTAGAGACTGGTATTGATTTGCGTGAAGAGAAGGGCAGTCTACCAAATGTGAGTGATCAACACCGTGGCATTGAGGAAGAAGGAGACAGGAAGAGGTGCATGGGAGGTACAGACAACAAAGATGAACCCTTTTGCATGTATAGTACTGTGTTGTCAGTGAAGGCAAACATTGATAATACGGACAAATAGATGGGTGGACAGGCTGAACTATTAGGTATGTCCATGCAGGGGAGAGTGAGAGTGTACCCAAGACCATGTATAGAGTTGGCAGCAATGTTTCTACAAGTGTATTTGTATGTTCTGTAAGAATTCCCAGGTATATTGTAGAGCTGACAAGGAGCAAGATTGTGGTCACTTCTTGGCCACAGCCAGCTATCCGGAGGGAGTGAAGCTGTGGGCTCAGGGCCATAGTCCCAGGGAACATCAAAGGTCAATTGGTATAACATACTACACAAAGGGAGCTCTCGTAGCATAGTGCCTAAGGCACTTGACTGCTAACTAGAAGGCTGGCGGGTCAAACCCACTAGCCACTCCTCGGAAGGAAGGTTGGGTAATCTACTTCCATAGGGATACTGCCTCAGAAACCCAAGGAAGGGTCACTATGAGTCGGGGACAACTCGATGACACATAACAACAATGACACTACACAAAAGCATTGTTCCGTATCCTGCTTTGGCAAGTAGTGACTAGGATCTTAAAAGCTTGCCAGTGGCCATCTAGATGCAACCATGGTCTCTCTCATCCAGAGTGCAGAAGAATGAAGAAAACCAAAGACACATGGAAACAATTATTCCAACAACTGATATACCATGCAGTCCTCAGCCTATATGACTATGAGACCAGAAGAACTAGATGGTGCCTGGCTACCACTGTCAACCACTCTGAAGGGGATCTCTTCAGGAGATCCTGCATAGAGTAGGAGAACAAGGTGGAACAAAACTCAAAATCATTAAAAAAAAAAAAGGACCAGGTTTGCTGGTCTGATAGAGCCTGATGGAACCACTGAGACTATGGCTCCTAGATGCCCTTTAGGTCTCAAATTGAACCCACTCCTGTGGGTTCCAGCCAAACAAAGGACAGTCATATGAGCTGGACATTTTATATTAGGTAGATACACTCCTTGGAGAGATCAGTCACGGGCTGTGTATGCACAGGGAGACAGCTCGGGGGGCAAAGGTGCATGGGAGGAAAGGACACAGAGAAGAGGTAACTATGGGTAGCAAGTGGGAGGGGAGTTGTTGCATTGTGGTAAATTGTAGTCAATATCATGAGACAAAGTCTATGTGAGCTGCTGTATGGAAAGTGAATTTGCTCTGTAAACTTTCATCCAAATCACAATACAAATTTTTTAAAAAAAAGTTATTTAAACTGTAAAGTATGAAATAACTGTTAACTTCTAATGTGAAAAGGAGCAGTGTGACATGATAAATCTGAATCTGGATTTAAATGTGTACTTTTAACCCTCTGAGTTATAAGGAATGTGAAAAAATCAACAAATAATAATTGAGCATCATTATATGTTAGGGACTTTGGTAGATTTGAGGATACAAGGAATTCTAAAGATATGAGTCCTGATACAGGATAATCTAACACTTCTGCCTTTATTAAGGACTAAGTTCACCTGTATCCTGTGACCATTCTAGGATATTAGAAACATTTGTGGGATCAGTATAACCGTTATCAGGCAAAGAAAGCATCATGGGAAAATACTCCCCTAAGATTAGGATGTGGAACGAGGGCTATAATTGCTGATGTCAGATGTTATCTTGGCTGAGAGCAAAGAATACCAGAAAGACATTTACCTGTATTTTATTGACTATGCAAAGGCATTCAACTATGTGAATCATAACAAATTATGGATAATGTTTCAAAGAACGAAAATTCCAGAACACCTAATTGTGCTTATGAGGAACCTATGCATAGACCAGGAGGCCATTGTTGGAACAAAACAAGGGGATACTGCATGGTTTAAAATGAGGATGGATGTGTATCCTTTCACCATACTTATTCATTCTGTATGCTGACCAAATAATTGAAGAAGCTAGACTATATGAAGAAGAACTGGCATAAGGATCGGAGACTCATTAACAACCTGTGATATGCAGATGACACAACCTTGCTTCCTGAAAGTGGAGATGACTTGAAGCACTTACTGATGAAGATCTGACGCTACAGTCTTCAGTACGGATTACAACTCGACATAAAGAAAACAAAAATCCTCACTAGACCTATAAAAACATCACAATTGCGATGAATTGCTTGACGTGGCCCTTCTAGCCATTGTCCTCCATTCTGTGATGTATTGTAAATCCTATTATCCATGCCTGTTTGGGTTGGTGTGGTAGTTAAGGTTGGGTATCAACTTGGCGGGGCAGCTGGTAGTAGTTGTTCCCTATAATGACTGGCAGTCAGCTCTGTGGTGGGATTTGCCTTGAGCAACTGAGTAGCTGCTGATTGTTAAACCCATGCACTTGGGTTATTTTTGTTGGAGCAACACAGGTGGGATGTATCTTGAGTCCTGCCTTGCTGGAGGGTATAACTCAAATCACCACCCTTAGCTTGAGGTTATACCTCTGAATCTTCTGGGAAAGTTCACCCTCTTCTTGCTCCGGTTCTGTGTTTTGGCTCATCCTCATCTCACCCCTGGATTTGGGACAGCAGCTGTCATCTGATGTGCTGATTGAGGTTCATAAAACCCCAAGAATTGGGAGGATCCTCCAGACCCACTCACAGACTTGGAATTCGCCAGCCTATGAGGCAATCTCTTGGGTGTTTGTGAGTTCTGTGAGGCGTTTTGGCAAAATACAGACCCCTAAGATGGGGGAAATTACTGGGAGGAAGAGGAGGAGTTAATGTCTGAAATGATGGAGTGGCACAGTAGTTTGGACATTTGGGACTTCTTTAACCTCCGCCTCATGGGGACCGGCCTTGTGCTGATCTTTCTGAGAGAAATTGTTCAAGCAGCAATACATGGAGAAAAGATTGAAGTTATCAGGGATTTCATTTTACTTGAGTCCACAATAAACACCCATGGAAGCAGCAGTCAACATATCAGATGTATTGAACTGGGCAAATCTGCTGCAAAAGACCTCTTTAAAGTGTTAAGAAGCAAAGGTGTCACTTTGAAGACTTAAGTGCACCAAATCTAAGCCTTGGTGTTTTCAGTCACCTGTATGCATGTGAAAGCTGGGTAATGAATAAAGAAGAATGAAGAAGAGCTAATGGCTTTGAATATGGTGTTGGCGAAGAATACTGAAAATACCATGGACTGTCAGAAGAACAAACAATTCTGTCATGGAAGAAGTGCAAGAATGCTCCTTGGAAGCAAGAATGTCCAGACTTCATCTCACCTACTTTGGTCATATTGTAAGAAGGGACCATTCCCTGGAGAAGGATATCATGCTTGGTAAAGTGGAGGGTCATCTTCCCTTAAGGGGAAGATCCTCAAGGAGATGAATTGACACAGCAGCTGCAACAATGGGCTCAAGCATAGCAAGGATTGTGAGGATGGCACAGGACCAGGCCATGTTTTGTTCTGTTGTACATGGGGTCACTATGAATTGGAACTGACTCAACCATACCTAACAACAACAATGCCATTGAGTTGGATCTGACTGATAGCAACCCCTTCTTGGGTTTCTGAGGTGGTATCACTATGGAAGTAGATTGTCCACTCTTCCTTCCAAGGAGTGGTTGGTGGGTTTGAACTGCCAGCCTGGTTAGTAGTCAAATGCCTTAGGCACTACACCACCAGAGTTCCTAAGAACAACAACAAGAAGATTAGAAATTAACTCTCTTTTTAGCATTACTATTGAATTAAATATATCTTTAGGGTTATTCTTGAGTTAAATATTTTATTTTTGGGATATTCTTTGCTTAAATAATTTACCCAACATCTCTCAGCCACAAAGATTTAAAGCTAGGTTTTACAAAGCCAGTACTCAGGTTCCATAATACATTCTGCTTTAGTTAACATGAACAGTTTAAGGGAAAATCAGAAGATAACTACTAAGTACAAGGGATATCAGAAAGCAAGATTTTATGAGGTTGTAGGCAAATGGTATAATCACTGTGTCCTCTGGCAAGTTAAAAGGGTGAAATGTTTGTGTATTGAGGGAGATACAGGTTTTAGATAGCACAAGGAAGGGAAAATTGTTCCAGGTAGTTAATATGCAGCTGGACAGCTGCATGCAGTATTCCCCATGATGACACTGGTAATCAACTCCATGGTGGAATATACTCTGAGCAGCTGAGTAGGTGTCTTAGGGATATGGTCTGCTTCCAGTACATAAGAAGATACTTTGAGAAGGGTCTCAGGTTTTATGGCACATCTGGATCCTGCATTTGGCCAAGTCTTCATTTCAGTGGCCTGCCATGTTCTCTGCCGATCTCGAGACTGTTTCTGGACTTGAACTAGTAGCCTGCAGTGTTGCTTGATAATCTTGGGACTATGGCATTTCACTTGTCAACCTTGAGTTTGTCAGCCTCAGCAACCAGTAGCTGTCTAAGTTAAGAGAAGCTTCCAGCTTCAGTGGGGCAGGAGCAAGAGACAGAGCCGAAGTCAGAGGTTGAGGGGCTTTCACCAGCCCCTGGAGCTGGCACTTTAAACTCGGACTTCTAGCTTTCTAAACTGTAAGAGAATAAATCCTTGTTTATTAAAACCATCCATTTATGGTATTCCCTGTTAGAGCAGCACTAGAGAACCAAAACAGAGGGTTTATGCTACTTAATTTCAAGAGTTACTATAAAGCTATGGTGATAAAAACAGTATTGGTGCAAAGATACATACATAGATCAATGGATCAGTGAGTCCAGAAATAGATCCACACATGTGTAGTCAATTTTCAACAAAACTGCCAAGGTACTTAAGTGGAGAAAGGATGGTCTGTTCAACAAAGATGCTGGAGTAACTAGATAACCATATAAACTTAAAAAAATTAACCTCTGCACTTATCTCAGGAGCTCTGGTGGCATAGTGCTTAAGGCATTTGACTGCTAACCAAAAGTCTGGGCAGTTCCAGCCTACCAGCCACTCCTCAGAAGGAAGGTTGGGCAATCCTACTTCTGTAGTGATATTGCCTCAGAAACCCAAGGAGGGGTTGCTCTGAGTCAGATCTGACTTGACAGCATTGAGTTTGGTTTTTTTGGTTTGGCATTTATCTCACCCTGTACAAAAAATTGACTCAAAAATGGATCTTATACCAAACATAAAAGCTAAAATAAAACTTCTAGTAAAAAATATAGGAGAAAAATTTTTTGTTACTTTAGGTTTGGCAAAGATACCTTGTATAGAAAACAAAAAGCATAAACCATGAAATAAAAAAAAAATGGACTTCATCAGAATTAAAAACTTCTTTTCAAAGACTGCTAAGAAAATGAAAAGCCTATCCACAGATGGACATATTCATGATATGTATATCTGATAAATATACATATGTCATGGATTCCAAACCAAACCCACTGCCATAGATTCGATTCCCATGCATAATGACCCTGTAGAACAGAGTAGAACTGCCCCATTGGGGTTTCCAAGGCTGTAAATCTTATGGAAGCAGACTGCCCTCATCTTTCTGCTGCAGAGTGGTGGTAGATTCAAGCTGCTGACTTTTAGTTAGAAGTCAAATGTTTTAACTATCATACCACCAGAGGGACTTCATGGGTTAGGACTCAGCCAAAGGCATTCCTCTAAAAGGAATTAGGAGTGAGTTGGAACATCACTTGAGACAAGAACACTTAGAGGAGCATGGAGGCTGGGAGATCTGAGTTGGCCCGAGGTGTGGTTTCACAGACCTGGCAATACAAGATCACAGGGTACATAGCCATTCCAATTCTGCTTTTACCAATGGCAATACAACAGCAAGAAGTCCAGGCAGCACTTGGTTCAGGAGGTAAGCAGGTGAGCAGTGTCTGTCTATAGGTAGGAGAATTTGAGTTCCTAGTCCCAGTAGTGAAGAGAACAGGCCATCAGGGTTCCCTTCTCCCCTTGAGGTAGGGTTTCACAATAGGACTCTCATGGAAGAGGGCTGCAAGCCTAGACAGAATGATTAACCAGGAGCACCTGGAACTGAAGCAGAAGTCAAGTCCTCTGGACAGCTAATCAGGTAGAATAGTGGTGAGAGGGAAGAAGAGCAAGATCTATGCTTGGGCAATGTGAGGTCAGGGGACAAACGTGTAGAGGTGATCTATTTTAGGGATCTGAAAACATTAGGGCCCAGCTTTGATGGGAGAGGAGGAGACTCCAGGAATTAATAAGAGAATATAACAGTTGTTCTTGAGTCATAGGAAGCCTCTAGTTATGTTTCAAATACCCTGTAGACACTTTACATGTTCGATCTCTGATGCTTTGAATTAAGTAATATAATTTACCTTTGACATGTAAAAAGTCTAAGGCTAACAAACATAGACTGGTTTACACCATATATCTGCTCCAGCCCTCTGTAAACCATGCTACTTCAGTCTTTTGCCTGGATCACTGCAGAAATCTAACTGATTTCCTTGCATGCACTCTGTCCTGCCTTCCCACATCCCCTCCAAATAAACCTTCACACAGAGTGATCTTTTCAAAATGCAAATATGATTACATAATCCCCTTCTGCTTAAAATTTGTCAGTGGTTTCTCATTGCTTTTAGGATTAAGGTCAAAATCCTTATTGGTGGCCTGCTATGGTAGAATCAGGAAGGGTGTACATCAGGGTTTTATCCTTTTACCATACTTATTCAATCTGTATGCTGAGCAAATAATCCGAGAAGCTGGCAATAAGAACACAGAATCAGGACTGGATGAAGACTCATTAACAACCTGCAATAAACAGATGACACAGCCTTGCTTGCTGAAAGTGAAGAGGAAACATTTACTGATTAAGATCAAAGACTATAGCCTTCAGTAAGGATTATACCTCAACATAAAGAAAATCCTCACAACTGGACCAATGAGCAACATCATAATAAATGGAAAAAAGATTGAACTTGTCAGGGATTTCATTTTACTTGGATCCACAATCAACCCTTATGGAAGTAGGAGTCAAGAAATCAGATGTCGTCTTGTACTGGGCAAATCTGCTGCAAAACACCACTTTAAAGTATGAAAGAGCAAAGATGTCACTTTGAAGACTAAATTGTGCCTGACCCAAACCATAGTATTTCAATAGCCTAATATGTGTGTGAAAGCTGGAAAATAAATAAGGAAGACTGAAGAAGAGTTGATGCCTTTGAATTGAGGTGTTGGTGAAGAATACTGAAAATACCATGGACTGCCAGAAGAACAAATAAACCTGTCCTGGAAGAATTGCAGCCAGAATGCTCCTTAAGCAAAAAGAGCCAAACTTCATCTCTTGTACTTTGGTCATGTTGTCAGAAGAGACCTTCCCTGGAGAAGGATATCATGCTTGGTAAAGTTGAGGGTCATCAAAAAAGGGGAAGACTCTCTACAAGATGGATTGGCACGGTGGCTGCAATGATGGGCTCAAGCGTAGTAAGGATTGTGAGGATGATGCAGGAGCAGGCAGTGTTTTGTTCTGTTGTGCATAGGGTTGCTGTGAGCCAGAGCCAACTCATCGGCACCTAACAACCACAACAATGACCATGATAGATGTGGCCTCTGCCTCTTTCTCCAGCCTCTCACCAGCTTTCACACACTCTGCACTCCAGTTACACTGACCTTCTGCTTTACTTTGTCAAGCATACTATACTCCCTTCTACCTCAGTGTCACTAAGCCATTTTCCTTCTCCATCTCCAGTTTCACTCATCCAACTCCTTTGTGTGGTTAACTCCTACTCAACCTTGAGATCTTAACCATCGCTTTTGCATAGAAGCCTTCCCTGTGCCTCTGAGTCTAATCAGTCTATTGTGATATGCTTTTATAAAATGCCAAGGAGTTTTATAAAACCACATGGACTGCCAGAAGAACAAACAAACCTATCCTGGAAGAAGTGCGGCCAGGATGCTCCTTAAGCAAAAATAGCCAAACTTCATCTCTCATACTTTGGTCACATTGTCAGACTGCCATTGTAGTGTTTAAAGTACTCAGCTGCTAACCCAAAGGTTAGTGGTTTGAACCTACCAGGTGCTCTGCCAGAGAAAGATGAGGCAGTCAGCTTCAATAAAGATTTACAGTCTTGGAAACCCTGTGGGGCAGTTCTACTATGTCCTATAGTGTATCTACGCATCAGGACTGACTTGATGGCAGTGGGTTTGGTGGTTTTGATGAGTTTTATTTTTATAGAATCCCATCCCTTTCCTTTAATCGCCTCTCAGTTTGTCATTGCATTTTTACTAACACAATTATTTGGTTAATAACTTTACTGGAATGTAAGCTCTGAAAGCTGGATCCACATTTCATTTATCATCAAATCCCAGTGCCTAGCACAGGGCTCAGCATATTGTTTGACGCTTGGTAAATACTTGAGTTAATGAATGGGTTGACTTTGAAGTTGGGCTTGGGTAAACTTGCAGGTTGGTATATTGGTGAGTAAGCCAGCTTTCAGAAGCCAAGGAGACCAGAAGCAGAAGCCAGCCCAGTTGGTTTAAATCACTATGTCAAAAAGTTTTTCAGGGAAGGGTAGATAAATTACATGAGGGGAGATAAAGGGATCAAATGTTTTCTCCCCAGCCACCACCGCCATTGTTAACTGTACCGAACCAGGTAGGAAACAGTACAGATCCAAAGTGCATTAATAATTCACAAACTGAGTATCAATTCCTCAATATCTTAAAAGTGTAATTTTAGTCTTATTAAATATATTAAGAATGATTTTTATTAAAAGAAGAAGAAGCAATAGAAAATGTCTATGCCCCATAATATTTTTTGTTATCCTTCATATTGGTTTAATATGAAATAGCTTCTTAATTTTCCCAGTTAAAATATCATCAAGATTGTAAGAGAGAAAAATGTTTTTATTGATTGACTGTATTTTAGTAGAAAATGCTGATTTCTTTGAAATTAGTGAATATAAAATCATTCAAATTCAGAGTCAGCTCTACATATGAATACCAAATGGAGGGTTAAGTATTACTTAAGGTTGCCATTCTAAGTTGTAAATAATGAATAAGAGGAGGAGAGAAAAAGGGAAGGAGCAAGAAAAAGAGATGGGAACGGGAGACAAAAATCAGTAGAAAACTAGTATTTGGTTTTAGATAACATTTTAGGGTCCACTGTGAAATATTGCCTGACTCTGTTTTAGTGGAGTTTTTCAGGAGTATTTCCCATGTGTTTCTTTTCTTTTAATAAATGTTTTAAAGTTAAAAGATGCTTTCACATGTGGAAGGAAAGGAGTGAAAGGGCAGTTTTCTAAAGGAGTCTGAGCAGGAGTTCATGGTTATTGGTTGGGAAGTAAACTGAGAATGTTGCTTAGGAAAATATAAAAAATTCTTTAAAAGCCTCAATTTTGTGAAAAATGTGTAAGTGCTTTCATAAAAAGTATGAATATGATAACTCTTTTCCATCAAAGTGTGTTTTTTGTTAATTATAAAATAGTACTATAAAATCATATATGCAATTATGTAGATTATATACTATTTTTTTGTTTTAATAGCTTTGTGTTACGAGAGTGAGTCATCCTCTTGATTAATACGTATTCATAGTGTCTTGAATTAAGGAAAATACTTCATTGATGTCCTGAATTGTTTCAGATTGCAACAAATCTTAGTGACATATATCACTTCATGAGTGGTACATTTCTGGGGGTTCAGCAGAAGATTTTGTTGAAAGAAAAAAGTCTCTGGGAAATAACTGTCGAATCACTTAGCTACCTGACAGAAAAAGGATTCTTACAAAAAGACACTGTTTGTAAGTCTGAAGAAGAATTCCAATATAATTTCCAAATTACAAAGTTGGGACGAGCTTCTTTTAAAGGTAAGCGTTTACCTGTATTGCATTTTTAATCTAGAGAAAAACACTGGAAAAAATAGAAATTAAAATTTTATATTACTTTAAATTTGGTTTGTAATTTCCTATTAATAGTAGCATTAATTCTATCTTATAAGCTGTTAGACTACTTCCAACTTTCAAAAGTTAAAAATTGTTTTGAATTATGTTTGCTTATTTACCCAAGTCATTTAGGCTATTGAAGAAGTTTATAGAGAAAAAGTTCATCACCTCACTTCCACTCTCTGCTCCCCAGTATTCACATAAACTCTGGTATCCTACTAAAAGTAACAGTCCAGTGTTCATCTTTCCAGACCTTTTCTGTGTATTTTATTTCAAGGCATAATGTGTTTTCATATTTTTAAAGTTTTTTTCCATAAATAATAATTTATAGTGTCCTAGAACTTGCTTTTTTAATGTCTATGATAGAAATTATTCCATGACTGTGAATAAAAAGTTTCCTTCTTAACAGCTACATCCTAATTTTTATATTTTTAAAGTTTTTTTTCTATAAATAATATAGTGTCATAGAACTTGCTTTTTTAATGAATATAATAGAAATTATTCCATGACTGTAGTTTCTTTCTTAACAGCTACATCATAATTTTTATATTTTAAAAGTTTTTTTTCCATAAATAATAATTTATATTGTCCTAGAACTTGCTCTTTTAATTAATATAATAGAAAATTATTCCATGACTGTGAATAAAGAGTTTCCTTCTTAACAGCTACATCGTAATTTACTTAATAAAATAAATGCAGTCCTCTATACTATGCATGTATATAGTTTTAAAATCTTAAGAACTCAGAATTATATAAAGGACAGTTTCATACTCTTGTCTAATTTCTCTCCCAGGAACTACCACTATTAGCAATTTGATATATATCTTTCTCAACATTTTTATGTATGTATTCACATATATCGAGTGGCTGGGAGGTGCAAATGGTAAGCACTTGAGTACTAGCCTAAAGGTTGGTGGTTCAAACCCACTCAGAATTGCCTTGGAAGACTGGCCTGGCAGCCTGCTTCTGAAAGTTCACAACCTTGAAAACCCTATGGAGTGGTTCTACTCTGCGCACATGGGGTCACAATAAGAGTTGACTCAAAGGTAACCAACTACAGCATCCATGTTGTTGTTGTTGTTGTTATGTGCCGTCAAGTCGGCCCCGACTCATAGCGACCCCTCCTTGGGTTTCTGAGGCAGTATCACTACGGAAGTAGGATTGCCCAACCTTCCTTCCGAGGAGTGGCTGGTGAGTTTGAACCGCCAGCCTTCTGGTTAGCAGTCAAGTGCTTTAAGCATCTATCTATATATATATATGTATATGTTATGTATGAAGTTTATTTTCTACAACAATATCATGGTTTAAGTATTTTTTGGCAACATGCTTTTTTCACTTATAAAATATCACGAGCATCTTAACAATACCAGTCTCTAAATCTACCTAATTTTTTCTTAATAAATGCAGACCTCTCTACTATGCATGTTTCATAATTATTTTCTAACCATTCTCCTATTTGTGGCCATCTGTATTCCTGTATTTTGGAGAATGTTGTGAGAGATTTCTCTAGGGTAGATTCCCAGAAATCGGGTAGCTGGATCAGAAGGTATGGATATATTAATTGTTGATGGATGTTGTTAAAATGCCCTCCAAAATAGATTACAATGACTTTTTGTTTTATTTAGGTAACTTTATCTTGCAAGCAAGAATGTTACTTAAAATTACTTCTTTCCTCCTCTGGTAATTATAAAATATGAAATATTTATATCTTTCTTTTAGGAATGATAGATTTGGCTTATTGTGCTAATCTCTACAGAGACTTGAAGAAAGGTCTTGAAGGACTTGTACTTGAAAGCCTTCTTCACCTAGTCTACCTAACAACTCCCTATGATGCAGTTTTCCAGCGTGACCCAGATTGGATGATATACTTCAGGCAGGTAAGAACACATTATAAGAAGATTCTTCAGATGATATGATTTTTGTTAACTGGTAAATTTTTTTGTTTTGCTCTGATAAAATATACTTGAGCTTGAGTCTTTTGTCTTTCAGTTTTTAAAAATGGTAATATGGGCACCCAAATTAAAAAAAAAAAACCCTCACCCGTCAAGTTGATTACAACTCATAGCGACCCCTCCTTGCATTTCTGAGGCGGTATCTCTACGGAAGTAGATTGCCCCATCTTCACTCCAAGGAGTGGTTGGTGGGTTTGAATCGCCAGCCTTCTGATTAGCAGTCAAATGCCTTAGGCACTGTGCCACCAGCATTTTTAATTTGTTTTCCTTACATATTACTTTTGTTTTAAATTTAAACATGTTGTTGTTGTTGTTGTTATGTGCCATCGTGTCAGACCTGACTCATAGCGACCCCTCCTTGAGTTTCTGAGGTGATATCACTATGGAAGTACATTGCCCAACTTTCCTTCCAAGGAGTGGCTGGTGGGTTTGAACCACCAACCTTCTGGTTAGCAGTCAAGTGCCTTAGGCACTACACTACCAGAGCACCCTCATACAAAAATTTTTTAAAGCATACAGAAAATTAAAAAAAATTACTGTTCCTTTCTCCCAACAGTTAGTATTATGATTTGATAGCTACTGAATTTTATAATACCTAGAATATAAAGAAAACAATGAAAGTTGTCTCTGACAATCAAGAGTTTACACAAAAGCTTTGTCAGAGCCAAGCATGATGATACACCAAATCCAGTGATGTTAATACCAAGAGGAAGTATTTATTTTATAGTCAGTAGCAAGGTGGAATTGTCCTACCTGCATAAAACCAAGTGGTAGAGTGCAGATTATTATGATATTACTATGAGCAGGCTAGATGCATAAATACTTACTAGTAAGAAGCAGTAACTGCTTTTAATCCAGGAAATTTATTTTCTTTTTAATGTCATTTTTATAAGTAATGATCATATAGCTTTTAAAAGGTACCATTGTTGTTGTTATGTGTCGTCGAGTTGGACCTGACTCATGGCAACCCCTTCTTGGGTTTCCAAGGCAGTATCACTACGGAAGTAGATTGCCCCATCTTCCTTCCAAGGAGTGGCTGGTGGGTTTGAACTGCCAGCCTCCTGGTTAGCAGTCAAGTGCCTTAAGCGCTATGCTACCAGGGCTCCCGTTAAGAGGTACTACATAATACGGTTATTGTTAAAATCTTTCCCTCTTTTCCCTTCCCCAGCCCTATCTGTAGTAAACATAACCACAAACTCCACGGAAACCAGTACTTGTGGCCATTTCTTTAAGTAATTCTGCTACTGTATATTTTAATATTTTTTTAAACTTGCATCATTTGTAAATAAAATTTATGTTTTTCTTCATATTTTTTAAAAATCATAAAAATATAACAAAATAAATTTGATTCAAATGACAGATTTTTAAAAGTTATAATTTTATTTTTTCCATGTGTTTATTCTTTTCCTGTGTAGTTCAGCCAACTTAGTCCAGCAGAACAAAAAGTAGCTGCTCTTGTTGGAGTCTCTGAAAGCTATATTGGAAAGAAAGCATCAGGTCAAGCAATCAAGAAGGTATCATAATCTTTTACTTTGTCCTTCCTAAATAGTGAGCTAAATAGCAGCAGGGTCCCCCATGGTAGACAGGATTCAGCAGAGCTTCCAGACTAAGAAAGATAGGACCATCCAATTCTGAAAGAATTGGCCAATGAAAACCTTTTGGATAGCAGTAAAATGTTGTTTGATATATTACTGGAAAACTATATGAATAGCAGTGAAACATTGTCTGATATAGTGCTGGAAGATGGGCTCCTCAGTTCAGAAGGCACTCAAAATATGACTGGGGAAGAGCTATCTCCTCAAAGTAGACTCCACCTTAATGACATGGCTAGAGTAAAGCTTTCGGGACTTCATTGTTCTTCTTCAAAATGAGGACAAACAACTGTAACTATTCATTAATAATTGGAACATGGAATGTATGAAGTATGATTCTGGGAAACTGGAACTTGTAAAAAATGAAATGGGATGCATAAAGATTAATATCCTAATCATTAGTGAGCTGAAATGGCTGGTCTTGGCCATTTTGAATCAGACAATCGTATGGTCTACTATGCTGGGAATGACAGATTGAAGAGGAATGGCATCATATTCATTGTCAAAAAGAACATTTCAGGATCTACCCTGAAGTGCAGTGCTGTTGTGATAGATTAATATCCATAAGCCTACAAGGAAGACAAGTTAATACTACTGTTATTCAAATTTATACCACTACTAAAGCCATAAAAAGTCTATGGACAAAATATTGAATGATGCAGGAAGCATCAAAAGAAGATGGAAGGAACACACAGTCACTGTACCAAAAATAACTGGTCGATCTTCATCCATTTCAGAAGGTAGCATATGATCAAGAACCAATGGTATTGAAGGAAGAAGTCAGAGCTGCACTGAAGGAAGTGGTGAAAACAAAGCTCCAGCAATTGATGGAGTACCCATTGAGATGTTTCAACAAATGGATGCCCTGCTGGAGGTGCACTCACTCAGCTATGCCAAAAGATTTGGAAGACAACTACCTGGCCAACTGACTGGAAGAGATCCATATCTGTACCCAATCCAAAGAAAGGCGATCCCACACAGTGTGAAAATTATCAAACAATATCAATATCGCACGCAAGTAAAATTTTACTGAAAATAATTCAAAAATGGTTGCAGCAGTATATTGACAGAGAACTTTCAGACACACAAGCTGGATTTTGAAGGTGATGTTGAGCTGAAAGCAAAGAATACCAGAAAGATGTTTACTTGTGTATTATTGACTATGCAAAAGCATTTGATTGTGTGGATCATAACAAATTGTGGATAACATTGAGAAGAATGGGAATTCCAGAACACTTAATTATACTCATGAGGAATTGGTACATAGACCAGGAGGCTGTCATTCAAACAGAACAAGGGGACTGTGTTAGACTGGGTTCTCTAAAGAAGCAAAACCAGTAAAGCTTTTAGAGAGAGAGAGAAAGAAATTTATCTTAGGAAAATGGCTCACTCATTTATAGAAGCTGGCAAGTCCCAAGTTCTTGAATCAAACATTAAGCTGGAGGCTTTTCCTGCAGCTGTAGGGGCTGATGAGCTAAAGGTTGGCAGGCAGTATACTGGCTGTTGACTCCAATGAATGATGAATCCAAGATCTCCAGGCCAAATGGTGGATTATTCACTCCCAATCCACAGAAGAATGTCTCTTTTCCCAGGATGTCCATAAATATACTGGAAGCATGCCACACTCCTAGGGAAACTCCCTTTTAGTGGATTGGCTGCTCAAAACATATACATCTCATCCCATCATGGGAACAACCCATATCACAATTGCTTAAACCACACAGAATTGTGGTCCAGCCAAGTTGACACACAGATCCAACTATCACAGGGACACTGCATGGTTTAAAATCAAGAAGGGAGTTCATCAGGATTGTATCCTTTCACCATATATGGTGGTTAAGTTTGTGTGTCAACTTGGCTAGGCCTGGTTGAGTGGCTGGGCAGCTAGCTTCATGTAGTATTCCCCACGATGAAGCCAGTAATCAACTCCATGGTGGAATCTACTGTGAGGAGCTGAGTAGCTGCCTTTGGATATGTGGTCTGCTTCCCGTATATAAGAAACAGCTTTGGGAATGGTCTGTAGCTTATGGCATCCTTGAACCCTGCATGTAGCCATGTCACTGTTCAGCAGCCTGTCATGCTCTGCCAACCCTGGGACTTTCAGTGGACTTGAATTAATGGCCTGCCATGTGGTTTGGTAACATTGGGACTGTGCCTTTTTACTTGTCATCCTTGGGCTTGTCAGCCTTAGCAGCCAGTAGCTGTCTGAGTGAAAAAAAAGTCTCTAGCTTCAGTGGGCCGGAAGCAGAAGCCAAACCTGAAACCCAAGGTTGAGGAGCTTTCAATTAGCCCCTAGAGCCTGGCACTTTGAACTAGGACTTAAAGCCTCCTGAACTGTAAAAGAATAAACTCCTGTTTGTTAAAGCCACCCCATTTGTGGTATATTTCTGTCAGAGTGGCACTAGGTAACCAGAACACCATACTTACTCAATCTATATGCTGAGCATATAATCCAAGAAGCTGGACTATATGAAGAAGAACATGGCATCAGGATTGGAGGAAGAATCATTAACAACCTGTGATACGCTGGCAACACAACTTTGCTTGCTGAGAGTGAGGATGGCATGAAGCACTTACTGATGAAGATTGAAGAATACAGTCTGCAGTATGGATTACATCTCAAAATAAAGAAAACAAAAATCTTCACAACTGCACCAATAAGCACCATCACAATAAATGGAGAAAAGATTGAAGTTGTTAAAGACTTCACATTGCTTGGTTCTACAATGGACACCAATGGAAGCAGCAGTCAGGACATCAGATGACGTATAGCACTGGGAAAATCGACTGGAAAGGACCTCTTTAAAGTGCTCAAGAGCAAAGATGTCTCCTTGAGGACTAAGGTGTGTCTGACACAAGCCATGGTATTTTCACTCGCCTCATATGCACGTGAGAGCTGGACAATGAATAAGGAAGACTGAAGAATAGTTGGTGCTTTTGAGTTGTGGTGATGGTGAAGAATGCTGAAAGTACCATGGACTGCTAAAAGAACTGAGAAATCTGTCCTGGAGGAAGTGTAGTCAGAAATGTTCCTTGGAAACAAGAATGGCCAGACATTGTCTTACATATTTTGGTAATGTTGTCAGAAGGGGCCATTCACTGAAGAAGGATGTCATGCTTGGTAAGGTCGAGGGTCGACAAAAGAAGGGAACGCCCTTAGTGAGGTGGATTGACATGGTGGCTGCGACAGTGGGCTCAAGTATAGCAAGGATCATGAAGCTGGCGCGGGACCAGGCGGTGTTTCGTTCTGCTGTGCATAGGGTCACTATGAGTTGGAGACGACGCAGTAGCATCTGATAACAACAACTAAAGCCAAAGATGAAGAAATTGAAGACTTTTACTAAATTCTGTAGTCTGAAATTGACCAAACAAGCAATCAAGATGTATTGATAGTTACTGGGGACTGGAATGCAAAAGTTGGAAACAAAGACACATCCTTAGTTGGAAAATATGGCATTGCATGATGTCAGAGACCGCATGGCAGAATTTTCAAAACTAACACCTTATTCATTGTAAATACCTTTTCAACAACGTAAATGACAGCTACGTACTTTGACCTCACCAGATGGACTACACAGGAATCAAATTGACTACATCTGTGGAAAAAGGTGATGGCAAAGCTCAATATCATCAGTCAGAAGAAGGCCAGGAGCTGACTGTGAAACAGATCATCAATTGCTCATATACAGTTTAAAGTTGAAGCTAAAGAAAATTAAAACAAGTCCATGAAAGCCAAAATATGACCTTGATAGTATCCCACCTGAATTTAGAGACCATCTGAAGAAAAAGATTTGATGCGTTGAACACCAATGATTGAAGACCAGACAAGCTGTGGAATGACATCAAGAATATCACATATGAAGAAAGGAAAAGGTCATTAAACAGGCAGGGAAAGAAGAAAAAACCAAAATGGATGTCAGAAGAGACTCTGCAACTTACTCTTGAAAGGAGAGCAGCTAAAGAGAATAGAAGAAATGATGAAATAAAAGAGGTAAATAGAAGATTTCAAAGGGCGGCTCAAGAAGGCACAGTGAAGTATTATAATGAAATGTGCAAAGACCTAGAGTCAGAAAACCAAAAGGGAAGAACATGCTCAGCATTTCTCAAACTGAGAGAACTGAAGAAAAAACTCAAGCCTCAAGTTGTGATATTGAAGGATTCTATGGGCAAGATGGGAGCTCTGGTAGCATAGTGGCTAAGACACTTGCCTGCTAACCAGATGGCTGGCGGTTCAAACCCACCAGCCACTCCTCGGAAGGAAGGTTGGGCAATCCTACTTCCGTAGTGATACTGCGTCGGAAACCCAAGGAGGGGTCGCTATGAGTTGGGTTTGACTCGACGGCACATAACAACAACAACAACATGGGCAAGATAATGAATGCAACAGGAAGAATTGAAAGAAGATGGAAGGAATATACAGAGTCTGTAACAGATTTGATTGATGTTCAACAATTTCAGCAGGTAGCATTTGATCAGGAGCCCATGGTATTGAAGTAAGAAGTCTAAGCTGCACTGAAGGAACTGGCAAAAAAACAAGGCTTCAGGAATTGACAGAATGACCATTGAGATGTTTCAGCAAACGGATACAGTGCTGGAGGCACCCACACAGTTATGTCAGAAAATTTGGAAGACCTATCCATCTGACTAGAAGAGATCCATATTTGTGCCCATTGCAAGGAAAGATGATCCACCAGAATGTGGAAATTATTGAATCATATCATTAATATCACACACAAGTAGAATTTTGCTGAAGATAATTCAAAAAATGGTTGCAACAGTGTATTATATTGACAAGGAACTGCCAGAAATTCAAGCCAGATTCAGAAGAGGGCATTGCTGATATCAGTTGGATCTTGGCTGAACACAAAGAATTCCAGAAAGATATTTACCTGTGTTTTATTGGACTATGCAAAGGCATTTGACTCTTTGGATCATAACAGATTATGGATGATATTGTGAAGAATGGGATTCCAGAACACTTAATTGTGCTCATGAGGAACCTGTACATAGACCAAGAGGCAGTCATTTGAACAAAACAAGGGAATACTGCATGGTTTAAAATCAGGAAAGGTATGTGTCAGGGTTCTATTCTTTTCATCATACTTATTCAATCTATATGCTGAGCAAATAATCTGAGAAGCTGGACTGTATGAAGAAGAACGTGGCATTTACTGGAGGAAGATTCATTAATGACCTGTGATATGCAGATGACACAACCTTGCTTACTGAAAGTGAAGCACTTACTGATAAAGATCAAAGCATATAGTCTTAAGTATGGATTACATCTCAATGTAACAAAAACAAAAATCCTCATAGCTGGACTAGTAAGCAACATAACGATAAATGGAAAAAAAGATTGGAGTTGTCAACAATTTTATATTACTTGGATCCACAGTCAATGCCCAAGGAAGCATCAGTCAAGAGATCAGATGATGTATTGCATATCTGAAAAAGACCTCTTTTAGTGTTAAAGAGCAATGATGACATTTTGAAGACTAAGGTACACCTAACTCAAGCCATTTTCGATTGCTTCATATGCATGTGAAAGCTGGACATTGAATAAGGAAGACTGAAGAAAAATTGATGCAATTGAACTGTGATGTTGGCAAAGAATATTGAATCTACCATGGACTGCTAAAAGAATGAACAAATCTGTCTTGGAGGAAATACAGCCAGGGTGCTCTTTAGAAGCAAGAATGGTCTGACATTGTCTCTCATATTTTGATCATGTTGTCAGAAGGGACCATTCCCTGAAGAAGGGTATCATGTTTGGTAAAGTAGAGGGTCAGTGAAAAAGGGAAGACCCTGAACAAATGGACTGATACAGTGGCTGCAATGATTGGCTTAAGCTTGGCAATAATTGTGAGAATGGTACAGGACCAGTGTTTTATTCTGTTGTACATTGGTTTGCTATGAGTCTCAGCCAACTCAATGATCCTTAACAACACTTAGGGCTTACATTATAAAATATTTCTAAAATGTTTTTATTTTATTATATAATCATGAATTGAGTTTAACTTAAGCGGTAAAATAATATTTTCCAGAAACTTTCCATTAGACATTCTATTTGATGCCAGGAATTCTAAGATAGGACCTAAATAAATAAGTAAATAAAAGCCAATCCCACTGCCATCAAGTTGATCTCAACTCATAGTGACCCTATGGGACAGAGTAGAACTGCCCCACAGAATTTCCAACATTGTAAATCTTTGTAGAAAAAGATTGCCTCCTCTTTCTCCCACAGAGCAGCTGATGGATTTGAACCATCAACCTTTTGGTTAGTAGCTGAATGTTTTAACCACTGTGCCACCAGAGCTCCTTAAGGTAGCACCAAACCAAAACCAAACTCATTGCCGTTGAGTTGATTTGACTCACAGCAACCCCTCCTGGGGTTCCGAGGCAGTATCACTACAGAAGTAGATTGCCCAGTCTTCCTTCCAAGGAGTGGCTGATGGGTTTGAACCACCAGCCTTATGGTTAGCAGTCAAATGCCTTAGGCACTACACCACCAGAGCTCCCTAAGTTAAGGCAGAGTTCTTTTATTCCTCAAAAGACTTTCAATCTAGCACTTCAAATACAAAAAGCATTTTAGAAGATTGAAGTGGATAAACTGACGAATCTTTGGTGTAATATATTACAGTCACTGTGCATTAAATAAGTAATACATAGATTTAATTTAAGAGAAGTGGAAAACTCCTATACTAAGTGTATCTTTAAATTTCTTAATATTTTCTCCATCATTATACACTTTTTTTCATTTTTAATTTTCTTTGGAAATTCAGTCTTCATTGAAACCTAATATTTCATCTACCATTTCCCCCTTGTCTTAAATTTACATAGATAATACCTGTTTTCATTTTGAGAACTAGATGATCGTGTTTAGTATTTACATTTTATTTAAATGGTGCAACTGTCCCGTGTATTCTTGAATCATAAAATTGTAAAGATCTGTATAATGCAATTTTTAGATTGGGTGTTTCACTGTTTTTTTCCCCCTCAAAAATGACTATCTACACCTTCAAAATATTGAACAAAAGTATTTCTTAAAGCAAACTTTTAATATCAAATTCTAAAATATAAAATGAAAACAAAATCATGTTAGTTTGGAATTCAGCCTAAATAATATACATATGTAAAATCTTACTAAGAATAATACAGAATTTAATCCAGAATTTTTTTTACTACATTTAATGTAATATAGTCAATAAATGTTTGTTAAATTGATAATTCAATATTTTAAATAGTATGAGTATGAATTTATTTTTATTACAAATGGATTAATTGCTAGTTTAATATTTTGAAAGTATTCTTTTAGGACACTAGAGAATATTTAATATGATTTTTCAACATTTAAAAAGACCTTTTTTTTAAAACCAGGCTTCCTTGTCTGATAGAGCCTGGTGAAACCCCTGAGACTATGGCCCCTAGTAGCCCTTCAGGTCTGGAATTGAACTCACTCCTGTGGCTTCCAGCCAAATAAAAGACTGGCATATGAGCTGAATATTTACTTCAGGTAGATACACTCCTTGGAGAGATCAATCATGGGAGAACAGAAAGACAGTGTATGCACAGGGAGACTGCTTTGGGGGCAGGAGTGCATGTGAGGGAAGGACACAGGGAAGAGTAACTATGGGAAGGAAATGGGAGGGGAGCTGTTACATTGTGGAAAATTGCATTTATGAGACAAAATGTGTATGAACTACTGTATGGAAAATGAAATTGCTCTGTAAACTTTCACCCAAATCACAATAAAAAATTTTTCTTAAAAAAGACCTTTTTTAAAAATAATTTTTACAAAGATCTAGTTTAATGTTTTGAAAATATTTTTTTAAGGACACCAGACAATGTTTACTTAACACTTGATTTTTTCCACATTTAAAAAGACCTTTTTAAAAAATAATTTTTGCAAAATATCTGGAAATCGACATAATGTGTTTTATTTTGCAATATAATATGACTGTGTCATTTTTCTTGGCTTAGAAAATACATTGTAAGCAAAGTCTACGTGATCCCAATTTATAGTTAATAATGTAGATATAGTGGAATTGGGAAATTTAATAGCCAACTTTTCCTACATGTTATTCAACTATTATGCTTTTTCAGCTTTAAAATGCTTTTAAAAGGGTGATCCTGTTATCAACATACAGAATCTATAATTCACACATCGTTCAATATGTTGCCCTAAATTCTCGTCCCCAAAATCCTTTTACTGTAGAAGAACGTAAATTTCATAACTACTTTTTCTCTTTCAAATTCATCCTTTTTTTCCTCTGCTTTTAAGTGTAACTTACTCATTTCTAAGTTAGTGTGATATAAGTCACAAAATACACAAAGAATAGTCACTAGACACCACAGGTCAGGCATTACAAAGAATAGAAATCATCATCTACAGAAGATAGCTCTTTCAATGTCTTAACTTTGGGAACATTAATTATTTGTCATAAACCAAAAAAATCCTTCCACTGAGTCAATTCCAAGTCATAGCGACCCCTATTAATTTTCCAAGGCTGTAAATCATCACAGAAATAGACTGCCTCATCTTCCTTCCACAGAGAAGCTGGTGGGTTTGAACTGCCAACCTTGGGGTTAGCAGCCAAATGCCTTAACTACTATGCCACCCAAGCTCCTTAATTATTTGTCATGGCCATATGGAAATATTTACTCTTAGTTTACAATATAGATAAGCTTACTAACATGTTTATTTGAATAAATGCATTTGTCTAATTTATAGCCACAGTCACACATATGCAACCTATAAATGCCACAGTAAATACAAAGATCTACCCAGCTGCCTCCCTAGAGAAAGGAGTTTAATTTAAACTAGAAACAATTTGGCCATCACAATTTGATATGTCTCCTTTTTATACTTAGAAAAATGACAATCAACTTGAATTAATCCAAATATATTAGAAATTTATTTTTGTAGAACCATTCTGTCTTTGCTACCCTGTAACCCTGGTGGCTCAGTGATTAAGTATTCAGCTACTAGCTGAAAGGTGGGAAGTTCAAACCCACCAGGCGTTCCATGGGAGAAAGATGTGGCAGTTTGCTTCTGTAGAGATTACAGCCTTGGAAACCCTATGAGGCAGTTCTCCTCTGTCCTATAGCATCACTCTGAGTTGAAATCATCTCAACAGCATTGGGCTCTTGGTTTTTTAGCACAGTTTCATTCACTTTACCTTTTTTCCAATTTGAATTTAACCTACATTTTTAACAGGTTCAATGCAGAAATTTATTTGATTTATATCTTTCTAGAAGGTGGACAAGGACATTGTCAACCGACTATACCTGTCTTTTATTCTTTATAACTTGCTCAAAGAGACTAACATTTGGAGTGTGTCTGAAAAATTTAATATGCCACGAGGATATATACAAAACCTTCTCACCGGAGCTGCTTCATTCTCATCTTGTGTGTTACATTTCTGTGAGGTAATTCTAGCAAATAGATAATATGTACTTTGTGTATCTTCTTGCTTTAAGTGTTACTAAACTCATGAGCCAATTTGTTCTCTTTGTTGACTTGTTTTGATCTTACAAAGCACTCAAAATTTATTTTAAAAATACATCATTGGTTTTATCTGCTTACAAAAGTGTGTATATATATATATATATATATATACACACACACACACACACACACACACACACACATACACAAACACAACAAACTCACTGCCGTCGAGTTGATTCCAACCCTTTGGGTTTCCAAGATAGTAAATCTTTACGGAAGTAGATTGCCCAGCCTTCCTTCCAAGGAGGAATTGGTGGCTTTGAACTACCAGCCTTCTGCTTAACAGTCAGATGCTATAGGCACTATGTCACCAGAGCTCCTATATATATGTGTGTGTGTACCTTTTTTTTACAGTAAAGATGCAAAAACTAATGAACCGACTGAAATATATAATGAACAAATAAATAGAAAGCATCTAGTTATCCCTACCCTTAGAACCACTGTTCATAGTTCCAGATATTTGGAATTAATTCTTTAAGACGTCTCTCCAATGATGGAGAGTCTGTGTGTTTTTCTCATAAGTGATATAAAGTGTTTGGTTAGTATATTACCAATATCCAGCAGCTACCATGTGACCACTTTGTACTGTCTTCTCTTGATTACCACTGTACTTACCATCTTTGTCTCTTATGTCATGTTACTATTTTGAGTTTCGACATCAGATGTTTATTTTGTAAAACAACTCAAGAAGAAAACTTTCTTCTGGCCATATGTATTAGACATGAATTTGTTTGTTAGAAGACTTCACTAAAAGAAGCTTTCAAAACTGCCTTAAGTAATACAGCAAAGCTTGCTAGAATTTTCTCCCAGATAATTTTTTAGTGAGTTTATAATGTAAGCCAGTTTTGCTGCATTTGAAACCCATTTCTTCTTTTTAAGTAGCAAAATAATCCTTTCTATATGTGTAGATTTTTTCCATCTTTTTAATTAAATAATGTATTGAACATCATCTTGCATTTCATTCTTGCCACATTTAATATTTTATCTTCAAAATAAATTCTCAGAAATGGGAATTGTGATCAGTCATTTTAGAAAGAAAAACTTTATTCATTTACTCTCTCCTGAATGGATATATAACTCTTCTTCTTGAATTATTTTTTAATTTTTTAGTTTTTTTCCTTATCCTACAACCAATTCATCAAATGCCTTAGAATCTCACCTGTGTTTACTCACAATAATTTATGAGTAAATTGGAATTTACTCCATGGTTTGGAATCATGGTTTAACCAAACTTTCAGAACTCATGTCCTCACTGAGCCCCATTCCACACAAATAAAAGTTTGAAATAACTTATCAAATTTAAATTTTGTGCATTTCTATAGGAGCTGGAGGAGTTTTGGGTATATAGAGCTCTTTTGGTAGAACTCACCAAGAAGCTGACTTACTGTGTAAAGGCAGAGCTAATCCCTCTCATGGAAGTGACCGGCGTTTTGGAGGTCAGTATCTTCCTAGTTTCCCAATTGAGATTATTTCAACTAAGAAAATAAGGTTTGCTGTTTGGTGAAACCTTACCACAGAACATATAATAGCAAAAGCCTTGTTTCTAACTTATCACAAGAGTCTTTGTTTGTTTGTTTGTTTGTTTTTAAATAATAAATTACTGCTATGGCCTTCCAAAATTCCTCTTGTTAATTTGGAAATAGTCCTGGTGAGAAATCAGAATTGGGGAAAAAAAAAATAGTAGGGATGAGGCAGCTATGCCCAAGTATGTTTTTGCTACCACTTCTCATCAGCATCTCTTTCTTCTTCCACTCCAATAAAGAGTTAACCCTTCATTTTGGACCCAATGCTTGTATAAGGTAATAGTGATTTGATGGCAATGAGGGTCATTGACATTTTCAACCAACCTTCAGTTTCTCTTTTCTATTATTCAGTTCTTAAATCATGAGAATAATTCTGCAATTATAAAAACAACTACAATTAGTTGTAGAATAAGGAAAAAGAAAAACAAACAGTGGACCCCTGAGGTGATAGTGAGGCCATTTTAAGAACACTGGACTAGGACATTTTGCTTAGGAATCTGAGTTATGCTATTAACCTAAGTGCTTTCATGGGTTTCTCATTCCTAATTGCAGCACACACTAGTTGGCTTACTGTTCATGGCGACCCCTTTTTGGGTTTCTAAGGCAGTATCACTATGGAAGTAGATTGGCCAACCTTCCAAGGAGTGGCTGTTGGTTTTGAACTGCCAGCCTTCTGGTTAGCAGTCAAATGCATTAGGGACTGTACTACCAGAGCTCTGCACTACTCAGATTGGAACCACCCAAAAATTCCTCAGAGTTCTCATGTGTTATCTCCTCATTTTTACTTTATTATAGTAGTTTATTACTATCTCCTGCTTGTGAATTTTTTTTCCTTTGAGTAAGACATTTTATTTTTTTCATCATCCCAAATTGTGATCTTACTGACTTTTTAACACTTTCAGGGTCGAGCTAAACAATTATACAATGCTGGCTACAAAAGTCTGATACACTTAGCTAATGCAAATCCTGAGGTGCTGATAAAAACAATTGATCATTTATCAAGACGCCAGGCCAAGCAGATTGTTTCATCAGCAAAGGTAAGGAAACAAATAATTTTTTAACCTTTGTGATATTTTACTATTATCGCCTTATACTTCAGACATAAAAAACATTTAACATTGCATAAGTTTATTTCTATAGACACAAAAGTATATACCACAATATGTGGATTTAAAAAATGATGCATCTGTTGTGAAAGAAGTCTTACTAAAAAGAGAAAAATAACCTTCTTAAAAATAAAGACAATTCAAGGATTCTTTAGTACAAAAAAAAAAAAAACTCACTGCCATCAAGTCAATTCTAACTCATAGCGACCCCCTTTGGGTTTCCAAGGTGGTAAATCTTTACAGAAGTAGATTTTCCATCTTCCTTCTGCAGAGTAGCTGGTAGGTTTGAGCTGCCAACCTTCTGGTTAGCAATCAAATGCTTTAGGCACTACACCACCAGAGCTTCTTTGTTAGTACAAAGGAAATCAATGAATTCTTGAATTCTCCCTCATGACACCTCTTCACAAAAGTCCTTTCCTCAGAATACCAACAGCTGGTCTTCCCACCTTTGATCATCTTCATTGACAAAGAGCTTACTACCTCAGAAATTAGGTTATTCTATTTATGGACACTTTTATTGTTCTGTTGTTCAGTGCTAGTTCTGACTCATAGCAGTAGTACAACAGAACTGAAACACTGCCTAGTCCTGTGCCATCCTCATAATCATTGCTGTATTTGAATCCATTATTGCAGCCACTGTATGAATCCATCTCATTGAGGGTCTTCCTCTTCCTAGCTGACGCTCTATTTTACCATGCATACTGTCTTTCCCTGGGAACTGGTCCCTCCTGATAACACATCTAAAGTACGTGCAATGAAGTCTCTCTTTCATCGTTTCTAAGGAGCATTCTGGTGTACTTCTTCCAAGACACATTTCCTAATGAAGTAAGAGGAAACTGGGGAAATGTGGTGCGCTGGAAGACAAGTGAAGAAGGTATTTCAGGGCCCTTCATGATCTGGCTGGAATCTCCCACTCATCTGTGCCAAGAAAGTTGGAAGACAGCTACCTAGCCGGCTGACTGAAAGAAATCCGTATTTGTGCCCATTCCAAAGTAAGATGATCCAGCAGAATGTGGAAATTATCAATTTCATTAATACCTCACACAAGTAAAATTTTGCTGAACATAATTCTAAAACATTTGCAGCAGTACATCAACAGGGACTTGCTAGAAATTCAAGCTGGATTCAGGAGAGGATGTAGAATGAGAAATACCACTGCTGATGTCAAATAGATGTTGGTTGAAAGCAGAGAATACCAAAAAGATGTTTACGTGTATTTTATTGACTATGCAAAGGCATCAGGCTGCTTAGATCATAACAAATCATTGATAACATTGTGAAGAATGGCAATTCCAGAACACATAATTATGCTCATACAGAACCTGTACATAAATCAAAAGGCAGTTGTTCAAACAGAACAAGGGTATACCAACCAACCGAAACCAAACTTGCTGCTGTTGAGTTGACTCCAACTCATAGCAACCCCATGGGACAGAGTAGAACTGTTCCATAGCGTTTTAGAGGCTATAAATCCTTACGGAAACACACTGCCACATCTTTCTCCCACAAAGCAGCTGGTGGGTTCAAACCATAGACCTTTTAATTAGCAGCTGAATGCTTTAACCACTGTACCACTGGAACTCTTATGAGAATTCTGTGTGTTTTAAAATCAGCAAAGATGTGTGTCAGGGTTGTATCCTTTCACCATACTTATTCAATCTGTATGCTAATTAAATAATCCAAAAAGCTGGACTATGTGAAGAAGAACGTGGCATTAGAATTGGAGGAAAACTCATTAACAAGTTGTGATATGCAGATGACACAACCTTGCTTGCTGAAAGCAAAGAAGACTTGAAGCACTTACTGATGAAGATCAAAGACTACAGCCTGCAGTATGGATTACACCTCAACATAAAGAAAGCAAAAATCCTCTCAACTGGACCAATAAGCAATATTGTGATAAACAGAGAAAAGATCGAAGTTGTGAAGGATTTCATTTTACTTGGATCCGTAATTAGCACGTATGGAAGTAGCAGTCAAGAAATAAATGACATATTGCATTGGGAAAATCCACTGCAAAAGACCATTTAAAGTGTTAAAAAGCAAAAATGACTGAGGTGTGCCTGACCCAAGCCGTGGATTTCAGTCGCCTCATTAGCACACAAAAACTGAATGATGAATGAGGAAGACCAAGAAGAATTGGTGCCTTTGAATTATGGTGTTGGGGAAGATTGTTGAATATACCCTGGACTGCCAGGAGAATGAACAAATCTACTTGGGAGAAGTACAGACAGAATGCTCCTTAGAAGTGAGGATGGCAAGACTTTATTTTATGTTCTTTGGACGTGTTATCATTCCCTGAGGAAGGACATCATGCTTGGTAGAATAGAGGGTCAGCAAAAAAAGGAAGGCCCTCAATGAGATGGATTGACCCAGTGGCTACAACAATATGCTGAAATGTAGCAACAATTGTGAGAATGGTGCAGGACCAGACAACGTTTCATTCTGTTGTACATGAAGTAGCTATCAGTCAGAATGAACTGGACAGCACCTAACAATAACAACAATGTTATTACTTATTTTGGTGCTCAAGTGGTTTCTGATTTGGCCAGTGGGAGCCCCTGCAAGCAAGATTCTATATGTTTTTTACCTGTCTCCATCATTTTTTGAGCACTTTCTTATTTTCTATCTGCATCTGTCATGGTCCAATTACAAGATGGAAACCACACAGTAATTTGAATTAAGTTTAAAATAAATAATTATTAACTAGTAGTAGAGGTTGGCTTTTGCTAAAAAGGCAAGGAGGCCACATCTCCTGACCTCCTTTAACCCCACAAGAGGAAGACAGAGTCTATCAGTAACCCAAGGCCTATTCCTGCAAGGCCAGACATGCTGCCACCCTCCAGCCCTTTCACCAACTGTTCTTCCCAAAGCACCCACCAGCTCTCTCCTAGGTTTGATAATTCGCTGCAGTGGTCACATAGAACTCACAGATTATGGGGTTTATTAGGGAAGCACCAGCCTACAATTCAAGTTCAGGAAAAATGCTCAGTCTTTCTCCCAGCCCTCTGTCCCTCAGCCAACAGTCTCTCACAATCTCTCTCTCAGCAGTGCATGTCCCTCAGTATCTCACTCAGCAATACATGTCGCTTGCATCTCTTTCCCAGCAGTGCGTGTCTCTCAGGAGCACGTGTCTCTTTCAGCAGCACGCCTTCCTCAACCAGCAGTCAGAGAAACCTCTGCCTCTAGAAGGCCTCCTTTTGAGCCTGGCAGAGTGGCCAAACTAGCTAATCATAGTATCAGAATTCTAAGCACCTGAGAGAGAGCAACCTTCCCAGAACATTGTTTAGTGCCATGCCCAACAGAAATACCCCAGGTGGATACTTTTATAATCAGGAGCTCCTCAGTTGCTCACAGCAAATTCCACCACGGAGTTTACAAAGACTTATGGCTAGAAAAGCAACACTAAGTAATTTACTACACTGCACTTTTAAGGAGTAAGTAGAACTTTATGTAAGAAGGAGTAAATTTGAGAGAGGGTTCACCCCTACCCCACACTGTTCCCTAAGGATAGGATTCAAACAACACTGGAGAGGATATGGCTGTGGTTCACTGGATGGCAAAAAAGTTCACTGAGGTGCTACAGCCAAGGTTGGAAAGTAGGAAACTACTCACTGGGGTGCCAACAAAACTTCTGAGAAACTTCCCAGAGTGTGCTGTTGAACTTGTTGGGAAGCCAGCTCAAATAGTCATAGAACTTGCCAGGAAGCTGTTTCCAAGGGGAACTGGAATGAGCCATTTTTGGGTGTCTGGCATAGCAGATAAGCACTACAGGAGCAATAAGGAAAAGAGCCACACCAGAACTAGAAAGAATAACCCCTTCCTAGAGGAAGCTCTAGTATCTCAAGAAGGATAATGAACGATAGATTTGGAGCTGAGAGGTAATACATTAATAACTGGCACTCTGACACAGTAAGATATTGTAGATTCAACTTGTATTTTCGTTGCCTTCACCATGGTATCAAATAATTTTTCCAAAGAGCTCTAGTTCCTTTTACTGAAAATGGTATTTGAAAATCAAGTTTTTGGAGCTAGATGTGCTCATTGTTAGAGGCGTTGTTTCTAGTTCCTCTCAGCAGACAGAGACTACAGATAGTTATATATATATATATATATATATATCTATGTTTATGTGCTTAGGAGCTCTGGTGGAATAGTGCCTAAGACATTTGACTGCTAATCAGAAGGTTGGAGGTTCAAACCCACCAGCCTCTCCGCAGAAGGAAGACTGGGCAATCTGCTTCTGTAAAGATTTATCACTGCAGAAACCCAAAGGGGGCCACTATGAGTTGGAATCGACTCGATGGTAGTGAGTTTGGTTTTTGGGTTTTTTTTTTTTTTTTTTATGTGTAGATATATCAAAGGTCATGAGCTCATACTGATAACTCTAATTATAATTTTTCTACTTATATATAGTTGCGTAACAAAGTTTTGCCCCCATAATTTAGTGGTTTAAAACAACCATTTTATTTTACCCTTTTTTTAGATTAGGAATTCTACAAGGGTTCAGCCTAAGTGGTATTCACTTGGTGTCTCTAGTCATCTAAAGACTCAACTGGTCAGCTGGTCTGGATGTTTAAGATGGCTTACTCTCATGGCTGGCAGTTAATAATTGGATGTTATCTGGACCTGTTAACTGGAGCAACTACATAGGACTTTTCTGTGTGTCTTGGGTATCTCATGGCATAGCAGCTGGGTTCTGAGAGGGAGTGTTCAGAGAATGAACATTTCAAGAGACCAAGGGAGAAGTTAAATGGTTTTTCTTTCCACTGTTGGTTACTAGAAGGTCAAGACCAGCCTACAGCTGGACCAGTAAGCAGTATCATGATAAATAGAGGAAAGATTGAAGTTGTCAAACATTTCATGTTACTTTGTTCCACAGTCAACGCCAATGGAAGCAGCAGTCAGGAAATTAGATGTCATATTGCACTGGGCACATGTGCTGCAAAAGACCCCTTTAAAGTACTGAAGAGCAAAGATGTCTCTTTGAAGACTAATGTGTGCCTAATCCAACCCATGGTGTTTTGAATCACCTCATATGCATGTGAAAGCTGGAGAATGAATTGTTGTTGTTGTTATGTGCTGTCAAGTCAGACCGACTCATAGTGACCCCTCCTTGGGTTTCCAAGGCAGTGTCATTACAGAAGTAGATTGCCCAACCTTCCTTCCGAGGAGTAGCCTTCTGGTTAGCAGTCAAAGTGCCTTAGGCACTATGCTGTCAGAGCTCCAAGGAAGACCAAAGAGTAGATGCTTTTGAGTTGGGGTGTTGGCGAAGAATACTAAAAGTACCATGGACTGCCAAAAGAACTAACAAATCTGCCCTGGAAGAAGTGCAGCTGGAATGCTCCTTGGAAGCAAGAATGACCAGACTTCGTCTTACCTGCTTTGGTCATGTTGTCAGAAAGGATCATTCCCTGGAGAAGGATATCATGCTTGGTAAAGTGAAGGGTCAGCAAAAAAGGAGAAGGCCCTCAACAAAATGGATTGACACAGTGGCTGCAACAATGGACTCAGGTATAGCAGGGATTGTGAGGCTGGCACAGGACCAGGCAGTGTTTCATTCTGTTGTACATAGGGTTGCTATGAGTCGGAGCCGATTTGATAGCACCTAACAGCATGTAGCTTGAGTTTTTGATAGCATGATTGCTAGCATCTGAGAGGAAGCATTCAGAAAGCAGTCTTTCTAAGAAACCAAGGCAGAAACTGCAAAGCTTTTTTGACCAAGTACTGAACTCACGTGGTGTCATTTCCACAGCATTTGTTACTGGTTAGGAGTGAATCACCGAGACCAGCACAGGTGCAAGTGGAGAGTCATCAGTGGGAGGAATGTCAAAGAATTTCCAATCATCTGTAATTCGCCATACTAATCCCACACTATTGGATTTGTTATAGTTTCCCCCTTTTCCATATTTTCACTTCCTTTCTCCAGCAGTGAAAAACCTGGCTCATATTTTAATCAAAATTTATCTGTTTTTCTCAGTCCTAGAATACACAAAATAAATTAAAATTGATAAATTATACCATTGCAAAAAGCAGACTTACTAACTAGAGTTCAGTTTTTACTTACAGCTCATTTTGCCTTCAGAGATAAAATTAAAATGATATGTTAAAATATTACTTTTTTTTCTTTCCAATGTGGTTATGTTACTCATTTGAAACACAGATTCTGTTTCTATTCCACTTTAATTCCTCTCTTTTCATCCTTATGGCTGCTGCTGCTGCTTTTTTTTTTTTTTTTTTTTTTGAGTATGTAAAAACTTAAACTCTTTATCTTTAAATACAAACGGTTTTACTAGGCTATGTCTTCACCTTCTGTTATTTTGGAATTCTTGAAGTTTCATTTTAAGCAGCAGTTCTGTTCCATTCTTTATTTTTCTTTAGGGCCTCCATCTTTGTCCATCTTCCATTTCTATCTCTCTGACCCTTTTTATTTCTTTCCTTATCTTATTGTCATTCTCTTTATTGTTTTCCTGCTCTTCTTCAGTGAACCTAATTAAGTTTTTACTTAAATTGATACTTCCTTGGTCACTAGTTACTTAGTTTTTATTTTTGATATGATTTTGCCTTTTCTTCTATACTTTTGCTGAGCTCAATCAAATTTTATTTCATTTTTTCCTGTTTTTGGTTAATTTCTCTTCTAGTTTTGGGAATTTTTATTCAAGATGTATTGTTCATCTATATATACATGACTATATATATATATATATATATATATATATATATATATTACAGATTTTTCTGCTTCATAGTTTGCTTTTAGGGAGAGATTTTTCTTTTTTTTTTACTA